>NC_139832.1:33037701-33412701 GCF_963691815.1 Echiichthys vipera | reverse complement strand
AGGCTCATTTGAACTGACATTTTAATATCCTGCTACTATGAAAAATACTTCTTCGGTCCTTCTCAAGAGTAAAACCTAAAACATCTGGATTACTTTGGCTTTACTTCAGTGTTGACTGGACCCATCCACAATACTGACATCTCGCTACCTAAATGCTACCTGTGACCATGTAGTATTTGAGTGTAGCAACATTTTAAATACATTTTCAGTACTATACACGTATATTAAATATAAGATAAAGATAAAATGAAATGATCCATAACAGTGACTTAAGAATTAAAATAATAATTTAATATTTACATTTGAGACCTGCTAGAATTTAAAAGAAAAAAAAGACAGTCACTTACCTTATTGATATTTAATGCAGCAGTGAACCTTGGACATGTTCACAGGAATGTCAAGGTGCACATAGTAACTGCATGTGAGTCTGTCTACAGACACTACAATGGGTTTACATGTTAAACTAAGGGCGCACTCATTCATACCGTGCCCAAGCACGAATGATGGCTAAGTTCTAGTTCGTTTGACCATTGTGAGTATAACTATTCCATGCCCAGGCACAGCACGCGAGCATGAGCATTGACGACGGTCCTAATGTCTATTCATATACAACTGTTCCCCAAGAAGGACATTAAAGATGCCTCTGAAGGGTTCGCGGCAGTCTGATGCAGATGGAGTGTTTACTGCAGATTTGATCAGATGAAAATATTCAAAAACAGTCAGTCAATCTCCGAGGGCTGATGACGTATAAGCAAGAAGCAATCGAGCCGAGGCTCATATCATTTCAAATAATGTGAGTACAAGTGGGCCTGGGCCGCGGCGGAGAAGGGACAATCGCCCAAAGCACAGGGCAGATCATCTGGGCCACGTGTGAGAGCACCCCAAGCTGTACTGGTTGCAGATATTAAAGGGGACCTATTATACTTGCTTTCAGGTTCATACATGTATTTTGTGTTTCCACTAGAAAATGTTTACATGCTTTAATGTTAGAAAAACACTTTCAGTATACCCTGATTGGTCAGTGCTTCAGGACTGAATTTTGAGTTTTTTACTCTGGGATTACTTTGACCACGTTTACCTCAATATTTGATGTTTTGGCCATGTCTAATATGTCTATATAACATTATATATATTGACAGAAACTAAAGAAAAGCCTAATAGGTCCAATTTAAAGTCAACTTCTGTCAGAAAAGTCATATTAATTCAAGTCATATCCTCAATTGAAAATGAGTATTTGTAACAGGTTTCATTAGGCAGTGTACACACCGTCCAGATTTTTGAGAGCTGAACGTTAAATCCATTTCAGCCTCTAAAATAATGTCTTTATTACTGCTTAGTCTATTGAATGTCGATATCTACCAAACCGTCAAACAAACACTTCAGAATACAGTATATTGAATTGTTTCTCTCTCATTATAAGTTCACTCACTATGACCCATGCTTAGCCGTTACAGTTTGTGTTGGCCATTGTGCACAAATATATTTACATTTGTAGAAGCAGTGTTATCCACAGGATTCTGTGAGACTGTGGTAGGTCCACCCGGAAGAACATTGAGAGGAATATTGTATTTGTATATTTTAGTCTCTAGAACAGCAAAATTAAGAGACTAGGTCTATATTGAACTTTGTTTACCAGAGCACAACATTGTTTACTGCTTGCACAAACTTATCATAAACATATTTTATAGATATGAATTGTCATTATCATGATTGGTGAAGATAAGGTAAATATATGAATGGACTATCTATATGAATGGAATTATACAGCGAAAAAGGCACACCGACAAGCATGGTAAACAAAACAGGACTGCCCCCACCACAGCGACTTCCTGGTGATCTAATACGGAAGTGCCAAAAACTGCATTTCTCAGAGTGTCCACTAGGGGCAGGTTTCATAATAGAGGAGTTTCTCATTGACCTCCATGTTGAACAGGCCATTTTCACAGCATCATTAAACCTATTTAAGACTTGCTAAAAAAAACAAAAAAACATTCTAGTTACAATTCTTCAGTTTTTAAGCCTTTATTAGATAGGACAGACAGGAAAGGGGGTGAGAGACATGCAGCAAAGGGCCGCAGGTCAGAGTCGAATCAGAGGCCGCTACTTCGAGGACCTAAAGGCCTAGTCTCTATGTTTAGGTCACTGAGGGGTGATTTCTTTAATACCAGGCTAGTTGTCAGAATTAGCATCATTAGCATGCTAACTGTCATCTCGACCTGGACTGCGGTCATTCGTGTGGTGGAGTTTCCATAAGTGACAAGATAGTATTCTCTTTCACTGACTGAACCAACAGATGGTTTTGGAACCCAATATGTTAGCTCTGTTATGCTAATTAAATAGCTGCACTTGCACCGTGACTTGCAAAATTGCCTGCTATCTATGACACCTACACTAGATTACTAATCTAGAGCACCGGGAGGATTCGGGGTGTGAGGGTCGGTGTTTTACAGTCTCTGAGCATGGTACTGTGTTGAATATCCGTTTAAATCATAGAATAAATGCTACCTGAACTTGACTCCCAGAGCCAGTGTGTTTTCCATTAGACTGACATAGGAGTTTCTCTACTTGAATCTTGCTATAGAATGATATCCCATGTCAGTCTCTACCCTCTAAAAAAATCTTGTTCCTGTTACAAAATTTTAAAAATTACTCCTGAAAAAAATCTCAACATTGACTCACTGATGTGGCTAATTTTGTAAACGTCAGCTAAACAGACGTATCTCCCTCCCCCCAACGTCAAATCAATGCCCTTTTTTGGTCAGAGGAAATGAGGAGGAGTCAAAGTCTGACAAGATGGCGACTTCCAGTGGTGAGTATGATTAGGTCAAGTTGAGAGAACGGACCTCGATGGAGAGGCTACGTCCATTTTTTATACAGTCTATGGTTTCAAGACTGGTGGGTCGAGTAGTTTGTCGACATCACCGCAGACTGACACACTGACGACAGCTTGCCCCGGTTGAAACCAAGGTGACAAAAAGTTACAAAGGGCAGTGAGTGCACATGCGGTGCAGTGACAGCTTTTGGATGAGTACAGCAGTTAAAGGCCTGCTTGCTCACTAACCAGGATCTTATTGGAATCGCAGAGTCGTCCTTTCAGGGCCAGAGAAAGGTCTCCAATGTTGGCTGTGATGAACTTGGCCTCTGAGATGATGGCTGCAGTCTCATCCAGACCCTCCTTCCTGATCTTCCAGTTCTTATCCCCAATTTTAGACACCAGATCAGATGTGATCTTGTCACTAAAGATAATAGGGAATAGAGAGAAAACAGGTACAGTATTTGACTAATATTTCACAGTCAATGTAATTGCAAGCGTGAGTTAAACATTTTCAGTAGTATGTATAAATGGTACAAACTCAATTATTGACATGGTACAGCTTAAAAACATTGTGTTGTGTAGAGTACCACATTACTAATGACTTTCTTTGTCAAAATGTTCTTATGAGTAACTATTTTATGTGCAAGTGTACCAATAGTGGTGTCTCATTAGATACTGTAGGTGTGTATCTTCATCATGAATTTTGCTCATGCAGGGACTGTTGAGTCTATGTTTATCAAATAATGTGGTCTAGACCTGCTCTATATGGAACATGCCCTAAGAAAACTTTAGTTATGATTTGACACTATAAATAAAAAAATGCTATCACTTTAGTGGCAACTAAATATTCTACACCACCCCATTTGTAAGAGCAGGACAACTCTCAGCAAAGCCATCTGCAAGAGTAGAAGTAACACTCCTAGACACTGCCCGGGACAGGAGAATGCAGGTTGAATTAGACCAGGGACTCACCTTTCCGCCTGAAATTATTACAACTACTCTCAGGCCGTACCTGGTCTTGTGGTCAACCTCCCAAAAGTCACTTTTCATTGTGGAGCAAACTGTACCATGGGAGGCTGCAGTTGGTGAAGCATATGAGCGTAAGCGACTGAAGTACTCTGACATAGCAGCTGAAGCAGAACAACATGGCTGGTATGCCCAGGTGCTTCCGGTTGAGGTTGAGTGTAGAGGCATGTAATAAAAGGCATGGGAGTGCGAGGACAGGTTTTCAGACAAGCTGTCAAGTCATTTTCAGATGCTGCATCTGAAAATGATGACAAAATGACAAAGCAGCAGCTGGCTATGGATCAGGAGAAAGGACCCCAGCTGGGCTGCAAAGTGACCATCGAGGGGTAAAAGCAGAGGGGCAACTGGGAAGCCAGGTGTGGCCGTTGAGACCTCTGGAGGTCTTGTGGGCCTTTAACCTCAACTCTACACCAAGTGCTGATTATCTAAGGGATTGTACCATCTAGTCCTATAAGCTAAACCTTGGCTGAGCTTTAATTGCAAGGATTTAAGCATTGAAAAATTTATGTGATTTTAGAAATATTAGAGTCAGAATTGCAATAAGTGCAATAAATCTATAGATTTTTCTTTCTATAATCAAAGAAATCTGTATACAATTTGAAATAAAACGTAATGCTTTAAGACCTCAAAGACAACTTAACACTGTTTCCTGAATCAATTAATGATATTTCACACCAATCATGATATTAATTTGGATATTTCCCGGTAGAGGATGCATCAAATGTAAAGTAATGTTAAAAAAGGGTTTGATAAAGGATTGGCTTGTTTTTTTAGTGTATAATTTAGCTGTAAAATGAGAAAGTTTGTGACCAAGTCAAGCCAAAACCAAGCCCCCGCCAAACAAACATTTTACAATTCAACAGTGCATGAAACATTTTTCTGAAAACACTGAGAGAAACCGGTAACACACAACAACACAACAGAATCTTGATTAATATTTGATCTGCGTTGTATAGTTTCAGTTTGATCACAGTTTACGAATAGTCAGAATAGTCAATACTCAGACGCTGCGTCAGAGACTCCTCTGCTCTGATTGGTTGTTCTCCTTGAGGCACAATGCAAACTAGTAGATGCCATTAGGAGCACCAGGTGGAGGAAGAGGAACAGGATTTTTGCACAGATCTGTCTCATGGTGCTGTCAGGATAAAGTGACAGTTTCAGCAAATTTGACAAAAACATATTTTCTAGGAAAGTTACTACTTGATTCAGTATTTAGGCTTAATTTTAAGAATCAACTGTCCTCATCAGTTTTAGTAGCCCAGTTGGTGTGAACACATACAGTGGTGATCAAAATTAGAGAACAAAGTATTAATTCTTGATTTATTCTGAAATATAGTTATCTTTTATTGTTCATAATATCATAGAATATCAGCTGAGTCTATACCACTGCTGTACTAACATGTTTTTTTAAATAACCAAGGCACTTCAACAAAAAAAAAAAACCTTTATTTTGTGAAAAAAAGAAAGAAAAAATTCATCAAAATTAAAGAACATTTCCCAGTTACTGGTGTTAATCTGACACGTTGTGACAAATGACTTCATTGTTGGACACACTATTTATCTAGCAGCTCTACTGGTTACTTTGTAAGATGGCGAGCTGCTCTAAGGAGTCAGAAACCCTGAGACAGCAGGTTGTCCAGATGAAGGCCAAAGGGATGACCCTCTCAGCCATCAGAGAGAGGTTGGGCGTTCACAGTCTGGGATTTCAAGAATGCTGAAACTTTACAAGGACACAGATTCATTTAAGTCCCTCAAAAAGGCCGGTCGTCCACGTAAAACAAGTGCACCACAGGACAGGATTATGAGAAGACTCTCAGTGGGGAATCAGTTCAACGCTGCAGCTGGAGTTGCTCTCCAGTTCAGTGCTGAACAGGGCAAAGATCTGTCTCTGCACACAGTGTCTCGTCATTTAAGACAATTTGGACTGAAAGCCCACTTTGCAGTGACCAAACCTCTCATCAGCAGAAAGAATAAAAAGGCTAGACTTGCCTTTGCTGAGGAGCATGTTGTGTGGACAGAGGAGAACTTTAAAATGTGTGAACAAATAAAATGAGTTTATTTGGGTCTGATGGGAAAAATTATGTTGGGCGTATGACTGAGGAAAGACTGAACCCAAAGTGTGTGAAGAAGTCAGTTCCATTTGGAGGAGGAAGTGTCATGGTTTGGGGATGTTTTCTGCAGCAGGAGTTGGGCCTCTTGTACAGCTACATGGCAGGGTGGATGCAAATGTTTATGTAAACCTCATTCAGAAACATGCAAAACCTTCACTGCAATAGACTCCAATCAGCTGCAATTTTCATACAAGACAATGGCCCCTGTCACACTGCAAAATAGGTTAAACAGTTTGAAGCTAAGAATATTGAAACAATCAAATGGCCAGATCTAAACCCCATTGAGAATCTCTGGAAAATTCTTGTCAAAAAAGATGATAAGTAAACCCACTACAGTTCCTGAACTATGGAAGAGACTGAAGAAGAATGGACCAAGATCAAACCAGAGAAGTGTGAGAAATTAGTGATGTCCTGTGGGCGCAGATGTGCTGAGGTCATTCAAAGCTGTGGTCCCTATTCATTTTTTAAAACATTGTTGAAATCTTCTCTTCTGACACAATGGTTACTGTTCTCTAATTTTGTTCACTGCTTCTTTTTTTTTTTAACAAAATAAAGGTTGTTGTTGAAGTGCCATAGGTATTTAAAAACGTGCTATTACAGCAGTGGTATAGCCACAGTGGATATTCTATCAAATTCTGATATTGACTAAGAGGCTGTCTCCTGCACAGTCAGTTTGGTTACCTGATATCTGTTCTGGGTAGTAAGTCCATGATGTCCTGTCCACCTCCTCCATCTTCTTCCTGCTCTTCTCTGTCATTACCATCCTCCTCTGCTGCTGCTGACTTTTTGGTGAATTTGATTGGAGCTGGTGGAGACTGGCCCTGCATCTGTGAGGGATAGGCACATCCAAATAGACATCTTAATTTCCTTGTCAGGTCTCATTCCCTGCACATAACTTGTAACCGAGTAGTGTTGTGTGTGTGTAGTAGTGAGTCCTTTAACTTAAGGTCGCACTCACACTGTCCATCCGTACCGTGCCCAAGCACGTTTCACGGCTTAAGTCTAGTTCGTTTGACCAGTGTGAGTGCAACTGTACCGCGCCTAGGAGCGGTACGCTTGCCGACCACGTCCCGTTTGGGAGAGGTGGGCTTTTGTAAAGCACGTTTGCACATGTACGAGCATGAGCATGCGCACGTGTACGAGCACGAGGCCTACGGCGGTTCTGACGTCATTTTATGTGCGCCTGTTGGGACATAGAAAAAAAACGGATCATGCGCGGACATTTAAAACAATGGCGGCAAAAGGTTCACGTTGGTGTGATGCGGAGGTGGAGTGTTTACTGCAGATTTGGTCAGATGGAAATATTCAGAACGTTGGAAAAGACGCACAAAAACTCTGAGGTCTATGGAAAGATTTGTAAACAAAGCGACGCATAACGATGACGTCAATCAATGCGTGTGATGTGTTACAGCGTGATGACGTATAGGCAGGCAAGAAGCATTCGCGCGAGGCCCAGGTAGTGTGAGTACAAACGGCCTGGGGCACGGGGGGCAAGTACCCTAAAGCACGGGGCACGGTACGGATGGACAGTGTGAGTGCGCCCTAAGGGCGTGATCACACTATCCTTTTGGCCGCGGCCAAAACCGGTTTTTCAGCTAAAGTCTAGTACCTTTAAGTAGTGTGAGCGCACCCGCTCCGCGCTCAACTGGGGCCAGCTGGCCCTCCACGGCCCGCTTGAAATAGGTGGGCTTTAGCGGAGCCGTTTGCACATGTACGAGCAAGAGCGTGCGCACGTGTACGAGCACGAGCACGAGCCCTACGGCAATAGCGTTATGTCCGCCTGTTCGGACATGTAAATAGAAGGACGGACCATGCGCGGATATTTAACAACAACAACAATGGTGGTGAAAGGTTCACGTTGTGTTTACTGCAGATTTGGTCGGATGAAAATATTCAAAAACAGTCGACAAGACGCACAAAAACTACGAGGTCTATGGAAAGATTTGTAAACAAAGCCACACACACACGCGATCAATGCGTGTGACGTGTTACGGCGTGATGGCGTATGGATAGCAAGAAGCATTGGCCGTGGCCCAGGCAGTGTGAGTACAAACGGGGCTGGGGCGCGGGGGGGAGAGGGAGGGGGGACAAGTACCCTAAAGTCCGGGTCGTGGTCCGGGAGGACAATGTGATCACGCCCCAAGTCTCCTTTTTTCTGTTTTCTTTACCAAAATACCTGAAAAAATCCTTGATGGACTTGGACTTATATAGAACCTTTCTACTGACTACTCAAGGGGCTTTACACTATATTACATTCACCAATTCCCACAGACATTCATACTGATGGTCCTGCTAATCTAATTAATCATTTAGACCACATTTACATACCAATGCACAGCATGAGGAGCAATTTGTGTGGCTTGGCCAAGGACACTTCAACATGCAGTCCAGAGGAGCTGGGGATTAAACCACTAATCTCTTGAATGGAGGACGACCCGCGTTACCTCCAGCAAGAAAGTCCCTACCTTCTCAAATTCAGCATTGATCTGAGTGAGGAGAGCAGGCTTCTCGTCTTCAAACAACGTGCGAAGAGGAGCACCCATGTACAAGTACATGACTCCCAGCAGGGTGATGGCAGCTGTCCGAACAGCAGGGTTAGTGGCTCCCAGAGCTGTCCTCACGTTGTTGATGAAAACCCTCACATCGATACTGCAGAGAGGGGAGGTCAAAGGTCAACAGATGCTCTTCAGATTTTGTCTTCTTAAGCCAAAACACTCAATATAGTGAATATGTAACGAAATAAGTTCTTATACAAATGTGTTGATATAAAAGTGAGCATTAAAATAAGGACAAATTACCCCGCAAAGCCAAACTCCTTCATGGCATTGGCCAGCCAGTTGAGAGTCTCTGCCTGGTTTTTGGGGTTCTTCTGTGCAAAGGCTATTGACACAACCTGAAAAATAAAACACAAACCATATAACTACACTAGATCCATCACCGGCAACCCTACCAGATAAAATGTATTTTCAAGTTCCATTTTAGTAACTTAAGTAAAAAGATGTCCAGAGAAACAGGCTACATACCTGTTCTGCGGTCCATGGCAGTGAGCAAGCCTCTCCAATAGCAGTCAATGCCTCTTTGGCCTTCCCACCACATTTGATGTCTCCAACCTTATCCACCAAGCCGTCCAAAACTACAGAGGCTGACGTTTTGGAAAACTGTCCTCTCTGACCTATAAGAGCCACGATGTGCAGCTTCATCTGCATCACCTACACAGGGAAGACAAGATTAGAATGGGCATCCCGATCCCTTACTGATGGTTCCATGCTAATGGTAGTCAGTACCGACATATGTGTACCAGCCAAAAGACAATGGGAACAGACGCACACTGTACGTAGGCGGGGCACAGAGGGGTTTTAACCTGCTAAACAGACTCCGGAATACACATGCATACCTTATTGCTTCTGGTAAAATAAGGTATGCATCCTAATCATTTGTAAACAGATTGTACTCATTTTTTACACAGTTCTATGTAGTGTTTACCTGTTGGAGGGTCACATAGTCATGCACAGAGGAAGAAAAATAGATGAGCCGCATAAAAATAGAGTCGAGTTAGAATTGAACCACGCAGCTTCCGTGGCCCATGTAGCAGATTCAATTGGACATAATGGACACTAATGTGACAATTCCACAACAGCCGAGTCACAACGCATAAGCAGCCCGTGTAGTTTGGCCATAAGACAGTATGTAGTCCTGTAATCTACCTACGAACAGGCTTGTTTGAAAACAGCAAAAATAATAAGCGACCCATCCCATGTGTATATCATAATTTTTTTAAATATTCAAATTATATTCAAATATTGAAGTTCGGAATCAAAGCCCTACAGTCGATCAGCTCTAACTTCAGATGTTGGAGAAGAGATGTTACCTGGAAGTTGGTCTCCTTCCAGCCTGGTTTCTTGGCCAACATCCTGACTAAGGCCTGGCAGGGGATCTCCGTCTTATCCATGGTCTCAACAGCCTAGAAGCATGCATGAATACATAGATTAATATTCCTGTATATTATTCTTTAACAGGTAGAGGCACATCAGCCCGTTCCATCGCTCCAGCGGACTTTATCATGCAATATGTAGTTTTGAGCATTTCACACTTAAAATATAACAATAATAATAACAACAACAATAATAATAAGTAATATGGGTTTAATCAAAGTGTTTCCATTGGACATCTGTTTCGTAAGACATGCCCAGCAGATGTCAGGCTTTCTACACACACTGTACATACAGTAAACCACACTAATCTGTACGGCTGCAATTTAGGATTTCTTTCATCAATTTATATATAAGATTATTTTCTTCCTTGTTTTATTTGACCACCAGTTTAAAACTTTTATGAAAATAAAGCATCACATTGTCAAATCAGATTTGAGAAGCTGGAGTTTGAAAACATTTGGCATTTTTCTTTCACAAAATATATATATAAATGACATAAATAGCTGTAGATAAATCCACTACTCTATCAAATCGATGTAATCGCAGCAGTCCTTGAACCAAGCCTTTCATTTTCTGTTTGGTGAGGACGATGGCAAGTAAAAAAATAAATAAATAATGTTTGAAATAATTTGTCATGATTTAACACAGTCATCAAGTAAGAAACAAAAAGACATTACCCTCTGGAACTCCTCCATACTAGCCAGTCTCTCCTTCCAGTTGGCTGAGTCCAGCAGCTGCACACAGGTGGAAGGAAGAACACCTGCTGCCCGCTCCTCACACACCTCAGCCTGACAGACACACACGCACATGCACAACACACGCACACAAAATGGAGTTATGGGCAGGAGAAGGAGGGTGTGAGGCTAAAAAGAGCCGTAGTGACACAAATTCAGCAACATTAGGTTCTGTCTCAGTAAAGGTCCAGTGAAAGGCTCTGACAGGGACAACTCTGCTGCTCACACTTTAAAACATTGTGTCTGATGTTTTTATTATTACCGTTTATCTCATGGACACAGTAAAAGGTTTTTCTAGCAGCATGACCTACATAAAATTGATAGTCGTTTTAGGCCACCCATCCTGTGGGCCCACCACTTGCAGGAGGAACCGCTGGGGTTGTGTGTGCCACTGCACAGGTGGCAGTAAAGGTGAGGGGCCTCAACGGACCAGACATGGGCAGCAGAGGCTGGCTCTGGGTACGTGGAATGTCACCTCTCGGTGGGGAAAGGAACCAGATGTTGTGCGGGAGGTGGGGCGCTAACAGTTAGATCTGGGGGGGCTTACCTGCACGCACAGTGTCAGTTCTGGAACCGTACTCCTGGATAGGGGTTGGACCCTATTCTTCTCTGGAGTTGCCCAGGGTGTGAGGCGCCTGGCGGGTGTGGGGATACTTACAAACCTGAGGCCGTATGTTTTGGACACTCGAGTGAAGAGCTGTCAACTGATCAACATATGGTAATGAGTTGGGTCAGAGGATGGGTTGAAGATTCTGGACAGACCAGGTAAGCCCAAACGAGTAGTGCGGGTGAACTGGGAACGTCTGGAGGAGGCCCCTGTCTGAGAGATCTTCAACTCACACCTCCGGCGGAGCTTTCCTGGCATCCCTGTGGAGGTTGGGGGCATTGAACCGGAGTGGGCGATGTTTAAAGCTTCCATTGCTGAAGCTGCAGCAGTGAGCTGTTGCCTAAAGGTATTAGGTGCCTCAAGGGGCGGTAACCCTCGAACACCGTGGTGGACACCGGTGGTCAGGGAAGCTCCTTAATCCGACTAACACGCCCCTCTTTTGTAGAGGCAGAGCTGAAGGCTGATTTGGAATCCTTGTCAATATATCTGGCGGTCACTGAGGTAGTCAAACAACTCCACAGTGGCAAAGCCCAAGGGATTGATGAGATTTGCCTGAAATGCTGAAAGCTTTGGGTTGGGAGAAGCTGTCTTTGTTGACACATCTCTTCAACATTGCGTGGAAGTCTCTTTGCTTTTTGCAGATGATGTGGTCCTGATAGCATCATCGGTCAGTGACCTTCAGCACTCACTGGATCGGTTCGCAGCAGAGAGTGAAACGGTTGGGATGAGGATCAGCACTTCTAAATCTGAGGGCATGGCTCTCAGCAGGAAACCGGTGGGTTGCTTACTCCAGGTAGGGAATGAGTCCTTACCCCAAGTGAAGGAGTTCAAAGACCTCGGATCTTGTTCACGAGTGAGGGGACGATGGAGCGTGAGTTTGGCCGGAGAATCAGAGCAGCGGGGCACGGTGTTGCAGTCGCTCTACCGCACCTTGGTAGCGAAAAGAGAGCTGAGCCGGAAGGCAAAGCTCTCGATCTACCGGTCAATCTTCGTTCCTACCCTCAACTATGGTCATGAAAGCTGGGTCATGATTGAAAGAATGAGGTTGCGGGTGCAAGCGGCCGAAATGGGTTTTCTCAGAAGGGTGGCTGGAGTCTCCCTTAGAGATAGGGTGAGAAGTTCAGCCATCCGTGAGGAATTCTGAGTAGAGCCGCAGCTCCTTTGCGTTGAAAGGAGCCAGTTGAGGTGTTTCTGGCATTTAGTAAGGATGCTCCCTGGGCGCATCCCTAGGGAGGGAAGTTTGGGTGATGAGATGAGATTAACTTGATACGCTACATTTATTTATTATTTTAGCTATGTGGCCTGTGGCAGTTTACAATTTAAGTGTATTATAATATGGGTAGTGAAACCTCATCATACTTAATAGGCCTACTTGTGGTATTTTATTTAGTTAGTCATTTCTCCATCCGGTAAATCCTCCCGTGTTCACGAGGAAGTGAAAAATAGCGCCACTGAGCAGCTCTCCATAGGAATGAATTGGGTGCGACTTTCATACGCTGTCCGTTTTATTTTCTATGTCCATAATCATAACAGACCCTTCTCAAAGCAGACATCTTATCAAAAACAGGAAAAGCACTGGTATCAATATGAACATTAACATGACATCGCTCTATTAAAGTGAAATTCTGGAGTAAAATCACCCCTTGGTCTTTTTCGACACTTGCACACATCAAATAAGCCATCGAGACAGTTTTTTTTCTGTGTAACAACTATTAATGGAGAAATCCTGGAGCGTTGCCAACAGTCGGAAGAGGCTAACACTGATTAGCTCGGGACAGTACGGTGAAGGCATTAAAACAGCTTTTTTAACCACCAATACTGCTCAAAATAACACCCAACCTCTGCTGTAGCATGAGAGTCCCTACACAGAAAACAAAGCACCAACAACGTAGTTAGAGAACCCAGAGGTTATCAAAAGAGTGTTTTAAAGACTTACCTACTGACCGTTGTACCAGCTCCTCTCATAGTAAATTCCATTCAAGTGGATTGCCAAAGTCAATCCAAAAGGAAGGAGCCCATTGGTGCTTTGCTTTCTGTGTAGGGACTCTTCTCATGCTGCTGCAGAGGTTTGCTGTTATTTTGAGCAGCATTAGTGGTTAAAAAAGACGCTTTAATGCCTTCACCGTACTGCCCCAAGCTAATCACTGTTAGCCACATCCGGCTTTTAGCAACTCTACAGAATTTCTCCGTTAATAGTTGTTACACACACAAAAAAAATGTGTCAATGGCTTATTTGATGTATGCAAGTGCTGAAAAACCCCATGGGATGATTTTTTCACCGGAATTACACTTTAAGTGTCCCAGAAAGTCAATGTCAGTGAGCAATCCTGCACAGTACCAGAACACTGACTGGCTCACCTAAATGGAGTGACGCCATTATTAATAAAGATAGTGTGACTTATTACTACTCATGGGGGAATTGTTGGGTCTTTGTAAATCATAAATAAGTCATGTGGTCTTTACTCCATATATAAAGTGTCCTGAGATAACCTTTGTTATGAATTGGCATTGTAAATAAAATTGAATAATTAAGATTATTAATGGCACCCGTGCCTTTCCTGCTTGACAAGCTCAATTGCTGAATTATATGGCTGATAAACAGGATAAAGAAGCTCGTATTTCCCTTTTAAGAGAGAAAAGGCTTCAAGGATGAGAGCTCTATTCTCTTTGGACTAACATCACCTTGAGGAAACGTTCCGAACAAGACAAGTTAAATAAAATATTTTTCACCGCTTTTGGAAAAATACTTTTTGACCATATAAGAAAGGGGATGTGGGACATGCACTCAAAAGCTTTAACTGGTAACAAGGTAAATGGATGCACACAGACTCACCGAGAGCTCACTCTCGATGAATTCTTTACTGTCAGGGATCTTCTTGGTTTTTCCACCAGCTGCAGAGGCTGGTTTGCCTTTCTTAGATAGACCTGCTAATGACTGCAGAAAAGAGAGGCACAAAACACTTCAGGTGAACTGTTGACACTTAACACCACTGAGTTCCTTCAGGTCATATGACCCAGCAACACTATCGTAGAACAAGGCAACATTTATTTGGGATTCATTGCATGTGCAGTGCTCTGAGCATACCTTGCTGGCAGCACCAGTTTGGGTCTTCTTGGGTGGGGCAGAGAATTTGGGTGGAGCTTCAACAGGGGGAGGAGCTTTAGCTGCTGGCTTCTTTTCCCCGACTGCACCACCCTTCTTCCCTCCAGGGAGCTCCACTTTATCAGCAGACTCCTTTATCTTTGAACATGGAAAAAGGGCAGTGGTTAACAGTTGATGAGTTCTCATGATTTGAATTTGTATTCACTGATGACGGTTTTCTCTCTCTTTATCCTTCTTCTACTGATCCATACCTTATCCAGTTTGAGTTTGTCCAAATCAGACAGGAAAGGGTTGACAGCTTTCTCTCCCACTACTTTCATTGCCGTCCCTAAGGCCTCAAAGGCAGCGTCACGCACCTCTGGAGCAGAGTCATTCACTTGCTAAGATGGTTACAGAGAAAAGCACAGGTATATTTTTTTAAAGTAAACCTTTAAAACTGGGAACAAAGAGTCTTCACTTTCTTTTTGATTAACTGCCTGAAATTACTCATATAGAAAACTATAATAGTATCTATCAATAGTATCCTATGCCCCAGTACTGTATGTTGTGTCTGCAGTAAGGCTGCCCCCAAATGTAAGCATCTGCTGATTTGTACCTGACAGTAAGATGCAGGCCTTTCTACCTTCCAGGTGAGTTTACCGTTGTTATAGTCACAGCTGTGTATATCCCACTGGATGCTAACGCTTGCGTAGCCTTAGGCTACCTATATAGCACCATCAGTAAACAAGAAAACACCCACCCCAAAGCAGTACACATCCTAGCTGATGATTTCAACCCAAGTTTGAACAACACATCAAATGTGCAACCAGGGGAGAAAATACACTAGACAAGGCCTACTCTAATATCAACAAAGGGTTTAGAGTCACACCACTAGCACATTTAGCCCAGTCTGATCACCTATCAATCCAACTAGCACCAGCTTACACCCCCCTCAGGAGAAAGTCTTAACCCACCACCAGGACTGTTGAAAGCTGGCCTGAAGGAGCTTCCTTGCAGCTGCAGGACTGCTTTGAAAGGACAAATGTGGACATTTTTCAAAATCAGGACTTAAGAGTACACATTCACTGTACTCTGTTCTCATCCAGAACTGTGTTGAACGTCACCGTCGACAAACTCATCTGCATTTACCCCAACCTGAAGCCATAGATGACAAAGGAGGTCCGAACACTCCTCAATGGCCGCAACACAGCCTTCAGGTCTAGCGACAGAGCCCTGTACAGTGCCGCTAGAGCCAACCTGAAGAAAGGCATCAAAGATGCCGAAGCAGCCTACAAGAGGAAGACAGAGTACCACTTCAACAACAACAACAACAATCCATGGCGAGTGTGGCAGGACATCCAGTGAATCAACTACAAACCCAGCAACAGCACGACGGCCAACAGTGACCCTTCACTGGCAGAAGAACTGAACTGCTTCTTTGCCCCCACCCCCCAGTTGTCATGCTACCAGGCTACGAGAGACTGGTCCAACAGCACATTAAAGCCAGCCTCCCGCCCACTGAGGATGCCATCGCCACTGCACTGACCCACCTTGAACACTAGGGCAGCTATGTGAGGATGCTTTTCATTGACTTATGCTCTGATTTTAATACCACCATCCCCAGTAGACTGGTCACAAAACTTGTGGATTTAGGACTGTCCCAACCCATCTGTCTTTGGATCAAGGACTAACTGCCCCCAGACCGTCAGACTGGGCCCTCACCTCTCCAGCCCCATCACACTCAGCACCGGCTCCCCACAAGGCTGTGTGCTGAGCCCCCTCCTCTACACCCCCTCCTTTATACTTATACTTTTCCTGGGCTTTTTCTGGACTTTCCCTTGGCACACAATTCTCAGAGGATCTCTCCTGGACTACAAACACCACCACACTAGTCAAGAAGGCCCAGCAGCAACTCTACTTTCTGAGGATCCTTAAGAAAAGAACTGGAGGAATAGCTGCTGGTGTACTTCTACCGCTGCTACATCGAGAGTGTGTTAGCATACTGTATAACGATATGGTATGACAGGAGAGCCCGTCAGGGGTTCATCAACACTGCCCAGAGAATCGCCGGCTACCCACTACCCTCCCTGAAGGACATCTTTAGCTCTCGCTGCCTGGGCAGGACAGCCACCATCCTGAGGGACCGTTCTCACCCTGGACACAACCTGTTCCAAATGCTGCCCTCTGGCAGACGGTACAGGTCCCTCAAGACCCGCACAAAAAGACTCAACAGCCATTTCCCCACAGACATACGTTAAGTGAATAACACACAATAAGGATTAATACATTCATTTTTAACTATTTCATTTCCAAGCACTATGTACTTTTATAATCTGCATACATTATCTTTATTTGTTATATACTGTGTGTGTGTGTGTATATATATATATGTATATATATGTGTGTGTGTGTGGAGGTATGCCCCACCAGATCTAAGTGGTAGCGCTCCACCTCCCGCACAAGCTCCGGTTCCTTTCACGACAGAGAGGTGACATTCCACATCCCCATTTTTAATATTTGTTGCTTTAATTCGCGCAATCTGGTTGACACTTGCCTTCGTTTTACTATGTGCAATGACTATAAAGAGTTTCTGATTCTGATAGAGATGATGGCGGAGAGAATGCAGCACTCTAAAGTGTGGCTTTATTTCACCAAAATAGGTAAAGAACAAAGCATTAATTCTTACTCTATTCTGAAATACTATTGTTTTTTATTCTTCAGAATTTGATACCACTGCTGTACTAGCATGTTTTTTAAAAACCTTTACTTTGTGAAAAAAAATTGAGCAATTGGTGTTAATCTGGCACCTGGTGACAATCGACTTGGACACACTATTTATCTGCAGCTCTCCTGGTTACTTTGAAAGATGGTGAGCTGTTCTAAGGTATCTTTCAATGACAATAGCTGACGGCATATTTAGAGCTGTAGTTTCACTTTCACAGTTCTGTGTCAGACTGTGTCGGATTGAACTTCTATAATGAAAAATATCAAATGGGCAAATATTCAAAGTAAATGATGCTGATGGTTAAACAGGAGCAGACTGTTGTATTTCTAACACCCAGATAGATTTAAAGCCCAACCAAGATGTTAGTCTAAGAGGGGGAGGGGGTTATTCCTGCACACTAAGGAGCAAGATTAAAAGAAGAAGTTATTTTCACATTTTTAGCAACAGTATTTATGAATAGGCTTATATTTATATGAAAATAGGCTATTTATCATGGTTTATTGGGAGACACCAAGCATCTATATGTGAAATCAGACATTCAGCACCCCCAGAGCCTGAAATGAATAATCCATATGTGTATATATATATATATATATATATATATATATATATATATATACTGTATATATGCATATACTGTATATATATTTGTTCATTCAATTCTGAATGTTTAATTTTTCCTTTTTAAAAAAAAAATCTCCAAAAAAGAAACGATTACTAGCACCAAAGTAGTAGTATTGTTAAAATCTTAACAATATCCAGCTCTAGAAGGCATACTATATGAAACATTTATAATCATGTACAACCAGAAGGGAAAGGTCGTAATATTGTAAAGATGTTTCCACCCAGAGTAAGTGTACCTTGATAAGAGCGGCACAGAAGGGTTTGAGGACGCTCTTGGGCAGTGTGGCCTGTGTGCAGTGCCTGAAGGAGCGGGCCAGAAACAGAGAGGCCTGCTGCTTAATGGAGGGGTTCTTATTGTCCATCACAGCCAGGATGTCCTCCGAAAGGTTCTGAAGAGTGGTCTGGAAAAAAATATGTCATATTTAACATGACAGTATATAAACTACAAAAACATAATAATTGCAATCCATTAATCTATCCAACTTGGATAGATTAACAAGAGTGTCTTCTGAAATGCATTAGAGGCTGGTCTGGAGAGTCAGTAGAGTGCTCTATGAATAAAAGCAGCCATTAAGTCAGAAATCAATAAATAGAGGGTTCACAACAGCCCTGCAGAGTCAAACCAAGCCAAGTGAAGAATGCTTTTGGAAATAAGGCTGACTTTAGTGAACAAAATAGATAATGGAAGGAGCCCGACATCTTCACTATATATGTGGTTAGACAGACTAGGTATGGTATGAGAACTATCAAACCATACTAGCAACTAAGGCTGCAACTAATGATAATTTCCTTTACTCTAGAAAATGTCAGATAAGAGAAACAAACAACAGTCCATCCCTTGAATATATTTAGTTTACTACAGAATCACAGAAGATAAAGAAAAGCAGCTGTGCTCACAACTGAGACGACATCAGGTGGTATTGTGGCTTGAAAAGTGACTTAGTCGATCACCCAAAAAGTTGTTGATCCAAGTAATGATCAAAGTTTCAGTTCTCCTGATGAAGAAGTGAACAGCATTAACACCTATTTAGTGCAGCTCATGGTGACCTTCAGTGTGACTGTCATAACAGGGGACGGGGAGTTACTTATAGCTTGAGCTCAGAAGTGCTGGACTTTAATGCCCTGTAGTGCCTTACAGATGGCAGCAGAGAGAAGAGATGGTGATAGGGGTGTGTTATAGCCTTCAGAATGTTGCCTGCTCTGCAGAGGCTGCGTGATGTGAAGACGTGTTCCAGTGTGGGTATGGTTATTTTCTGGGCTGTGTTTACCATACTAGAATACAGTATGAACAGCCGAAAGTACCCAGTTTAGACCAAACATTTGCATCAAGACAAAACATAACAAAACTGTTTTAGAATGTTGCAGGTGAAAGTTGCACAGTGTGAACTGACCTGTTTTGTCTGGACTCAAACCAGCAGATGTTGTTGCCTGTGATTCAGCTTGTCAAATTGCCAGTAGCTGCTTTTAGAACGAAAGGCACATCATCTGTTTCAACAGCCAATTAAGTCTTAGCAAAGTCTGCTGGTCAAGTCACTTAAATGTCGGCTGGTTGGAATGGCCGTTTTGGACGGAGGTTCATGAAAGTTATTATGGAAGTACAGAGAGTCGTTGCTCCTGAAGAGCAAAGCACACTTGTCTCAACACTCCAGAATTCATTCGGCAAGGGAGTGCCTCATGACAAGAAGGGCAACGGATGGCAAGCAATAACAAACGCTGTCACCAATCGGTGCGCAATATTTGACACTTGAAGTCTGGGTTTAAGCCTTAGTTTTCTTCTTGCTTATTCTCCTTACAGCTTGTTCTCCTTGGATTGTACTTACTTGAATTACTCAATTTTAAGTCAATAAATAAGACCTGTTTTTCTTGAACAAGTTGTGTTTGCCAATATTTTCATTAACATCTAGGCATTTGATGCTTTTACAAACACATTTTTGAGGGATGCAAAACATCGTTTCAGCAAAATCCCAATTTTTGTCATTTCACACCCCAATACACCAGGCTTACAGTGAGCACAACTTACAGTGAGGAAGATGGCATCAATAGCCTCCTGCAGGGCCTGGACAACCTGAGGCTTCTTCTCCTTGAACTTCTCCAGAATAGTTGGAACCACCTAAACAAAAACACAGCACTAATTTAGCAGTTATCAATGATTTCAAAATATTCAATTGTTTCACGTGATCACTGTTAAACCTGTGTTTACATCCTGAATGTGATATTATGTTCAAGTTCAAAGCTTATCCACAACAACCACATTCATTTATTCCCAGCTACGCAAACATTCAAAACCACGGCAAAAAATAAAAAAACGTGGTGCAAAAGGCCCACTTTAGTCATTTTCTGTCAAATTAATAAGGCAATGCTAATGAGTACTTTGTGCGTTAATGATATACTCAGTGGCTTCACTAACACGAAAACAAACCCACTGCTGCTAATACAAACATTTCCCTTGACATTCTGAGATTCTGTAACTTACGTGTCCTGCATACGTTCCAAACTTCTTCCTGAGACCAGTGGCCAGTGCAGCCAGACATTTAGCTGCCAATGACACCAGCATCACATTGGCATCTTTTCCCAAAACCTGAAACATAAAACCAGTAAGTGTACAATGAAGAGTCACCAGAAGCCCTCAATCTAAGTCTTGTTAGGCCAAACTTTTTAGATTACATTATTTAGGGCGCACTCACACTGTCCTTCCGCACCGCGACCCGGGCTTTAGGGTACTTGTCCCCCCTCCCTCTCCCCCCGCGCCCCAGCCCCGTTTGTACTCACACTGCCTGGGCCTCGGCCAATGCTTCTTGCTGTCCATATGCCATCACGCCGTAACACGTCACACGCATTGATCGCGTGTGTGAGGCTTTGTTTACAAATCTTTCCGTAGACCTCTGAGTTTTTGTGCGTCTTGTCGACTGTTTTTGAATATTTACATCCGACCAAATCTGCAGTGAACACTCCACCTCCGCATCACACCAACGTGAACCTTTCACCGCCATTGTTGTTGTTGTTGTTAAATGTCCGCGCAAGGTCCATCCTTCTATTTTCTATGTCCGAACAGGCGCACATACTGCTACCGCCGTAGGGCTCGTGCTCGTACACGTGCGCACGCTCGTGCTCGTACATGTGCAAACGGCTCTGCTAAATCCCACCTCTTTCAAGCGGGCTGTGGACGGCCCGCTGGCCGCAGTTATGCGCGGAGCGGGTGCACTCACACTGCTTAAAGGTACTAGGCTTTAGCTGAAAAAACGGTTTTGGCCCTGGGACAGAACGACAGTGTGAGTGCGCCCTTATTGCACACGAGAAAATGCATAATAGATCATAAAAGAAAATAAAACAAATAACTGAAATATACAGGAGGAGCCAGAAATACGCATAGGGGCTTGTCAGGTGGCCCTCCTAATGTAAGACATTCATTTAAAATACAAACAAAGTAGTACAAATACAGTATGTGACATAGCTAAAGAAATTACATCATTAAACTTTATTTAGGATAAGACACTTTAATGATTGGGCTTATTTCTTTCTAGTAATTTCTCTACAATTAATTCCAGAACATGAAACTGTGAGAAGTACTGAAGTCTTTACCTTCTTCAGAGCTCTGACAAGGTCTCCGTAGTCTCCATTTTCTAGTTTCGGGTTCTTCGTCAGAGACTCTACAGCCTCCAGAGCTTCTTTTCTCTCCTGCCATTTTTTAGCCTCCTGCAGAAACAGAGCAACGACACATATTGCAACATCTTGTGTTCCACAGAAAAGCTGAAATTACAGCGTCACGACCATGAGGGAATGTCTCCACAGACACACAGATTGGAATATTCTGCAAAGTGCTTTTATCAGTGGGTCATATCATCAATCACCATTGTTTTAACTCACTCTGTGATAAAGAGAAACTGAACACATAATTAAATATTTCTGGACTATAACATTAAGAGGCTTGGCCAGTTAACATACACAGGCTGCATCATTTAAAGGGTTTTTTGAGTAGTATACATAGTTAGATAAACTTACTATTTTGTCATAGAAGTCTTTGGGTATCTTGGACAGAATATCTACGGCCTCCAGCAGTTCATAAGGATCCACTGCTGCCACTGTTTCTGCCTCATCCTCTCCTGAAAGACAAACAGAAAAGAGGTGGCACCAGATCATGACTCCACAACTGCTCAACATCAAAGGAAAGAAACAAAGTAAAAGTGTGTATGTACAAATCTGTTAGCAGTTTGCTACCAAGTTAAATCTACCATTAGGCTTGCTGTGGTAGGCTGTTACATGGTGTTTGGGCATACACCAATAACATTACTTACCCTCTGCTCCCGCTGTCATTTTGCTTTTGTTTTTTAAAAGAAATAAAACCCATTAAGTATATATTTTTTTGTATTGGCGCCCACATGCTCCATACAGCAGCAGCAGAAATGGCAGGAATCTGATTTCACTCAAAACATGATGAGATCAACAAGACGATATGCAGAATCAGACCAGTTATGTCACATATAATATATTAATTAATAGGTTTATAATAGATTATCAGCGCATTTGTGTCAATCGCAGAGAAAACAAACCAGAAACAAGATCGCAAGCTGACCATTGAGCTCTGCGTGGCTATGGTCTGAGTAGCGCAATTGCGTAGGCACACTTTCTGGCACGAAAAAACACATGTATGAGCAAATGTACGAGCATAGAGTATTGACGGCGGTCCCAATTTCTATTTATATATTACTGTTGCCTGCGACGGACATTTACAAAGATGCCGCCGAATGGATTGCGGTAGTCTGATGTGGAGGTGGAGTGTTTACTGCAGATTTGGTTAGATGAAAATATTCAAAGACAGTCAGTCCGACAAAGCAGAACTCTGAGTGGTGATGACTTATAAGCAAGAAGTAATCGAGACGAGGCCCAGATCGTTTGAATAGTGTGAGTGCAGGCCGGGCGGGAGGGGGGACAATCACGCTAGAGCACGGCTCAGATCAACTGGGCCAAGTGTGAGTAGACCCTTATATACAGTCTATGGTTAATATGGGTGCTGAAGCAAAGGGAAGGGAAGCGGGCAGTGCTTTGCAGCACTTCTGCATTTGTAGTGTACTCTATAATAACACCAGTGTTGTCACAAGTTAATGAACTGGTGAGACAATTTCCTCACTATGGCATCCATACTTACCATCAGACTGTTCTCCTCCTTGGGTTTGTTGCTGTTCAAACTTTGCCTTCAGGTCCTGCTGTGAGCGCAAGAACCTGGTCTGCTTGGGAGGAGATGAAGGCAGCTTCACCCACTCCTCCTCCAGCTCCTTCAGCTGTAGGGACAGAGAAGCAACAAGCATTGTTGAGTTGACCTTGATTCTGGAAGCTGAACATTAAAAGAAGGGCATGTATGCGCAGTGATGAGTGTGTCCCACCTGTACAGAGGTAATATTTTGCAGTGGTGGTCTTAGAGCATCTCTGATCCATTTGTAGATCTCGACAGCAAGCAGCTTGACTTCATCTCTCACCGCCTTCTCTCTGGACTCAAACTGCTTGGATAAAATCTTCACTACTGGCTTCAATGTCACTATCTTCGATCCAAACTCACTAGGGGACGAGGACAGAGCAAGAGGTGGTTAGTGTCATTGGCAGGAGATAGAAGTCTGCTATACTAAATTACCAGCACAACTCTGTTGACCAGCAATATTAAACAGTATTTAACAGCTCTCATCAGTGAGGAGGTCATCACTTCTTTTTTACAAGGTCACTGCATTGCTCTATCCAAGGAGGCATAAACAATACCAGGAAAACTGTTACCACAACATTATATTAGACATCACGTCATATTGTTTTCAATTATTTCAATTCGGTGTGTCTCTTGCTGCCTCACTCGCTGCACGGAGAAATAAAGTCAATGAATCAGTTAAACATTGTTGATTTCATCCCATAGAGCCTACATGCCTTTGTGTGTGCTTAACGATTCTGAAGACTTTTAGAAAGAGGCAAGGAGAATTATCAAAGATGCCGGTGCTCTGAGGGTATGACACATGCGCAGAAAAAATCTGGTATGCACTATCATATTATTAGTTTTTTTGAGTGATATATATACATATATATATATTTATAATTTTTTTTCATGTTTTATATTTCTATTTTCCCAAATATATATAGTATATTCTATGTGTATATTGTTATAATTGATATCATGTTTGTATAGCTGGAGTTTGCAACAAAAATAATTTCCCCCTGGGATTATTAAAGTATTTCTGATTCCCACTCCCTGCTGCTTGTGCCCTCGCGTGCTTGTTAGTTTAAGACTCTTCAGTAACAACTGTCTAGCTTCTACCAGAGGTATGTCCGGGGTTTAAACTGAGCCACGTGAATGACTCATCAAGATGACTTAACAAAACAGAGAGAATCAGCCATGGGCCTACATGTTTGAGCTTCAGACAGGAGGAGGTGGGGCAGTGGAGCCTCTTCGATCACCGACTCAAGTTATGGCAGGTGCAACTCCTAGAGCTCCACAGGCGGACGGTAGTACACGGGGCAAAGGCTGCCTGTCCATGGAGCCAACGTTATAGTTTGTGCTTTGTGAACCAGGTGTCAGTCGGACCCAGACTCAGATGAGGAGTCGGTTGTCATTAAAATCAGTAACTAGCACCTTGAAGGTACATTTAGACTGTCAGTGTCAGCGCATTACTCGCTATGCAATTTTCGTATCCTACGCGCAAGTAGAAAATATTTTCAGGCGATTTGCAGGATGCTGTGGCGCATCAACAATCAGCATAGAGATTGCGATATAAGCATCATTGTAAAGGCGATCACCAAAGCCTTTATTGTTGCAGCCCTTAACTACGTTAAGGAAATCAGAATGTTACTATGGATATAATAAAATAATGATACTACCAAAACCTGTGGATGGCAGCAATGTAGCTTTAGGAATCTAGTCCACCAGAAATCCAGAAGAAGAAAGCTGTTATTGCAGAGTGAACCCTTTCTCTGGTCTGATCTACAAGGAGACCTGCGGTGTGCTGAAGGTGTTTCTCATCTCATCTCATCTCATCTCATCTTCATCCGCTTATCAGGGGTCGGGTCGCGGGGGAAGCAGCTTTAGCAGGGGACCCCAAACTTCTGTTTCCCGGGCCATATTAACCAGCTCTAACTGGGGGATCCCGAGGCATTCCCAGGCCAGTGTGGAGATATAATCTCTCCACCTAGTCCTGGGTCTTCCCCGTGGCCTCCTCCCAGCTGGACGTGCCTGGAACACCTCCCTAGGGAGGCGCCCAGGGGGCATCCTTACTAGTGCCAGAACCACCTCAACTGGCTCCTTTCATCGCAAAAGGAGCAGCGGCTCTACTCTGAGTTCCTCACGGATGGCTGAACTTCTCCCCCTATCTCTAAGGGAGACTCCAGCCACCCTCCTGAGAAAACCCATTTCGGCCGCTTGTACCCACGACCTCGTTCTTTCGGTCATGACCATAGGCGAGGGAAGGAACGAAGATTGACCGGTAGATCGAGAGCTTTGCCTTCCGGCTCAGCTCTCTTTTCGGTGCGTTAGAGCGACTGCAACACCGTCCCGCTGATCCGATTCTCCGGCCAAACTCACGCTCCACCCTCCCCTTACTCGTGAACATGATCCCGAGGTACTTGAACTCCTTCACTTGAGGTAAGGACTCATACCCTACCCGGAGTAAGCAATCCACCGGTTTCCTGCTCAGAGCCATGGACTCATGTTTAGAGGTGCTGATCCTCATCCCAGCCGTTTCACACTCGGCTGTGTGACAGAGAATGCCATCAGGACCACATCGTCTGCAAAAAGCAGAGATGAGATTCTCAGCCCACCGAACTGCAACCCCTCCGCACTACGACTATGCCTCGATATCCTGTCCATAAAAATCACGAACAGGATTGGTGACAAAGCGCACCCCTGGCGGAGGCCAACCCCTACCGGGAACGAATCTGCCTTACTGCAGAGGATCCGGACACAGCTCTCGCTTTGGGTGCACAGAGATTGGATGGCCCACAGAAGTGACCCCCTCACCCCATACTCCTGCAGCACCTCCCACAGTATCTCCCGAGGGACCCGGTCATATGCCTTCTCCAAATCCACGAAACACATGTAGACTGGATGGGCATACTCCCAGCCCCCCTCTCCAGGATCCTTGCGAGAGTGAAGAACTGGTCTGTTCTCCACGTCCAGGACGGATCCACATTGTTCCTCTTCAATCTGAGGTTCGACTATAGGACGAACCCTCCTTTCCAGCACCTTGGAGTAGACTTTACCAGGAAGGCTGAGTAGTGTGATACCCCTGTAATTGGCACACACCCTCTGGTCCCCTTTTTTAAACAGAGGAGCCACCACCCCAGTCTGCCACTCTCTTGGCACGGTCCCAGACTTCCACGCAATGTTGAGGAGACGTGTCAACCAAGCCCGTCCAAACCTAAAGCTTTCAGCATTTCTGAACGAATCTCATCAATCCCTGGGGCTTTGCCACTGTGGAGTTCCTCAGTGACTTCCGCCAGAGATATTAACAAGGATTCCCCATCAGCCTCCAGCTCTGCCTCTACAAACGAGGGCGTGTTATTCTGATTAAGGAGTTCCTCAAAGTGCTCCTTCCACCGCCCAGCTACCTCATCAGCTGAGGTAACCAGCGTCCCGTCCTTACTGTTAACAGCTTGGACGGTTCCCCGTTTCCCCCTCCTAAGTATGATTGGTTTTCCAGATGCACCTTGGTGCCGCCCGAAAGTCCTTCTCCATGACTTCTCCGAACTCCTCCCACACCCGCTGTTTTGCCTCTGACACAGCAGAGGCTGCAGCCCTTCTGACCTGTCGGTACCTTGCAACTGCCTCCGGAGTCTTCTGGGATAACATATCGCGGAAGGCCTCCTTCTTCAGTCGGACAGCTTCCCTGACCACCGGTGTCCACCACGATGTTCGAGGGTTACCGCCCCTTGAGGCACCTAAGACCTTGAGGCCACAGCTCACCGCTTCAGCAATGGAAGATTTGAACATTGCCCACTCTGGCTTACCTGGTCTCTCCAGAATCTTCCCCCATCCTCTGACCCAACTCATCACCAGATGGTGATGAGTTGACAGCTCTGTCCCTCTCTTCACTCGAGTGTCCAAAACATACTCAGATCAGATGATACGATCACAAAATCGATCATCGACCTTTGGCCTAGGGTGCTCTGGTACCACGTACACTTATGAGCATCCTTATGTTCGAACATGGTGTTAGTTATACACAATCCGTGACTAGCACAGAAGACTAATAACTGACAACCGCTTGAATTTAGATCAGGGAGGCCGTTCCTCCCAATCACGCCTCTCCAGGTGTCTCCATAATTGCCCATGTGGGCGTTGAAGTCTCCCAACTATGGAGTCCCCTGCTGGAGCCCTATGCAGGACTCCATTCAGGGTCTCCAAGAAGGCCGAATACTCTGAACTGCTGTCGGTGCATATGCACAAACAGTCTGAGTTTTCCCCCCTACCACCCGCAGGCGTAAGGAGCGTCCCTCTCGTCCACCGGGGTGAACTCCAACACCGCGGTGCTCAGCCGGGGTTTGTGAGTATCCCCACACCCGCCCGGCGCCTCACAACCTGGGCAGCTACAGAGAAGAATAGGGTCCAACCCCTATCCAGGAGTACGGTTCCAGAACCCAGACTGTGTGTGGAGGTAAGCCCCACCAGATCTAACTGGTAGCACTCCACCTCCCGCACAAGCTCCAGCTCCTTCCCCGACAGAGAGGTGACATTCCACATCCCCAGAGGCAGCTTCTGCTGCCCGTGCCCCAGCAGCGCACCCGACCCAAGTGGTTCCTCCTGCGAGTGGTGGGCCCACAGGATGGAGAGGAGGGAGGTCCCACGTCACTTTTTCGGGCTGTGCCCGGCCGTGCTCCGTGGCAAACCCAGCCACCAGGCGCTCGCCAGCGAGCCCTCCGTCTGGGTGAAGGTGTTCCTTTACGGCTTAAATCACTGATGGCCTGATCTCACTACAACGGCTCTTTTAAGAGCCACACACTTCATATGAGAGCTCATTTCGGTTCTTTTAGAAGCATTCAGATTCCTGGTTAGCACAAGCATATCTTCCCATTTTAGCACAACAGTAAATGGAGGTGCTTTAGGGGTATGACACATGCGCAGTAAAAATCATAAAACCATCACTTTAATTCTAGCATCATGGCCTGGGACCCTCCAACAGCGCAACTCCAGTTCCACTGAATGTGTCACCCCCAAAGCGCAGCCATCTTTGTTTGGTGTCCTAGCCTCCTTCCATAGCCTTGAAATGATGTTAACTAGCCGCCTCTGACTTTCACTGGTCTCATTTGGCTTTCCGACACTGCAAATATGATCAAGCGGCACATTACTCATGTCTATCGCGCCCGGTCTGAACGTACCATCAGAATGGTAAGTGTAGTTAGCATCTTTTATAAGTTTCTGTTGTCTGTTCGCTTGTAACTGTCAGTGGCTGACACACGGGTTGACACTAAAGTTTCAAAAGCACTTGCCGATAGGGATCACAACTCTGCAACAAATATGATTATGATGATACTTCGGGTAATCCAAACAATGTGTGAATGAAACATGACATATAAGGTGAATTCTCATTCAATCTGAGAATGATTAGTGTGTACTATCTACCAAGGTTAACGTAGGCACTTGTACAGCTCAGAAGTAGTGAAGACTACGCACTACTAGGAGTGCTGAAACAAATGTCCCTGATAAAACCACCACCATCTTCTACTGCCTGTAGCATGATTTATAGCCAGCCCTTTATAATAACAAATCCATGTATCCTTCAGCTGGGGGTCTAATCGGGACTGGAGTCCCGTCAATAGAGCCATACACCTGTGGCACAAGGAGCGCTCTGGAGTTGTGTAGCAAGATCTCCTGTGCCTTGTCCACTTAAGGTAGCCTATAGGTATATGTACCATCACAACAAAGGGTATCCGTGAAGCGTCTCTGAACCACAGTCCAGAAAAGTTTGGAGCGCTGTCGTTCCCAAAACACAGGCCGCCGCTGTAGGGCATTGATTCACAATCAGATTATGAGAGTATTCTCAAACTTATTGATCAATATTGGCTATCTCAAATAATTACCAAAGATAACAAAAATGACTAGTTAAACTAGAGTACCTCAGGACACCACCCTCAAAGAGGGAAGTGACAACTAATATAGACTCATGAAACATACTAAACTAATTTAGGATTATGTACCAATTAGTGTAATAGTCTTTGTTGAGTTATTTGAGTTATTTTCTTAGAAGAGATTGGCACATTCATCTTCATGCAATAATAAACAGACATATTGTAAACACAAACATTTATTAACAAATTAATAGATGAAAAAACACAAATCTAAAACGACAAGTGTGTCTGTGACATGAGAAGGGGGTTACACAAACTTCTGGTCACACGAGAGCACCTATGCTGTTAGGATCTCTCTTATTGCTTTAAAAGTCCATTAAAAACATCAGACATATAACATAGTTAAAGTCCTTTGCTTAGCCATTCATGTAAAATGTCATAACTATAATTAATGCCCAGTTGCAGTTTAGTTACTAGTCCATAGGATGGGGAAAGGGAAGTTGCGTTGCTTTTGCTAGGGTCTTGTCCTTATGACCCAGTTTGAAGAAAGTTGTTCGTTATCCTGGTTGTGTTGCTTTTAACAATAGATGAATCAGACCGCTCTTTGTTCTGCTCAGGTGGTCGTTCAGTCCTACTCCCGGCAGGCAAGGCCTCGGGACAGCTGGCAGCTGGTCCCAGGTGGTGGGAGCAGAGGAATTGAAAAGTAAGAGGACCCAAGAGGAAGATCAGGAGACGAGGATCCAGGAGAAAGCAAGAGGCAAAAATAAGTTTTTTTTATAGAAATGGTGATGTCATCAGTAAGGGTCAGGCTTTTGACCAATGGTAGCTGACAGTTTGGGTCCCTTGGAAAGTTCACACCTGGATGTGAACTGTGTGGGGAAGGGGGTGGCCCAGCTGTCAACCATTTTCACTTTGACCACATGGTCCCCTGTGGATCAAACAAAGACAAAGCCTTTGGGCCTTGTTTTGGTCAAACTGAAAGTTCACATTAATCCAGAAATTAATCATCTGAATGCCAATGCACCTAAACCGACATAGTAATTTACGCGCATCTGCAACATCATAGTGATAATTTGATGCCGACGTCTGATTATAGCTTAATATGTTGCTATAAGCTGCAATATTACATTTATAGGTAAACTGAGAAATCCATTTGGGCTAAGAAACTTTAATCCGCAAATGTTTGTTTAAATGATTCAGTGCAAAATTGAATGGAAACACCTTAAAATGTCACCTTGAAATCTATTAGATACACCAATTTGAACGCAAAACAGCATGTGACTTCATTACATACAGGTTTTTATTCGCTTTAAAGCCATTGGATGGAAACGCACTTTCACCAGCTTTATTCGATTTCAGCAAACTTATAATAATTCAATTGACAATTGGATGGAAACATAGTTAGTAGAGGTGAGACCAGATCTTGTCCCACAAGAACAAGATTTTGCAATATTAAAACTTAAAACTATTAAAACTACATGAGTGCAGAGCAATCAGTTGTTTGGCAGCATTTTGGATTCCCAATGGCAAAGACAAGACATGAACAGTCTGTAAACGCTGTAAGAAGATAGTGCTGTCGGCACCATAACGCCTTAGTGCCCCCTGTGCAGACAGTGATAGGTGGGGGGGCCTACTTTACAGTGGTGCCGTACACCGCGGCTAACACGAGCACTATGCAAAGACAACTGCAGCACCACCACAGCTCTCTGCTAAGATCAACTGCACCTGTAAAAAATAGTGAATCAAATCTAGTCCTTGTAAACCCAATATCATGCATGGTCTCATCAGACCCCTAATAGTCATTTTAGATGACAGAAACAGAAAAAAAATACATTTTTGAGTGGAAGGGGACTTTAAATGTTGATTAGCAGAGAGGAGAATTGAGAACCAGTTCCAGCTGAGAACCTGTAACAGATTGGAATTGGAACTGGACTTGTATGCCTCTGAGCTTTTAAATTATATTTATCGATGATTTATCTGTACCCCGGACATTGAACTGTTGACTGTGGGGATGAGGCCTTATTATTTGCCCCGGGAATTCACGTCTGCCATCATTATCGGTGTGTACGTTTCTCCTTCAGCTGATGCAGCGCTGGCCTGTGACGTCATCTACTCCTCTGTTGCCAAGATACAGACGCTGCATCCTGCATTTGTTGTAATCACTGGGGATTTTAATCACGTCTCACTGGATAAAATCCTGCCAACATTTCACCAGTATGTTGACTGCCTCACCAGAGACTGCAACACACTGGATGTGTTGTATGCAAATGGTAAGGATGCATACAGTCCCACAGCCCTCCCCCCTCTCGGAAGATCTGACCACAACCTGGTTCTGCTGACCTCTAAGTATATTCCCCTTGTTCAGCGGCAGCCTGTCCACACTAGGAGCGTGAAGAGGTGGAATCAGGAGGCCGCTGACGTACTACAGGACTGCTTTGACTCGACAGACTGGAATGCACTTGTTGAGCCACATGGAGAGGATCTGGACAGCATGATCGACTGCATCACAGAATACATCAGGTTCTGTGAATGCACCACCATGCCAGCCCGGACTGTGAGCTGCTTCTCTAATAATAAGCCGTGGATCACCAATGACCTGAAAGCCCTTCTTAACAAGAAGAAGAGGGCGTTCAGGTCTGGAGACAGGGAAGAACTGAGGAGAGTGCAGCATGAACTCAGGGATATGCTGAGGACCTGTAAAGACATCTACAGGAGGAAGCTAGAGGCCAAACTCCAGCAGAACAATGTGAGGGATGTGTAGACTGGTATGAAGCAGATCACTGGGTGTAAGGTGAGCGGCAGACAGTCACCAGGCAGCCTGGAGAGGGCAAACGAGCTGAACATAGGTTCAGCTCACAGCCTTCTGTCGTCTCCATGACACCTCCAGACCCCCACACACCCTCACTGCCCCAAATACTTCCTCCCCTCCCCCCTCAATCCCCTGCTGTGAGCTCTCTTGTGCAGCACCTCTCCTCCTCCTCTGACCACTCCTCCTCCACCTTCACCTCCTCGTCCTCCACTGAAGACACCAGCAGCCTCCCCCGCATGACTGACTGCAGGCCAGGTTAGGAGACAGCTGGAGAGACTCCACCAGCATAAGGCTGAAGGCCCTGATGGTATCAGCCCCAGTATCCTGAAGACATGTGCCAGCCAGCTGTCTCCTGCCCTACAACACCTCTACAATCTGAGCCTTGGTCAGGAGAGAATACCAGTGCTCTGGAAGACTTCCTGCCTAATTCCTGTTCCAAAGAAGTCGTCACCATCAGACCTCAATGACTATCGACGAGTGGCCCTCACATCTTACGTCATGAAGGTGCTGAGAGACTAGTTTTGGTCAACCTGAGGCCGCAGGTGAGAGCCCTGCTAGACCCTCTGCAATTTGCTTACCAGCCCCACTTGGGAGTTGATGACGCTGTCATCTACCTGCTGCAACGAGCCCATTTTCACCTGGATGATGGAGGAGGTACTGTGAGAATCACATTCTTTGATTTCTCTAGTGCTTTTAACACCATTCAGCCACTGCTACTGGGGGAGAAGCTGCGGGTGCTGGGAGTGGATGACACAATGATCTCCTGGATTACTGACTACCTGACAGGCAGGCCACAGTTTGTCCGTATGGGCAGTGTTCTGTCTGATGTGGTGGTTAGTGATACAGGAGCTCCACCGGGGACTGTACTGTCTCCTTTCCTGTTCACCTTATACACCACTGACTTTCAGTACAAGACTGAGTCGTGTCACCTGCAAAAGTTTTCTGACGACTCGGCTGTTGTTGGGTGTTAAGTGAGGGACAGGAGGAGGAGTACAGGGCCCTGGTAGACAACTTTGTGAAGTGGACTGGACAGAATCACCTGCGGCTGAACATCAGCAAGACCAGAGAGATGGTGATAGATTTCAGGAAGAAGAGGAAGACGACTTTCCAACCTCTTTCTGAGAAAGGATGTGGAGGCAGTGGAGGATTACAAGTTACCATCAACCACAGACTGGATTGGAGAGCTAACACTGAAGCTGTTTACAAGAAGGGGATGAGCAGACTTTACTGCCTGAGGAAGCTGAGATCCTTCAACGTGTGCAGCAAGATGTTGGAGATCTTTTATCAGTCTGTGGTGGCCAGTGTACTTTTCTTTGCTGTGGTTTGTTGGGGGAGCAGCATTGGAGCCAGCGACACCAACAGACTCAACAAACTGATCAGGAAGGCTGGCTCTGTGATTGGCTGCAAACAGGACACTCTGGAGGCTGTGGTGGAGAGGAGGACCCCGGAAAACCGTTATCCATCATGTATAATCCTCTCCAGCCTCTCCAACTCACACTGGTCAGACAGCGGAGCACCTTCCCCAAAAGGCTGCTTCAGCTTCGATGTCGTAGCAACAGATTCAGGAAATCTTTCCTGCCACAACCCATCACTTTTTATAATAACTCTCTCACCTCTGCCTGACAGAGAACTCTGCTCCCTCTACTGTTTTTTTTGTTTTGTATATTTTATTGTAATAGTATATTTTGCATATTTTGTTGTATATATTATTATTGTTTATAGCACACTTTGCCCTGTATATATACACACTATGTATATATTTGATTCTATTTATGTTATGTACAAAGTTTTTGTTTGCTGACCCACTACTGCTGTTACAAAATAATTTCCCAGTCTGGGATCATTAAAGTAATTCTATTCTATTATATTTCTAACAGTTGCGCATTGCAAAACTATTCGGTCAATCTCATGTGTCTACACTGATGGAAACTTGCAACAAGACGTTGTCACGGCAGATAAGAAGAAATGGTCAAAGGCATGTTGCTATTACACCGAGCAGGTAGGTTTAGCAGATGTTTTTCCTTTGAAAAATAGGAATAAAAAAAAGAAAGCTGTACAAATATTCTCTCATTTCAGTGCACTAGTTGTTCTCTTTCAGCAATGGCATGCTAGTTACCTTAGCCCTGTTAGCCAAGCTGAATAAGCCGTTTTGCAAATAGCACCATCTTGGCAATGGCCGAATGCTTTGTGGGAACATGGTGATGCTTTGTGGGAATGAATGGGAACACATCTCCGCATCCCATCTTCTACTGTGTCTGACAGCCATGTGATGGCCAAAGACAATCAATTCAAAACTTAACTTAATCTATTAAGACAGTATTTATTAGACCCTGTGTAATAAATACCTGTCATTGCCTCAAATACACCCCGACGACGTTAGTTTTAAGTTGGAAATTCAACAGATATTCACTCTGGTCCCAGCTGCAACTTAGTGAGGTTCGCCCAGTGTTAGCAGCAGGAGGACGATTTGGTCAGCTCAGAGCTTTGAGATGAATCACTGGAAACTCATTTGTAAGAAGCTGGGACCTGAGTGAATATCGAATATCCAACTTAAAACTAACTTTGGTCTCAAACACTCCTAAAGATGATTTAGTTTTCCTTTGCTATGCAGCATGTTCCAATCTAACAAATTAACTGATGAAGAGGAACAAGAAGATACAATGTAGGTGCAAGACATGAAATTAACAATGTTCATAAAAGTGCAGGACACACCAGCAGACAGCCCAACGAGCTATCCATATTTGTTACAGAGTAACAGACCGGGACTTTACACACCAGGGCCACTGCCATTTATTTGCATGTCAATATAGTATTTCATACTGTTATTTTTCTCGTGAGTACTTTCACACAGAACATGATTATAAGCCTTGCAACTCTAATCCGGCATTCAGCACCTCCATATAACCCTAATGATCCTTTGTTTCACGACCACATCATTATAGGTTTGTTCTGCAACTGTATTATTTTGTGTAATCTCAATCAGTCTACAAGTGGGGTGCATGGGCAGACAGTAAATTTAACATATTTGGTCTGAGAGGGTGCAATGTTCTGTAGGTAGGAGTAAGACTCTTGAACTGGATCATGTATGCAACAGAGAGCCAGTGAAGAGAATTGAGTATTGGGGTAATGTGTGACCGCCTATTTGACCTAGTGAGTAGCCTTTCTGGATTGACTGAAGACGTTCTAGTGTGGACATGCTAAGTGAATGGGAATGGACAGCAGAGGAATGAGGCCAAACAATGACATTCAAAAAGAGAGCTAAAAATACTGTTACGGTTGTCTGATGGGAAAGAAAACCCCTTGTGATCCCACATCCAGGGAATTCATAAATAAAATGAAGATAGCTATGTATTCTGCATAGCATAACCCTCAAAACAAGTACTTTACTTTCAGCTAGTCCCCAATATGCTTCCATTAAGGGTTTCTTATGTGGTCATTGCAACCCTGGAAAGATGCACTGACCTGAGAGCCTTCCTGAGTGTCTCGATGCAGGCCACCACTATCTTGGGGTTCTTGTTGTCCAGTCCTTTGAGCAGCTCGTCTTGAACCACCTCAGCCTTCTCTATCTCAATGTACATCAGACAGATGTCCATGCCAAACTCCTTAGCCCGGGCCTTGGGCTGGTTGAACACTTTGGTCACCACGCCTGACACCACCTCACCTGTCGTCCTGCAGCAAAGGACATGAACTCAAACATACACTGGACACACTTATGGACACATTTATGGATTCTTAAAAAAGGTCGTGTATATGGATATGTCTGGTTTAATGTGATCAAAGTTATTTTTACATGAATATTTTATATCTGTACAACTAATCATGTGTACTTCTGGAGCAGTATTAGTGGTTAAAAAAGACATTTTGATGTGTTCAACTCGCCGCCCCGAGCTAATCTGTCTTAGCCGCGACAGGCTGTTAGCGCCTCCCCGGAAAATCTACATTCATATTTTATGCACAAAAAAAATTGTCTCGATGGCTTATTGGATGACCAGCTTTCCCCAAAAAGACCCTGGGATGATTTTATATCAGATTCAATTCTTGTTGCAGCTATTACTTACCTGCCAGCTACATGGGCATTCTCAATGAAGGCCAGGGCAGCCTCCAGGCCTTTAAGCTGAGCCACAGCATTAGAGTCAGTGACAAACTTCTTTACTAGTCCCAGGTATTTTCCCCACTCTGGACTCTTCTCATCTTCAATCCTCTGGAACAACTTCAGAGCTTCTTCATAACCATTCAGACGGGCTTTCCACACCTAAAGAAGATCAAGAGTGATAGAGAAAACGATGAAGGGCAGAACGAGAAAGGGGCTTACAGGGTTAAAGAAACAGCAACCAGGATTTGTCAATGCAAAACTAGTCCATGAATAGGTTTCTTTTGTAAAAAGGAGTAAGAAAAACATGTGGACAACCACAGCTACTTTCCACTTCCTGATGGGAAGATGGAGGCCTGTACAATATCGTGGGGAGGCAACCTACATTCATAAATGTGTTAAATAAACTACAGTGTGTGTGCATCTGTGTGTTTTCATGGTAATGATGGGACATTATTCTCAGTGCAACACTGTGGCTCGTTGATGAGTTTTAATAGTTTTTGAACAACAATGGATCTCTGTGTCACAGATGGATAAGATAGCAGGCTTTGATACACAGACAGTACTTGTAAGTAGAAACATTTCACCACTGGCCTGGTTCTTGTCATGGGATTATTAGACAAACTGAATCATAGAACTACACCAGTCTCATCCGTTAACCATTCAGACAGAAGTTCTGATGCAACTGGACTGTATAAAGCAGTCTAACAAAGTTGGACCAAAGGCAAAAGCAAACACTATACCCAAAGAACGACATGGCACTACACTCTTTCCTATTAGACACTTACAGTATATTATTTTAAGACTAATGTCATGCTGGATTAGTTTACAGGGTGCTGGTAAGACTCAGATTAGAGTTAAGTATTAGTTTAATCCCAAACTTAAAGCATATGAGGGATCTAAATAAACAGGTTAAGCGAGTCTGTAAAAAGGATGATCAGGTGGAAACTGTGCAAGTGCTAGTTTAACAGGGAACACAAGAAACAATTGTAATTTTAATTATTTTAAATCTACCATAAAATGAGAGTCTGGGCTGACGAGTAGAATTAGCTGGTCCAAAATATACACTATATATCATAATTCTCTCATAACTGAGCACTTGTGTTTTTCTTTGGAAGGGAAGTATTAAGGATGAGACATGACAAACTTCTGTCATTGTCAGTGATCTTCTGCAGTACATTCATTATGTTACAGAGGACAAACATCAGTCACCTTGTGTTCACATTTCTGGTCGATAGGAAGCTTCATCCACTCGCTTTCGTCCCCCATGGTGGCCACTCTGGGGTGGGCTTCCCCAAAGGTATTCAACTGGAAAACAACAGCATCATTGACACAAAATTACATTCGGTGTATTTCATCTGAGGTTAACTGCTGGGGGAATAAGGTTTGTGTAGTTCTCATTCATCAAGTTAGTTGTACCTACTTGAATGAAGTTAATAAATAAGACCTGTTCCATTTCATCCTTACTGACCACCAGTGGCAATGCTTCACACTGGATATCTTCTGTCTCGCGCATGCGCAGGTCGAGTATTAACATCAACAAAGTCACATGTTACCTCAGATGACCCCTGGCTAGGTACAACTTCTGGTGTCATCCACGAGATCATTTAATTTCATCTTCTCGCTATGCAGGTTAACGTCTTACCGTGGTATCTTTAGCTACGGCTAAGTGATTCCACCAGAGCTTGTCGCTGTTAGCTTTGTGACCGCATCGGTCGGAGCTGCGGGTTACTTGCCTTCCAAAGGCTGTGACAAGCTGAAGCTTTTTCAGAAAAGCAATGACGCTGCGATTGCGGCCATTCCCGGCATGGTGACTGTCAGTCGATAACCATGATTCCCGCGCTAACAGGATTAGAATAGAATTAGTTTAATGATCCCAGACTGGGAAATTATTTTGTTACAACAGTAGTGAGTCAGCAAATACACACACACACACACACACACACACACACACACACACACACACACACACACACACACACACACACACACACACACACACACACACACACACACACACACACACACACACACACACACACACACACACACACACACACACACACACACACACACACACACACACACACACACACACACACACACACACACACACACACACACACACACACACACACACACACACACACACACACACACACACACACACCTTATCACTTAGTGCAACTAGTTTGGGATCAGACTACTTACTGAAACGTGTGTCTTACAGCAACACAATTAACTGATTTAACCCAGTGCATACTGGGGATATTATTACATTTTGTGTTTCATACTGATGTAGAGAAGAAGCAGATTTAAGTTACATTCCTTAAATGCTTGTATAATGCTGGATATAAGATATAACTCAAATTCATGCATGTCTTTGTGTTTTACTGTATTTCAGACACTGTACGTGCACTGACAAGCTTATCCTCTGTACTGCTTATAATAGGGCTGGGTATTGTTAAGAATCTCACGATTCGATTCAATTTCGATTTGTTGGGTCACGGTTCGATATTGATTGAAATGCCTCGATATCGATTCAGTAACACGTAGAAATACTCACGTAAGAGTACCAGGTCATTTTTTTCAAATAATTTATTTAGTTTCATGCCTTATGAACTCATAGCATGATCAAACAGGACACTGCTTAAACACTCAACTACAGTGCATGTACATTTAAATTGTGTGTTTCTTTTCTCTTGGAAATTGTTAACCATCTCATAACATTTTAAGTAATAAAGCTTCAGCTCAATAATACTAGTACATGCATGTATTTGATACACATACATACAAAAGTATTTAAAAAAATGATAGTGCTGTATTAACACTGAACTAAAGTGCATTTAACTTAAATTATGTATTTCTTTCCGCTTGGAAACTAAATAAATAACTAAGCATTTTTGTAAAAAAAAAAAATATATATATATATATAACATTAGCACAACAATACCAGTTTAAGGTGTATAAAGGAAAGAAATAAAACATGACAGTGCTGTATTACATGTAATGTAATGCCCGGACAGAACCTGGCGCCAGTTTGCACATAAGGGATCTGTCGAGTTGCGTTTGTTTTGAATCCGCGGATTTAGCCACGGGTTGCTGCAGAACGTCTGCACGGTGTCTGCTCAGGTGGTTTCGCAGGTTTGTCGTGTTGCTACAGTATTTAAGAACCGCCTGGCAAAATTTGCACAACACCTTACTTTTATATCTTTCCTGTGTTCCACGTTAACATGGGAACACAAAATGAATCCACACGTCTGCTTTCCGGTTTGAAGGCGCTGCCTTAACGCTGCTGCTACTACTCACACCGGCCACCATATTGTTATGGTTTGGTCTAGTGCGGCCTCCGTCCGTTCAGCGCGAATCACACGAAGGTGTTGGTCACAGCGCCTCCACTGGCCAGGGGCTTGGATCGAATAGGAAGATTGCTGAATCGAAAAGAATCTCAATGCATTGCTGAATCGATATTTTTACCCATCCCTAGCTTATATCTACTGTTACTCTGGGAGTAAAAGACTTGAATCAACTAATGACTCTCTGACCGGGGGCCCTCTGACTGGAGCCCTGTAGGGGCCACAATCACATCTTAGGGCGCACTCAGTCCATTCGTTCGTTACGGGTAAAGTCTAGTTTGTTTAACCGACTAGGCACGGTACGGTTGCCTGCCCACGGCCCGTTTGTGAGAGGTGGGCTTTTGTAAAGCATGTTTGCACATGCACGAGCACGAGGCCTACGGCGGTTCTTTATGAGCGCCTGTTTGGACATAGAAAAAAGGACGGACCATGCGCAGACATTTAAAACAATGTCGGCGAAAGTGTTCACTGCAGATTTGGTCGGATGAAAATATTCACAAACAGTGGGACAAGACGCACAAAAACTCTGAGGTCTATGGAAAGATTTGTAGTGATGACGTCAATCAATGCGTGTGACGTGTTACGGCGTGATGACGTATAGGCAGCAAGAAGCATTCGCCGAGGCCCAGGCAGTGTGAGTACAAAGGGCCTGGGCCACGGTACGGATAAACAGTGTCAGTGCACCCTTACTGACCAGTTCCAGGGGCCCCAACAGTGCCAGATCACAACAGAAGCCATTTAAGGAGAATAAAGGCAGTGACGTGCAGTCAGGGGAGGCAGGTGAGGCTGTGCCTCCCCTGTCATCATGAAAGGAAAAAGAAACGAAATAATGAAATAACACACGTATTAATATTTGTCCTCTGGACTATGATTTTGGTGTGGTTTTTAATGTATTTTGACCATTTTTATAGTAAAAAATGGCAGAAAATTCTGTATTTCCTGCTAAAATAAACGGAGTCTCTTCGGAGACGAGAGGTGAGGCACGGACAGCCGAGCCTCCCTCCAGATTGCGCAATCACTCACAAACTGTATTGAGCGTGTGCAAATGGCGCGTGCTTGTTCCCTTTTCTGTGTATGTTTCCAATATGATGGTTGAGGACACTTTTATGTAATAAAAGCATACGTCTTTTCCATGATGTTCAGTAATGTATTTTACGTATGTGTAATATTTACATCTTATTGATAAGACATAAATCCACAGGGAAAATGCTCGCCTTGAGGCAGGCAGTACCTCTGCCTCAAGGAAGGCGGCGATAGTGAGCAGCCTGCCAGCAGCCAGGTCACGGTGAACTCTGACCTGTGTGCAAAAAGTAAACGCAAGAAGTGTGCTGTGAGACGCTGTAGAGCTTAGCGACAAGCTGTCATTTCTCCCCCTGAAAATGGAGGATTTGATTTCTAAACTAAGACATTTTTCAAAGCTGGACTTTCAGTCAAAGCAAGAAGTAATTTACAAGTAAAGGTAAGATATACTGCAATATACAGTGGCACTGATGTTTTAAAATGGTTTTCAGCATCCTATTCGCTCCTATTCTCTCATCCTATCCTGTTGGCATCCTACTGTATGTTTGTAAATCTGACTTGAGAGTCAGTGCCTCCCCAACCCCAACCCTCACTGCACGTCACTGAATAAAGGGTACTTTATGGATGTCTATTAAAAAAAAGATACTTTCCTATAGAACAGGTCTATATCTTGTCCTTAAATTAAATAGACTCTTATTTACATGACGGCATGTCCTTTTTGTCTCTATATGGTTGCATGCTAACAATTCTCCTCTGCTCTCTGCACCGTGCATAGCGGAGTTAAAAGAAATATGCCTCACAAGGAAGGGTGAAGGAGTTAAAGTTGTTTGACTGTGGGTTGAAATGTTTGACTATTAAATGTGTACAGTCCTATGGGATATTGATGGACTAGACTGATCTGAAATTTGGGATCTTTTGTCACATTCATTATCATACTGCCATATAACTGCACAGTATCTTAATTACTCAATATATAGGGTGACTACTGTGATGGCAACCATATTTTCAGTTTGGCAACCAGAAGCTGATGGCTGGTAAGCAGGCTGGCAACCACTTTCAAAAATAAGGGTTTATCCCCTGAGAGATTATGATTTATGTCTTTATTTATTAATATATTTGGCACCATCAACAAAATAGTTCCACAACTGGGCTGTTGCCAAGCAACACAAACATTTTCTTGTACACTAGTTTGCTGCTTTGCGTTTCATTCATTGTGTAACCAGTGAAATAAGAGCCTGTTGTTGAAAGTTGCTTTGATGGCATGTGTGTGATTCAGACGAGTTAACAATTGATGAGACAGTAACTTTAACGTAGTGCTGCCCCCTTAGGTCCTGCTCTTCAGACTGAATTCAGCTGGCTCTTCTTAAGAAACAAATGCCAATGTTAAGCCCTATGAATTTCATATGAAACTGAAAAGTGCTCCACCAAAGATGCTAGGTAGGTTTCTGTTTACATGTTGCAACTCATTTCTTCACTTGCTATGTCACTCAGTCTCGTTCACTTAAAGCATAAGGATGTGACTGTCTAATTCACATTCAGGGAGGGCGGATGGGTTCATATTGATCGTACCCAGTCTAGTTAACAGACTAAAGACATCACCCACATCTCAGCAAAATGAGTAATTCTTTAAATTAATAAAAATATTTTAATAGGTCATGGGCATATTGCGCCACATTAGAATTTTAAAAAAGAAATCTACAAACATGAGACCTCTAGTTGGAGGTCTAAGGTGGAGTTCCTTATTCCATTTTTTTTTTTAAATGCTAATTTAAAATGTGACCTTAGTTATTCATTAGGGAGGTACACATACAGTGACTGATACCCTTCAATATAGCGTCTGTCACAGTTCAAGACTGCATGCACCTATACCACCAAAAAGCACGTAATTTAATGAAAACACTTGAATAGAATTGATCCTTTGTCCGCTGCAATAGCATAGCACCTGAAAGTTCTGGTAAAAAAGGAACCTTGTTCTTGACAGCGATTATATTGTGCTTAAGCAACGAGCTAGTGTTGCTAATACATACACAATGTAAACTATGGGTAGGTGTATTTTAAACATTTAAAAAGCCTTTTGTTTTCACGCTATTTGCCAGCTGCTGTCTACTGACTTTGCGTTTCTGTTTTATATGCATACGAGAGAAGCCATACAAAATGTCATTGTACTAAGTTTAATGACAATAAAGCAGATCTGATAGAAGCTAAATAATGCTTCAGTTTAATGTTGATATGATGTCCAAGCAGACCAAAGCATGCAATGTCCACTCCACTCTGACACAGAGTCGTTACTGATAAAGACAACATGAACGTCAGATAACTCATAACACAGGACTGCTATAACGTAAGATCAGCAAGCTGTAATCCTGACCATAAAATGTTTTGACAAATGTAAAAGAGGAAGCTAATTGAACAGTCATTGTACTAAGTATAATGATAATGACAATAATTCTGATATCGTGTTTCACATGTAAGATGGCTGTGAGGGATGCATGCGGGATGAGATAACGTTAGCCGTCGCAATTCTGACTGAAAATGTGAACTGCAGACATGAGGGCTCGAGGAGGACCCCGAAACTAGACTGCACCATCATATACAGCCAGTCAGAATCAAATAGGTTAGCAACCGTTTGCAAACTGGGCTAGCATATATGCTAGCTGTTTCACATTTGCTCAGACTAAGAGACTGGTCAACATATTATCTATAGTTCCAATGTTAGTTACAGCCAGTTGAGTACCATTAACTGTCGTTAGCGAACTTAGCAACGATTGTGACAGTTGCTACATTGACGTTAGCACATTAACCCGCTCATTCTGGTTAAAGCCGCTACAGCAAAAATACAAGCGCCCAGAGCTGACGGCACAACATGAGCCTTCTTCTTAGCATGCGCGGTATAAACGTATTAAGTCTAGCAGATGTCCATAACCAGACATTGTTGTTTGCAAGCGGTGGGTAGCCGCCGTTAACAGTTAGCTGCTTAGAAACAAGGCTATGAGCTAACCTTCCACAACCGCCAACACAGCCAGGCCTAACAACGCAGTTCACAACGACGGCTGCTGAAACACAACAACCTAGCGTGCTAACTCATAGTAAAAAAACAACGCTTAACAAAAAAATATATTGTATATCGAAGGGATACCTGTTTGCGTCTTTAGGGAGACAATATGCTGCTGGCTGTTCTGTTGGATGAGGTGATAATGGGATCTCTACGGTGGAGTCCAGCCGAGCTTTATACAAACGTTGCCACTGCCAGCGCCGTCCAGGGGACACAACTTCCGGTTAACTGACAGCTACAACGTTTCTTTGTTAATACAAAGTATCGAAGTATTAACATATATTATGTAGTAGTAAACGGCTTAAGTAAACCAACATTGTGAAATTAAGTTTAATTTGTTTATGATTATTTTTATGTCTTTGCAACTGTGATATTTTACGCTCTTATTTTGAATACAATGCACGTATATCCGGTTTTTGAAACACCTCTAAACTCATAGGGAGGAGGGACGGAGGAGGAACGGAGGAGGGCGGAGACAGGGGCACCACCCTGAATCAGACTGTAGACTGTATGCCCTGACTACATCTATTTTATGTTTACTCATAGACTCTTCATTTGTGTACAATCCGAGATGCATGGATAATAAAATACAGACTAGGAAACACAGTACACCCCACATAATGTTGGATTCACGTCTTACACGTTTACATTTTTCTCATTAACTGCTTCAATTTTTTTTCTTCCTAGGCAAAGCCATTGATTGGCTGTATTTGAACTATGGCCCGCCCCAATGTATGACATTAATTTTCTGATTGGACCAATACATGCATCGTTTATCCTTGTAAGAGATTTGATTGGCTGCTCTCATTTCAAATCCTTTATTATTGGTTCATTCATGTCTAACCTTTACACCTTTGTGATTTGATTGGCTGGAAGTTGTTCCGCATATTTATATTGCTAAATTATTTTCATGTAAAGTAATTGTAAATGTGGCGCATATGTACAATAAGTCTCAGGTGTTTATAGTCTTTTTTCAACTTTTATTGTATTTTTTTTATTTTTAATTCCTTAAAAATTACGCCTTTCCTAACTGAAAACTACTGCTCATTAATCACAACGAAGTCACTGTTATCAAAATACAAACACACAGCAACCCTTGTCTGAACATACAATCACAATCTGGTCTGACATGCATTCCAGTAGAATTGGGTTATTGCACTGCATTTAAAAAAAAAAGTAAAATTTGGGGACTTTAGGGGCTCCTTAGGGCCTGGAATAAACAAATACTAATTCATTATTTTTTAAATTTCAGTTTACTTGAAAATCTTTAGGATATGTAATGGGCCTAATTTTGCTTTCAGGGGAACAATGCTTTGTGATTATTTAGAAATTAGTTTCTGAATTTTTTTCTGGAACTTGTCTAACCTCTCACACTACCATCACACACAATGAAAAGGTGTAGACATCTCTTCATGGACTATTATTGTACATTGTAATCTATCAGTTTGCAGATAGAAAACTGGTAAATTGTGACATTAAATGTCACCCCATAGAGAATCTCTGGAAAATCCTTGGTGACAAAGTAATGTCTAAGAAACCCACTCCAGTTAATGAACTGTGGAAGAGACTGAGTCAGAATGGACCAAGATCAAACCAGAGCAGTTTGAGAAACTATTGATGTCCTGTGGGCGCAGATGTGCTGAAGTTATTCAAGGCTGTGACCTCTACACTTCCTGTTCATTTTTGAATCCTAGAGAAGAAAACATTGTTGAAATGTTCTCCTCTGACATAATGGTTACTGTTTTCTAATTTTGATCACTACTCACCACTAAAAGGCATGTTATGAATGATTAGCATAAACATAGGTTACGGGCGGTTATGATTAATGCTGCTACACTGCAATTACATTACTATATTTGCTAACAAAATAATACTATTTGCCAATTTTGCGGAGGGGGTATCAGCAGCTACATTATTATTATTATTATTATTATTATTATTATTATTATTATTATGTGGAAAATAGTAATGGAACCTTTGTGTGTTGTGTTGTTCGGGGGCATTTAATGTATGTAACTCACAACATCCTGCTGTTTCCATAGAAGCCCATGTCAGTACCATGGTCAGGACAGTCTGCGCTATCGTAGCTAGCAAAGTCCCGGGGCTCCAGAGATTAAATTGTGTACATAGCTAGCCATATAGTTGGCCGATCTTAGCTACCGCCTCAAGTTCATTCATGTTAACTTCAGCGTTATCTCCTGAAACGACGACCAGAATGAACCGCTTTCATTCCTCCGTCCCAGATGACGAGTACCTCGGTATGTTCTGTGTTAGCTGTGCAGTGCAACTGGCTTAGCTAACTCCTTTTTTTGTGTATATTTGTATTGAAAACTTGCGCGCTTTCTAAGTATCGCTGTGTCGTCAGTGAATCGATTGAAACGATCACCTACTGAAGCTAACTGCGGTGTGTCATGTGTGTGTGTTTGTTTTTGTTCGCAGCGGACAGTAATGTGTGCTTCTACCTGAGTGATGCAGTGACCCAGCTGCTGGAACACAAAGAGGAATACACCCAGTTTGGGGTGATCCGCTACTTTGCTGAATAGTATGTTACACTCTGTGAGCAGCCATAGGGAAATGTTGTCAGTGGTGTAGGGGTTGGGAGGCTCATGCAAACATTTAATATTAGTCCAGTTATTTAAGCCAAAATAGGGGTCAACGTTGAACAAATTGCAAAAAAGAAAAGCCCTGAAGATCCCAATCCCAATAGGGGAAAGTATCTTAAAAGATCCACATATTCCCTATGATGCACCTATTCATTATTTTTCTCACAAGAATAAGGGAAAAAAATAACCTTCAGATATCACCATAAAAATGACTGAGTTGATTACTTACATCAAGACAAACAAAAATGTATTAGGAGTTTTTTGAGTTTGTTCACATGATCAGGGCATAATCGTATTACATATGCTAATTTATTAACGACCAACAGATCTGAACATTGGGTATAAACAGGTGAAAATGTCTGGTTGAATCTTGTTGACATAGAACAGTAAAAGACTTAATGTTCAGGTCTGAATGAACACATTTAGTCGACCCATGAGCATTGATGGAGGCAGAAGGAGGACTTTAAATCAGCCTTTATGAATGATTATTGCAGAGATGGGCTTTGGGTCTGGGTCTGTGGGACTGTTTCCAAGTCTGAGATAAGAACAGGAGAATGCAGAAGACAAAAGGAGCAAAAATCATTTCTATGTTTATTGTGTAATTTTGTATCTTGTGCAGGACACATTTAGAGTTCTCAGTCATCTACAGGAGCCAAATCCATTCAGCAGTGACCCAAGTCCCTGCTTTAAAGTCCTTCTTTTGCCTCCATCAATGCTCATGGGTTGACTAAATGTGTTCCTTCACACCTTAACATTAACTGTTCTATGTCAACAAGATTCAACCAGACATTTTCACCTGTTTATACCCAATGTTCAGATCTGTTGGTCGTTAATAAATTAGCATATGTAATACGATTATGCCCTGTTTGCCCAAGTGAACAAACTATTTCAAAAACCTCTTAATACATTATTGTTTGTCTTGATGTAAGTAATTAACTCAGTCATTTTCATGGGGATATCTGAAGGTTATTTTTTTCCCTATTCTTGTGATAAAAATAATGAATAGTTGAATTATAGGGAATATTTGGGTCTTTTTAGAAACTTTCCCCTATTGGGATTCTTCAGGTTTTTCCCTTACTCAGCACATACTGAGGATAGAAAATCTGTTGAGTTTGCTTCAATTGCAATCTGTTCAACCTTTTCTCATAAAATGGCCTGACTATATGGGATGTTGGAAAAGTAAAGGAAATAAGGAAACTGTAAATTCACTACAATTTGGCACTTTCATATCTTAAACCATAATGTTTAATCACATACATTCTTTTGATAACCATTGTTTATTCTTTAACAATGTTAGTATATGATCACTTGTTTAGCTAAAAACACATATTTGTACATCACACTTCTGTGTATAAACTCTTTAGTCTTGGTAAATGTGAAAGCCAGTGATGCATTTATATATGTTCTGCTGAATGTGCTGTACAGGTCATTCTGTTCGTGTGTGTGTGTGTGTGTGTGTGTGTGTGTGTGTGTGTGTGTGTGTGTGTGTGTGTGTGTGTGTGTGTGTGTGTGTGTGTGTGTGTGTGTGTGTGTGTGTGTGTGTGTGTGTGTGTGTGTGTGTGTGTGTGTGTGTGTGTGTGTGTGTGTGTGTGTGTGTGTGTGTGTGTGTGTGTGTGTGTGTGTGTGTGTGTGTAGTTTCAGCAGTGTCAAGAACAGTAACCATGTGCTGTTCAGAGAGTATAGCTATATCAGGGCCACTCCTCATAACAGAGCCTCCTTCATTAGAGTCTTCTGGAGATGCTACAGACAGATTGGCAAGAGCGGAGGTGAGTGAGAGCCACAACCGATTATTCAACTTCTCTGTTTTGATAAGATTGTGATAATCATTAAATAATTGCCCCTTTCTCTATATAAGGCCGAGACTCACAGCGAATGTCCTAGTTATTATAGACTGTTCAGTGAATTAAAAATAGGAAGTGTGTACTATCATTAGTTTCTTCTTATTTATTCATTAACCCACCCACTCAGCGTGACTGGTTTGTTTGGCTCTCTCTAACATTTAAATCTTGCTTCACGGTCGTATATCTGTACTGTTACTTCAATGAGTTTTATTCTTCTGTTGTATTTCAGAATTACTGTCCATGCTGGAGTGGAGGTCGCTGCTGCAGTTATTGTGTCCAGACTTCCCTTTGGAGATGGTACAGAGTGCAGCCAGGTTAGCACACAGTCACACCTCAGACATCACTATGGAAGTATTTTTGCCTCTGACTTTAACTCTTCAAATTTTCAACAACTTTTTTCCCCTTTATTTTTCAATGTTCACATATTCAGAATCAATCATCAAAATCAGGCTTTGTGGCTCAGAGGTAGAGCGGGTCGTCCTCCATCTGAGAGATCGGTGATTCGATCCCCGGTTCCTCCGGTCCACATGTCGAAGTGTCCTTGAGCAAGACACTGAACCCTGAATTGCTCCCTGTGCTGTGCATGGGTGTGTAAATGTGGTGTGAATGGTTAGATTAGATTAGATGGTATGTAGATGTCCACCGCCATCTGCGTGAATGTGTGTGTGAATGTGACAAATAGTGTGAAAGCACCTTGAGTAGTCAGAAGACTAGAAAAACGCTATATAAGTACAAGTCTGTTTACCATTTACCATTCAGCTGCAAAATTCAACGTATAAAATTCAGTGACATCAAAAAGTGATCGATTCTAGATCTAGATCAGGAGTGTGCAGTCGGGCAAGAATAGCTGTGACAAGAGTGGCTGGCTGGCTAGCCAGCTATCTAGTTCACAGATCATTTTCTGCGCTGTTTTCTACTACACCACTGGATAAAAGTGTCTAAAGAGGCTGAAGGTCCTTGAGGCAGCAGCCACTAGTTCGACTCCGACCTGCGGCCCTTTGCTGCACCACCCCCCACCCCATTTCCTGTCTGCCCTATCTACGGTGCTGTCCACTCGAGAATAAGACCGATTTAGCGTCTTATTCAGACCATCAGGGAAAAGGGAGAAAAATATGGTCGGCTTAATTCATTCCTATGCATGTGGCTCAGAGTCCAGTTCAGTCTGTGGGTCCGTGTCTCTCTCGTTGTTACGTTGTTGTTATGTGACGCCGCGGGGGGTAGAGGTCCGAGGTGTGGAGATGACGGCATCCTTAAGTATGCGTTTTTGCCGTCCAGACGACAACGCCACGGGGGGCGTTCTCAAATATTCCCACTCTGGGACCTGGTTACAGAAAAGACCATTTTCAGCCTTAGATAACGCCGGCTGCATGTGGATGGTCGGCCTAATCGGTATTGAAAATGTACGTTAACATGAAAACGCGTTCTCGTGTGGACACCACCTAATAAAGGCTTAAAAGGCTTGTTGTTGGGGCGTCAAGAACTGCCACACGTCACATCCCGTTGTGAGTTACATCCAAGTTAGGGACAATTCAGCAAGATTGACCCTCCTCATTCCGGGTATTCGACCCTAATGGAAATGCACCTAATGGTACAGCTAAGAAATGTGGCTTTCTATGCTCAATAGAGAGCCAAGAGAGACTATAATGGAACTTTTCAGTGTTAGTTCTAATAGAGAAGCCTACAACAAGTCTAGCAGTTTACTACACTTGGTCATTTTCATGTTGCATAGTCCTCCTATTTTTTGTTCCTTAGCGCATGCTGTTTTTTCTTTGACACGTTACTTTGAGGACAGTTGGGTACCTTAATGATTAGTACACCGCTGGACTTTGGTTGACAGAAGAGTGAAGACGAGTGTTGTTATCTGCTTTTCTTTTCTTTTCTTTTCTTGTCCTGTAGAATTGTTCTGGTGGACGATGCCATGGATTGCCTGATGTCTTTCTCTGATTTCCTTTATACCCTCCAGCTGCAGTTCTTTTACCAAGGTACAATAGAAACTACTGTCTCATGTTGGCTATATACACTACGCCCGGGCTCACACACTCAACACTTTGGCCATTTGGCACCCTTGTTAACATGTTTGTTTATGATTTGCATTTTTTTAATGGATTTTGAACTATTTCTCAAAATATCTCTCTTGAATTTTCTTTTGTAATTTAAACCTTTAATACAACGTAAGCTCAAAGTTCTTCAAACAAAACAATTATAAACCAAAAGATTGGAATATACAGGGTATCCTGCAATACTTTAAAGCTTAAGCAACACATGCCGGTGTCCTTAACTAACTTCTTTCAAAAAAAAATTTGAAAAAAATTCTATGAGCAAAACCTTTTAGACATCTTTCCAGACATGATTGGCTATTCATTATTAACCTCTAACCATGATGTACATCCAAGGGACCTGGCACGTTAAAAAAAACACCAACACTGAGTGAGTGTCACAACTTCCTGTATCTGGCCCTTCAAATTAAAAGCCCTCCAGCCTTCAGTAACATAGATTTTCACTTAATTTTGACAAGAAACGGTTCCAAATGTTTTGGGTTTTTTTCCTGCGACCAATAGACCAATGAAATTTTGGTCTGCTAAAGAGTTTTTGGTTGACCAGTGCTTAGTTGACTTTTTTCGTGGCAGCCCTAGTTACAAGTGCTCTCTGGGAAGGAAAGGCTGTGCGGACTCGTATAAATCAGACACATTTCTGATTTTCTCCTATGGTCAGTCTTGCCTTGTGGGACCTGACCTTCCACTATAATTGCTGGTGGCACTTGTATAGTTTCTGAGCCGTAGTTTGCTAATGCAGGGTTACTAGTGTTATCATCATATAATGGATCATTGGGCAGCTTTTGTTGGGGACTTGGTACGTGGATGGGATTTACCTGAGTGCAGGTCGTAAAAAGAACATATTGTGAAAGAAATTCTCTGGAGTCCTCAGTGTTTCTCAAATCATGTCTTTACTAAATACTGTATGCATACAGGAGAGACGCTACCACAACCGTCGGGTCTCCAACCATCTCTGCCTGTCTTCAAGTCACTTCAACATTTATACAGTTACATCAAAGCTCCTTACAGACACAAGGACAACAAAGTAACCAAAACACAGTACCTAATGTTTATGACCCCATTGGATGTTATCAGTGTTTTACGACCCTCAAATGTCACCATTTGCAACCCATGTGACTCCTATCCACAATCCCCCCCAGCACTCATTCACAGCTTGACTGTTGTGTTAATCAACATACAGGGATTTACATCATAGATAAATAAAGAGTTACAAAAAAAGTTAGGTCAATCTTTGGTTATTTCTCACATTCCCCCCTTTTGACACAAAATGTCAAATAATTTTTTTGAAATAACACAATATCATCAACTAACTCCTTCTTCGACTACACACTGCAAACATTAGTAGAGGTTCACTTTTAACTCTCCGAATATGACAAGGAAAAATAAAAACAACGAAAAACATTAGAACAAACACAATTCTATTTACACCGTTTCTTCATCTGAGCCACTATATAGGTTTCTTTGCTTTATTTTGCCTCATTCGATGCTATTTTCTTCTCTCTTCCATGTCCTTCTGGTGTCAGAGGTTACCAGCACTTAACACACTGTCGGAAACCAGTCTTTACCACTGTCTCATTTATTTTCTTCTTTAGCACCATCATCTGCTATGGCATTGCCCTGTGAAAACTGAGTTGTTACAGTTGTCAGCGTGAACTCTTTTAACTGTAAACAGGTAAAAGTGTTGGAGACAAAAGGTTAAAAACAAAAGGTTCCTGTAGGAGTGAGAATGCCACAGTTGTTCCCAGAGTGTGAAAGTTATGGACAATATTAGAGCATATTGTGACTCTGACACTGTATCATCTGTTGCGCCTAGAAAGAAAACCACAGATTTATACAAATAACTCTGTCGCCCTAGCTGACGAGTTATTTGGCAATTTAGTTCAAAGGCAAACACAGAAAGAGCAGTTAGATGGATTCCTGCACAACCATCTATAAAGAAAAACATAATCATCGTTAGACACTATGTATCAAACAATGCATCCCATGGTTTTGATCCACTGTTAAACATTTCCATCCACGAATGGTTCTCCATCTTAAGCTGTAGGATCAAAAGCTCAAAAATTAAGACAGTACAGTGCTTCAGGCTGACATAAAACATTAGTGTGACAATGAGTATCATGCAGAACATGCACACTTTGAAAATACAATAGGGTCAGATGTAAGTGTTTGTTAATCAACATAAAACTATTGACATACAACTATCATGCAAAAATTCAAAAGAAACAATCAGAGCTCGATCAGGTAGTCAGTTTAAGTCGGTAGAGGCTGTTTGCCTCAGCAGTCACAGTCTAGAAAGTCAGTCATTGGCCAAGTTTCTTTATACAGGGTTTGGGAGATCTCCACAAAAACATAAAATAATCCATAAGTGGCAATAGAATTTAATCTATTTATTTATTTATTTGTTTTAAAAACCCATCCAGTTCCTATGGATGCAGTCAGGACCCACTTATTATTAATAATTTTATTATTATTGTTATATCTAATGCTTAAATTTGCAAAAACAAGACGTTTGTTTCTGAAAACTTCACCATCACTATGGCAGTACCATCAAATTCCAAAAATTCAAATACCATTGAGAGTGAAAGCAAAAAACCCAGAATAATGAGTCAGGATTTACAGTGATGCATCAATATTGCATTTTCTAAAATAAATCACCAGCAACTCCAACCTGTGACATCTACGATGCCTCTTCAGGTAAAATGGGAGGTATATTTGAGACCTTCCACAATGGCATGATGTTTTATAAGAAATAATCAGTGTTGCTTTCAATAACTTGAATTCTTTCTTATGTGAGCTAAAAAAGATTTTGTCTGGGCATAGTAATCAAAACCTTAACTTTGTGTCTAATGATCAACTCTCACTGCAAAATCCTAACCTTCTCTATTGACACCAATACCTATTCTTAATAAATGTTCCTATATGTACCTGCAAGTGTATGTATGTGTTGAACATTAACATCCTGTTCATTCTAAGTTCAACTAACGGTGTCATCTAGTGTGGATGTTTTTATCTTTAATTTCTAATTTGTGATTTTCAAATGCTCTGACCTTCCTCCGCTGTCTGTATGGCCTGTTCATGGGGGAACCATGAAAAAAACCCAAGCAGAAACATTTAACCAGGACTTCTCTGGATCTTGTCCCAGTCTCCTTCTTTCTCTCCTTCTGATGTTGTCTTGATGAGGCAATCTTTGTCCAGGATTCTGTGCCCCATTCTGCTGGTATAGTAAACCAAATGGCCAGTCGAATGTTGCGTTCACACCTCTCCAGCTCCACCTCCTTGCAATATTTTAGTTCCTCTGGCTGCCATGTCCTGAACACAAGCTCTTCAGTGTTCAACTGAACATCTGGTGTGGTGGACATCAATTTCCTTTTCTTCAGGCCAGTAGTCAAAAAGAAGTTGCTGTATGGAGAGAGAACTTTCTGGAGAAAGTCTGTTTTCCTCAGTCACTGGTTTTGTGACAACTGACACATCAGATGCAGGTTCAGTCTCCCCTCCCCCTCATTGTCAGAATCCTTCTGGGAATATGCATATGGGCTTGATGGAGGGGCTGCATGGCTTGGAGACATTAGGAGGAGGCCGCTGTCTTTTATATCTTTCCCTACTCGCTGTCCCTTTCTCTCTCATCACTTTACCCTCTTCACTACATTTGTACCTAAACATGTGCCTAATAAAAGACGGAAACAAAAAAAAAACTCCCTTAGTCTAGTAATGCCAAAATGGAACCTCTCAACCACATTAACCTATTTATCTGCTATAAATTTAGCAGGATCTATAAAAAATTTTACTTTCCCATTTTGTTTCCCCTTTTTTCTATTGACTCACTGGGGTGTGCTTTTACTTTCAATGGGCTTATCGTTCACTCAGACAGATTTCACACATGCTGATCTTTCCATACGAACATGGTTAGATCTTATCACACATACACTAATTTTGGAAAATCTTTCAGCCAGGTGGTTTCTACGACACCTTCGTTCCGAGCAACGCACCCTTTAATATCCAAACTGGATATTTAGACACTGAAATGAGTTACCACAAAGTTTATTTTTCTTACCACATTCATACGCCCATTTTATTGTAGTTGGGAATCCCTACACTCATGCAAATTATATTTGCATTTTAAAAATTTCTACTCCTTTAAATAATTGATTCAGAAATCATTAATTTTCTCCCTAAATGCTTATGTATTTTCCAAAAACACTTCTCTCATTTGTTAGGTCGCACCAACCTCTCACAACACATTATACTCATTTATGTCTATTTTAAGACATCACTTTTATACCTTTAAGTGCATATATATATTTTTATTAAACTAGTCTACAAAATAAAATTACACAGAAAATATGAAGACGGTCACGACCTCCGAAAGGGACTCATCGGACCTCGATATTCAACCCTACAGGATTTATAGAATATCAGACAGCAGACCACATTGTCTCGAACTGTCACCTAGGTTACCACGCCTTCTCAGAGCCTCAAAGTGACACAGAAAATGAAACTAGTCTTCAAAACCACAAAGGACATATGAAGACGGTCCGACCTCCACAAAAAGGACTCGTCGGACCTTATATTCATACCTCTCACAGGAATTACAGAATATCTTGACAGCAGACCAAACACAGGTTCTCGAACTGTCGCCTAGGTTTTACACACCTTCTTCTGAGCTTCAAAAACCCCACAAGTAAATGAAGCTCGTCTTCAAAATTACACACGAGATATGATCGAAAAACACTGTACTCACGTTTAAAATGGATGGAGCGTCCGCTGTCCATCACCCGTTCCTGACATCAGGCGGAATCCTGTCCTCCTTGGCGGAGCGTAATTTTTCCTTACCTTGTCTACCTTCAGTCAGGACTCAGGCCTGATCAGCGGATCGTCCAATTCCATCCTCGTCGCCAAATTGTGAAAGAAATTCTCTGGAGTCCTCAGTGTTTCTCAAATCATGTCTTTACTAAATACTGTATGCATACAGGAGAGACGCTACCACAACCGTCGGGTCTCCAACCATCTCTGCCTGTCTTCAAGTCACTTCAACATTTATACAGTTACATCAAAGCTCCTTACAGACACAAGGACATCAAAGTAACCAAAACACACTACCCAATCTTTATGACCCCATTGGATGTTATCAGTGTTTTACGACCCCCAAATGTCACCATTTGCAACCCATGTGACTCCTATCCACAATCCCCCCCAGCACTCATTCACAGCTTGACTGTTATGTTAATCAACATACAGGGATTTACATCATAGATAAATAAAGAGTTACAAAAAAAGTTAGGTCAATCTTTGGTTATTTCTCACAATATTCACTTGTTCTCTCCAGCTTGTCTTTCTCTGATAGGCCTGCCTCATTCAATCCAACAAAGTCAATCTCATCTTCCTACACAGCAGCTCCGGTGCGGCTGCTAGCAAGGGCTTCCAGCTGAAATTTAATGTCAATAGCTGCTTTTTCTTGATATTCTGCTTCTCTTTCTGCTGTGTCTTTCTGTAGCTTAGCCTCCTTAACACCTCTTTCTAAATTAGCCTTCAGCTTCTTGGTCTGAGAATGTAGCGCGTGCTTTAGCTGCTTCTGCTTTAACAGTGTTAATGAGCTAGCTGATGAAACTGATGACCATGAAATTCTTTTACTAGCCACTGAATTGTTGTCACATTTTTTTCCTTCCATCTTACCACAATGTACTGTACAACACATGCCTTTCTTTGGCATTTCACTTTGTTGTCTTCACTAAAGTGTAGCAACTGCAGCTATCCAACTAGCCACACTCTTTCTTAAAATTGCAATTCAAGTCGTAGTAAGCTTATCAGGCCGTTTGCTGTGGTTCTTTTACATCATCTCGTAGACAGGGTTAGTGAAATTTGTAACAAAATACAAGATACAAAATGGTTCAATCCTATGTAAATACAATGCTTTTAATCACAACCAGATTAAATGCTTTTTTTATTGTAAATACGGATCTTAACATTTAAATTATAATCAATTCATGACATTGCCTCTGTAGCATTTACAGTCCGGATTGCAATGGATGAAAAAAAGCATGTGGTTCAATACATACCTCGGTTCCTGGGTTATGGTTTAGGTTCTGTTTTGGAACATGTATTGTGCATAAGGAGAAAAAAATTGCTGTTCAGCCATCTTTTACTCCGTCAAAAAAGGTAGCACAGAAAGCTTCACTCCTTCCATTCTTACCTGGGGCGTCAAACTGATCCAGTAAAGGGTCGATGTGGCTGCAGGTTTTCATTCCAACCAAGCAAGAACACACCTGCAGCCACAGTGACCCTTTACTGGATCAGTTTGACACCCAGAGGTGTCAAAATTATTCAAATACATCACTCAAGTAGAAGTATAGATACTAGGGTTTTTAAAGACTTCTGTAGAAGTAAAAGTATCAACTCGAGCTTTTTAAGTAAAAGTATAAAAGTACTGCTTTTAAAAACTACTTTAAGTAAAAAAGTAAAAGTAATCTAAGGGAAATAAAATGTCATTAAGAACAAATGCTCACAGATCATTCTTTTGACCTCTGCATGAATGCCGTGGCGTAATTAAGGGGGGTCAAACAGGACCAATTTGTTTATTTTACTAGCTGCAGTATCTGCAGTGCCCACCAGGTGGCACATGTGAGCAGCTCAGATGAGTTATACAGTCAGTGGTACAGACGGGCGATTGCATAAACGGGATGAAAACACTTCTGGAATGAATCACAGTACTATCAAATTATCTTACAGTATATTTACACATTACAGAGTCTTAGTGGACATGTTAGGTAGTGTATTATGACCATAGACGTATAATAAAATAAGCTGACAAACAGGCTTCCGGGTCTGAGTGTGTGCCTAAACCTTCATTCATACAGTTTACGGTCTTAATCTCTAGTTCAAGTCTTCTTCAATACAGAATGCCGTTATTTAGTAACTTATGATCCCATTTAGAGTAAAATTGATCATAAAGCAGTGGATGCTTTAGGGCAGGGCTGCAGGGTCACCTGTCGGCCATCAGGATATGTGTAAACATAGTTGTATGTGTATGCACGGCACTGTGGACATTAAAATAGCCATGACCTGTTTTTGGGTCTTGTCTGTGTTAAAGTATCAGGAATTTGACCCTTTCACTGTGTTTTCACTTCATCACTTCACTTGAACATTTTGACATCTGGAAATTCAGCGTTCAGTTGCACTTTGCTAACCAAGCTACAGCAGTTAGCACTAGAGTCACAGGGTCTGCATGTCTACACTGTGTACGAGCACGAGGCCTATGGCAGTTCGGACAAAAAAGAAGGACGGACCATGTGCGGACATTTAAAACAATGGCGAAAAGGTTCACGTTGGTGTGATGCGGAGGTGGAGTGTTTACTGCAGATTTGGTCAGAGGAAAATATTCAAAAACAGTCGAACAAGACGCACAAAATCCCTGAGGTCTGTGGAAAGATTTGTAAACAAAGTGACGCATTGCAATGATATCAATCAATGACATGTTACGGGGTGATGACATATAGGCAGCAGGAAGCATTCGCGCAAGGCCCAGGTAGTGTGAGTACAAACGGGCCTGGGATTCAGGGGGGAGAGGGAGGGGGTGACTAGAGCCCGGGGCACGGTACGGATGGACAGTGTGAGTGCGCCCTAAAGCATACTGGCTGACTCGAGTCAGCTGGTTGAAAATCATCAAAGTTCCCGCTTTAGTGAATTAGCGTTAAATACAGCAGCACGACTCAATGACACTGGTTTATGTTGCGTTTCAGTTTAACCCTGGAACTCGTAAATTTTTACTTCACGGTTGGATATTTCAAGTGGAGCGGGAATAAGACACAGCACGGGGCCGCATGTCATAGTCGAACCTGTGCTGCTGAGGAGGAGTTTCAGCCTCTGTACACGGAGCCTGCTTTAACCACTGGACCACCGTCAGTTATGTAGCACAGCCGTCTGTGAATGTTTTTGTGAAATGCTTTATTTTCGTTTGATAAAATACAATTTACCTTTATTGCTGCAATAATAAAAGTAGGCTTGAAGCTGAAGAATCCAGGAAGACTGAAAAATTTAGGGTTCACAACGAAAGCGACCCTTTGACGCTGAACATCCGTTGCCACGGTGAAGCGCCTCCTATCGAGGGACTGTCGTGTGCTTACCGATACTACTACTTTTACCGTTACTGCTTCTAGTGCTCCAGTACTTTATCCATCCAGTACTTTAATGGTACTAGTTATCGATTCTTTCTTGGAGAAAAAAAAAATAAAAATAGAAAAAAATTAACAAATTTAGAATTGAATGAAATACAAATGTTGGCAAAAAGTCAGGAGCTCCGCTGCAAAATTTTGTCCTCCATCCTTGACCTTGGGGAACAGGGCGGCAGCCTCTTTCATGTTCCTCTCGACGTTCGGGTTCTTGCTCCTGGTGTAGTGGGAGCCAGGCTTGTGCACGTAGGCGGGGAGGTGTGTAGATGATCGCGATCGCCGGTGATCGAGTCCTCTGCCTCTTCCCCTGGATCTGCCTGTCGTGGTGGTCGGTTTCCCCCTCCTGAGATGTCGAATGGTTTTTCAGAAGCACCTTGGTGCCGCCCGAAAGTCCTTCTCCATGACTTCTCCGAACACCTCCCACACCCGCTGCTTTGCCTCTGAAACAGCCCTTCTGGCCTGTTGGTACCTTGCAACTGCCTCCGGAGTCTTCTGGGATAACATATCCCGGAAAGCCTCCTTCTTCCTGTTCGAGGGTTACCGCCCCTTGAGGCACCTAAGACCTAAGACCAGCAATTGAAGCTTTGAACATTGCCCACTCCGGTTCAATGCCCCCAACCTCCACAGGGATGCCAGAAAAGCTCCGCCAGAGGTGTGAGTTGAAAATCTCCCGGACAGGGGCCTCCTCCAGACGTTCCCAGTTCACCCGCACTACTCGTTTGGGTTTACCTGGTCTCTCCAGAATCTTCCCCCATCCTCTGACCCAACTCATCACCAGATGGTGATCAATTGACAGCTCTGCCCCTCTCTTCACTCGAGTGTCCAAAACATGCGGCCTCAGATCAGATGATCACAGAATCGATAATCGACCTTTGGCCTAGGGTGCTCTGGTACCACGTACACTTATGAGCATCCTTATGTTCGAACATGGTGTTAGTTATAGACAATCCGTGACTAGCACAGAAGCCTAATAACTGACGACCACTCGGATTTAGATCAGGGAGGCCGTTCCTCCCAATCACGCCTTTCCAGGTGTCTCATGTCATCATTGCCCACTTGGGCGTTGAAGTCTCCCAGCAGAACTATGGAGTCTCCTACTGGAGCCCCATGCAGGACTCCATTCAGGGTCTCCAAGAAGGCCGAATACTCTGTACTGCTGTTCGGTACATATGCACAAACAAGTTTTCCCCCCTACCACCCGCAGGCGTAAAGAGGCGACCCTCTCGTCCACCAGGGTGAACTCCAACACCGCGGCGCTCAGCCGGGGGTTTGTGAGCCATTCCTAGTCCGGCTCCTCGCCTGAGACCACTCTGCCATGGGAGACCCTACCAGGAGCACTAGGTTCCAGACAACACAGCCCTCCCCCACCACGACTACGCCTCGATATCCTGTCCATGTAATTCACAAAGAAGATTGGTGACAAAGCGCACCCCTGGCGGAGGCCAACCTCCACCGAACGAATTTGACTTCCTGCCGAGGATCCGGACACAGCTCTCGCTTTGAGTGTACAGAGATTGGATCGCCGTCAGAAGTGACCCCCTGACCCCATACTGCCGCAGTATCTCCCAGGGTACCCGGTCATATGCCTTCTCCAGATCCACAAAACACATGTAGACTGGATGGGCGTACTCCTTCTTATTCTTCTTTTGCTTTCACTCTCTCTTCAGCAGCATCAAGAAGGACTTCTGTCTTGAACCGACCACCTTACATCAGTTGCTGCGAATATTCAAACGTTTTGTGTTGCAAATTTGCATCGCTGCCGGTGTGAATACTATGAATACTATACAGCGTCAGTTGACTTCACTTTCTGTTTCATAAGAATTTGTATTAACTGACCGTGAGGATGATAGCAAGACTGATATGTGCAGCAGTCTAATTTTACTGTACGGGCTACATTTGGACTTGTTGCGCTACCACTTTTACTTTTATTACTTATTTACTTCAAGTCTGCATTGTATCTGCATCAGTAAATGCTTGCCTTAAGACAGAGAGAAAAGTCTTGTACACCACTCTGGAAGAACAGATATAAATTATGAAAATAATAATAGAAACCTGTAAACCAATAGTGAGGAAGAAATCAGCTTATCAGAAGTGGACCATACTGATTCATATCAAAGTTGTATCTAATTTATGATAAAAGGCAATGTTAGCACTCTAATCCCATTTCCAGCCAAAGATTAATAAAACAGAATTGCCCCATGTTTGTGCAGAGTTCCTGGACAGCGTGCTGGTGATCTACCAGGATCTGTTAGCAGGGAAGAGTCCTAACACTGTCATCGTCCCCACGTCCACCTCCATCGAACAGCTTCCCTCCGTGGCTGCAGAGGAGAGCAACAAGGAGCAGCATCAGCACGGAGTGGAACCGTCCACTCTGGCTCAGTGTATAGATGCCCTCTGTGACAGGCTCAAACACAGGTAAAACACACACACGTTCCAGTCCTCGCTCATTGGGACAAGAGACCCTCTGGAAACTTATAATATTGTGTGTATAGCATTCACATGCAAATTCATTTCTACCAAAATATTGAAGAGAGGCGAAGCCCTGAACATGTGAAAGTGATATCTGAAGTAGCACGTTGTGAACGTTTTTGCATGCATCATTAACATCTTGTCCGCCTTGTTCACATTTGAAAATGTGAAAAAAACATTAAGACATCATCACTCTTCCCACTCGCTGTTGAGCCATTTCTGTAAGTCTAGAAGTCCCCTAACACTTACTACTACTTTCAATGATCGGTACTTGTTTGTTTGTTTGTTTGTTGTAAAACATTCAGGAGTTTTATCATTCAATGATACAATTAAATGAAAAATACCTGAAACAATAAATCATTTCAATAATAATAAATATCATTTAAGGAAATTATTTGAAAAATAAGTAATAATCAACTAAAAAAAAAAGCTCAGCATGTACGTCATGGAGCAGTGTGAATATTTGCTATATGCACATAAATTATTATTCGAAGTTAATTGAGCAGTAGGGGTGGAACGGTTTATTCAATAAATCCGTCCTGTTTGGTACGCTTGTCACGGTTCGGTACACGTGTGTACGGTTCGGTTTATGAGGTGCAATGTAGCGTAAGCCTTCATGACCGCTGTCCTCTCTCGTATCCATCTCAGCGCTACGTCTCAGCGTGTCAAATCCCAGCATGTATGGCAGGCTGAATTAGCCATTATTCACGCGTGACTTTGCGCGTCCCGCAAAAACAGCCACAACGCTACGCACGCTTCCGCTATGCACGCTCTCGCTACGCTCTTCTTCGTGGGTTTTTTTAATCCTCTTGGCAACAGCTCACTAAGCTCCGCTCTGTTCGTTTGTTTCTGTCTGGTCAAATCCGTGGTTAAATCACCACATCGTCTCTTTCTACTCAGAAAACTGTCAGTTCACCAGAGAATTGACAGAAAAGTTTTAGTTTCTGTCACTGTGAAGCCTGAGTTTACTCTGCAGCGATATCTGAGTGTAAAGAGGAGAAGTCAATAAGGCATTTTCAGAAAAATCATGCTACTCTACAATTATGTTACGTTCATTTTTGTCTTTACAGTTTTTGATGAATAAACTAATGTTTCACATGTGCTTGTCAGCCTGGTAAAGTAACGAGTAACTGAAGTAATCAGATGAATGTAGTGCAGTAAAAAGTAGAATATTTCCTCTGATTTGTAATGGAGCAGAAGAATAAAGTAGCATCTAAATAAAATACTTAAGTAAAGGAGAAGAGCCTCAAACTTTCCTTTAGTCCAATAATTGAGTGAAAACCTCTGGTTAACAGGTTTGTTCATTTAACAAGGCACTTTGAGGCCTATGACTAATATTGACATTGATAAAATAAAGACAATATACTGTATGCACTCCTATGTCGCTGCATTGTTTTACAATATCCATTAATGTGATGCTCATATTTTTCCAGCCCCTCATTTTGGATAATTTTCGTCAACCGGCCCCAATTCCAAATTAATTGACCTGACTATTTCAGTCAGTTCAGTGCTTGATGTTTGTGTGTATTTTAGTGAAAGAAAACCTATTTTCTTAATTTTTTCTAAGATTTGATCATGTATAAGTGTTTATATTCTTACCTAGAAGGCAAACAATTGTTTACCTTTTTGCCAACTAAATATATAAACGCGTAAATGCAGCAATGTGTCTCCTACTGTTTCAAAATCTCACTTCACTTTCATTTAAGATTGTTACAGTAATCCCTAAACAAGCTGCCTCATTATTTCAGTTTTTGCATGATTGCATGTCCTTAAGAATATCTGATGAAATTTTTTTAGACTACAGATCTGATACATGGTATTTTTAGAATCTAAAAGAAAAAGAAAAAAACAACCGAACCGAACCGAAAAAACGTGACCCGAAAACTGTGATATGAACCGAACAGTGGATTTTGTGAACTGTTCGACCCCTACTGAGCAGGGACAAATACATTGTACATTGTTTCATATAAAATATAAAATGGATGCCATGCATACAGGTTTCCACTCGAGACGTATTTGCAACCCCTGTCCCTGGTTAGGCCTTTACTAAAAGTTACACTAGCAAAGTTCAAAACAACACACACACACACACACACACACACACACACACACACACACACACACACACACACACACACACACACACACACACACACACACACACACACACACACACACACACACACACGTTAGAATACAGAACATCAAACACAAGGACAACAAGTCATGTGCTTGCACGTGTGCATGTGTATGCACTTGCCCTGTGTTTGAGGCTAAGAGCCTACTCACACTGTCCTTTTGGCCGCGGCCAAAACCGTTTTTTCAGCTAAAGCCTAGTGCCTTTAAGCAATGTGAGTGCACCCGCTCCGCGCTCAACTGCAGCCAGCGGACCGTCCACGGCCCGCTTGAAAGAGGTGGGCTTTAGCGGAGCCGTTTGCACATGTACGAGCACGAGCGTGCGCACGTGTACGAGCACGAGCACGAGCCCTACGGCAGTAGCGTTATGTGCGCCTGTTCGGACATGTAAATAGAAGGACGGACCATGCACTGACATTTAACAACAACAACAACAATGGCGGTGAAAGGTTGACGTTGGTGTGATGCGGAGGTGGAGTGTTTACTGCAGATCGGTCGGATGAAAATATTCAAAAACAGTCGACAAGATGCACAAAAACTCTGAGGTCTATGGAAAGATTTGTAAACAAAGCCACACACACGCGATCAATGCGTGTGACGTGTTACGGCGTGATGGCGTATGGACAGCAAGAAGCATTTGCCGGCCCTGGCAGTGTGAGTACAAACGGGGCTGGGGCGCGGGGGGGAGAGGGAGGGGGGACAAGTACCCTAAACTCCGGGTCGCGGTCCGGGAGGACAGTGTGAGTATGCCCTTAGTGTTCACAGGAGTTTTTCGGTTTCAACCATTGTTTTACTCTCTATCTCTATATTTTGATGTCCGGTGGTAATGTCTTCCACAGTTTGGTGGAGGATGATTGTCCGAATGTTGTTCTATGTTTCGCTGTTATACAATTTTCACTTGTAACACCCCTAGTTCTGATGCTACTGTTCTGTTTGTTTACCAGTTGGCTGAGTATTTTTTAGAGAAAGGTTGTTCACACACTTGAAAATAAGTGATAAAAATGAAAATGACACACTTCCATTGATTTTGACAAACTCTCTCACTGTTCAATAGCAAATAGCACCTTTCATATGTGAAGTTATCTCTTATTATTAATCTTGTACTTCTTTGTTTTCACTTTTTGTATGGTAACTTAATTTAATTAAGTTGTTCAATAGTTTTTTAGGTTTATTTTTTATGTTTTTGATTTGTATTTTTGGAGCTTACACACATATCTTTTAAAATGTTATATTTGCTTTCTGTTGGTGTGTTCTGTTGTTGAGAGACATAAGAAATTGTTTGCACCAGTTACTATTAAATAACCTTTATGTATCCTGCAACAAGGAAAGATCAATTTTGCAATCAATTTAAGGTTAAACAGAATACTGTGATATCATCTTTATTGCTGCTCTTTGAATATGTGTGCATGTTAAAGTTATTAACAAAGATTTGGACTGCACATATACAGCTTTAATTAAAAGAGTTGGTTTCTACTAATCACAACGTTCGATCCCCTCATGTCTACATGTCGAAGTGTCACCACCATTGTGTTTATCCCGTTTGTGGTGTGATTTACACAGACATGCGTGTTGTTCCTGGCACACACATCTGTAGCAGCCAGGTGTGTTTGTGCTTTAAATTACCTCACAAATACAACAGCACATAGTTGTGGTTCTCTTCTTAAAGCAGCCTCAGGGCTGGCAGGGCGTGTGGGAGTGTATGAAATGGCATGGTGGGACTCATCCTCATCCTCCTCCTGCTTCTCGCGGTGCAGACCGTGATATGACGACACAGCCCCACTGAGGAGGAACAATGAAGAACTCAGCTCAAATGTTTTGCTAATTCTCAACAATGTCAAAGCTTGAGTTTAGCGTTTTCCTGTCCACTCACCTGCATCACTAGTTGACTCCTGGTTGTTTTGGAATAAACCCGTGATTTTTGACCATTTTGATGCACTCTACTCCAGCATCTGCTTCTTCTTCATTCTGGCCTTTTCAGCCCCTCCTTTCTCTTTTCTCTTCTTGCCCTCCATCAGGTGTAACTGAGCAAATTAAACACACAATACCGATTCCTTTTCCACTGTAAGAAAAATTCACTACTCCAACCGTGCCCCTTTCTCTCTGTCTGACAACCGCTCATTCATCCCCATTCTATTATTGGATAAACGCGGAGCGATCATTGGAGCGATACGCAGTTCCCATTTCCCATGAGGCTTTGCTCCGACCATTCTACATTAATTTATGAACAAAAAAACAAATTCAATCGTTGGCCATTTTATATTTGTGGTCATGAAAGTTACGTAACGTCTGAATAAAAATAATTAGATCAAGATAGGAGGCTCAAAAATCAGTAGGCTGGATTAATGAGAGTGAGTGTGACACTGTAGCAACCATGAGTGAGATGCAGAGACACATCAAGTGTTATATATAGTGGTTGGACTCTCCATAGACAGTTTATATAGATCTTGGAGCTTTTCACAGGAACGAGCTTGATTGTGTGAGTTTCAACTCAATGGGCTGGTCATGATCATCACACGGCTGTGCAGGGCAGTCTGCCGCTGGTCCACTTGAGCTTCGTGGCTGCTTTCTGATGGCCACTTTGCCCCTGATTACGATATAGTGTGTTTTCTGGTAATTCAATAAATAAATAGTCTATATGAAATGATAACATGGTTACAGACACGTTCACTGCTCATGTATGTGGAATCATGGGATATAAAACCAACACTGCAGTTTTCAAATGATATCCCCTCAGGTATTTCAGATTACATTTTTTTGAGAAGTCTGAATAAGTATGTGCTTGTTATTGTCAATTTAGATGACATAATTGTTTATCATGATATCTTGATATATGATTTCATCATGATTCAATTGCAAGACTAAAATAAATCATATTTCGTTTTGGCTCAGCCCTATCTAAGCTGACATTTCTGTGTCCGTGTGAAGTTATCCTCCCAGGTCCTGTATGAGGGAAGTACTGGAACAGACTAACAAAGTCTCTTACTACAGCTTCCTAATGAGCCTGGCTAAACACGAGACCATCAACCAAACTATTGGTGAGTTAAACACACTACTTTAAAACTGCTACTACTATGACGAGCCCTTTGAGTCTTTATTCCATATCCTTGATATTAGACTTTAGTTTCTTCCACTAGTTGGCTCTTTGTCAATACAGGTTGGACACTTGTTTGTACAAGTTGGACATTATGTCGTACTAGTTAAACAAATATCAGTATCAGTTATCACTTTTTCTCAGCAACTAGTGAAAAATGTGTCCACCTAGTTTCAGCAGAATCCTTACTAGTGAAGCTGGGCAGCCTACTAGTAGCAGCAAAGTCCAAACTAGTCAGCTGTTTGACCCACTAGTGGTCCTGTGAACCGAACTAGTTACACTAAAAGTCCTACTAGTTAACCAGTGAGCTGCAACAGCTCTCACATGTAACTTGTAAACATAGTTTCAACTTACTAGTGAGCTACAGTTCTCTGCACTAGTTAACTAGTGAAGGCAAAAATGTTTACTAGTGACATGCTGAAGCCTCTTTTGACCTTACTAGTTAAAGCTGTATTCCTTAAGATTTTCATCTATTTAACTGCCTTTTCAATTCATATCTATCACAGAGTGAGTTAAAACCATGATGATTGATCATGTGACCCACTAATGGAAGCACTTGTTGCCTTTTTGCCAAATATTCACCTCTGAGTGTCTGTGGAGACATTCCCTCACATTTAGCTGCTGACAGTGGTTGGTCTGTCGGCCCAGATCGTCAACGGTTATGCTGCGTTCACTTGTAATCAGAAGTTGGGAACCTCAACTAGCTAACATCCAAGCTCAACTTAGTTGGGGTGGGGAAGTGACCTCCAACCAGACTGCCCATAGAGTAAAGGGAAGGAGGGAAAAGAAGATCGACAATCTACTACGTAGACGCCGACAGCGATGGAAGAACTGGAAGAAGGCAACACTGGCAGAGAAAGTGGGTCCGACAGCCTTTTGGTAGGCAACCAGGCAAAGACTGTCCAGGCTTTGCAGAGCTCAACGTAACCATAACGTCCATAACATGGACTACGTTTTCCTACTTAAATGACCTACAGATGTGCTCTGCCCTCCGAGAGCTCACCAACGGGTGGCAACAGTTAGAAGTAGGAATCAATTAACGCTCTATAGGAGGGTGATGTGGCAGCTGAAAATTAGTGAGATCCCCTCATCCAATGCAAGTAAGATGGATGGAAAAGCCAACTTATTCATCCCAAAGTGGTTGGGGCTGCTACTACTGCTACCGCTAATACTACTACTTATGCTACTACTACTGCTACTACTGCTACTGCTACTGCTACTACTGATACTGCTACTGCTACTACTACTAATACTACTGCTGCTCCTACTGCTACTGCTACTACTGTTACTGCTACTATTGCTACTGCTACTCCTACTAATTCTACTAATTCTGCTGCTACTACTGCTACCGCTACTGCTGCTACTACAACTGCTACTACTACTAATGCTACCGCTGCTACTATTAATGCTACTACTAATGCTACCGCTGCTACTATTAATGCTACTACTAATGCTACTACTGCTCCTACTACTAATTCTACTACTGCTCCTACTACTAATGCTATTACAACTGCTACTACTAATGCTACTACTGCTACTACTACTACTACTACTAATGCTACTACTGCTACTACTACTACTGCTGCTGCTGCTGCTGCTGCTACTACTACTACTACTACTACTACTACTAATGCTATTACTGCTGCTGCTACTACTACCGCTGCTACTACGACTGCTACTACTACTACTACTACTGCTACTACTACTACTACTACTGCTACTACTGCTACTACTACTACTACTAATGCTACTACTGATTCATACTTCCTGCTTTGCTACAGTGCGGACGCTTTTCTGCTTGCTCTCGCCTTTGCTTGCTTATTTTTTGCTACTATCTGCTACTATTTGCTTCTCCTCAACAAGAAGCAAAGAGCAACAGCTCCTGGATACTTACAGAACCCGCGGGATTATATTTCTTTTAGATAACAGAGGCATTTTTCAATATTTTTACGACTTCCTCAACGCTAGGCAGGGAGGCCTACCATTCAAGATAAGCCTGAGCCTGTGCTACAGTGCTAAAGGTAATCAGCAGAAGATGCCTCCCTTCTCTACGGAAGATTACCACAAACTACTACAGAAGATTTTACTACTGGAAACAAAAATTAATCGGTTAGAAGTATATATAGAAGTGAATGGATATTGTGACAACAATACCACCCTAGCACTGACTGAAAACAGTGGACAGGGGCATGCTAGAACCCAGCTAACTAGCAATGATGAAACTACGAGGAAACGGGAGGTCCCTGTACAGGGTAATAAATCTACCAGCGATAATCCTCCCTGGAACACACTTGGTGCAAAGCCAAAGAGAAGACCACCTCCCTGCGACAAGGGAGAGCGGATAACTGGGAGGACCCAGCGCCCCGATATCTCTGATCTGACCGGTTGGCCTGCGCTACCATCTCCATCCAGGCACAGTGCTTCATCAACTCCCCTGCCATGTAGGACACAGCAGCAGACAGCTGAGAAGAGGAAAAGTACCAAAAAACCTCCCCAGCAAGCAAGTGTTCAACTAAAGAACAGGTTTGCCCCACTGTTGCCGGACAATGGATCCCCCCCTGATTGCCTGAATAACTCACCATCACCACGCAGAAGGGTAAGACCTGCTAACTTTAAACCACAGAGAAAGCTAACAAGTGGGCCTGAAAATCTGATTGAGGGTGACTTTTCTGTAAAAGACATGAAAAGCAATAATAACACCAAAGTACTCTGCTTTCCGAAGGATACGGTGTCTGACTTGGACAAAAGAATCCTGGAAATTGTGGCTGCACACCCAAATGTGAAAAATATCATTTTGCACATTGGTTTTAATGACATTAAAAACAAAAATCAAGGGAGCTGAGAGATCACTTCAATAAACTCTTTGAAACAGTCAGCGCTGTGAATGCTGAGGTGTTTATCAGTGGTCCTCTACCCCCGATCGGGGGAGGAGCTGAGAGATTCAGTCGACTTTACTCGCTGAATGAGTGGCTCTCCAGCACTTTTCTTGCTCGTTCAATGAATTTTATTGACAATTTTAGCTCTTTCTGGGACCGCAGGCATCTTTTTAAGGCAGACAGACTTTGTCCAAATAAGCTGGGAGTAAAGCTTTTCATGACCAACATGTCTTACTTCCTGCGTCATCCATCTATCATCACTTCCAAGGACAAGAGACAAGAGGAACCAACAGAAAAGGAAGACACAACACAGCTTATCATGAACGTCGAAGGAGGACCGCCATTGCAAAAGGAGAGCGCTGACCATGAGAGACACCAGAGCAAAGAGGAGAGGTGTCCATCCCCCTCTACCGCCCCCTTAATTTCGAATCCGCATGAAGATCCCTCCCCCACACCCCCCAAGCCTCCATCCAGGTCTTCATCCTTCTCCCTTCCTCAAGTAAGCCTTTCTTCCCCCTTATCCCCCTTGGAGTTCCGGAAGCTACCCCCACCCACTCCCCGCCCTACTTCCTATTTTTACCCCCCTTGACCGACCTCAGCGATCTCCCCCTCAGCGTCATCTCAGTGGCAACCCTTTCTCACCCCCCCCCCCCCCCCCTCCACGAAGGCGTGCTTCACAAACCCTCAGCCCTACTTCGGCCCTCTCACGTCAACCCCCTCTACGCCCTCAACGTCAACCTTCAGTAGTTTTTTCCAGCTCGGACGCTGCTCACTCCTCCTCCCCCTCATGGCCACCCCCGCCCCGCCCTGACAGCAGTCCTGAATATTACTGATACAGAAAAGGGTTCAGCAGTAGACCACATTATCAGCTGGGCCCAAGGCTGCCTACGTCAAAGCTTGGCACCTTATACATTCCTGTTGTGACTACCAAGAGAGTGAACATTGGGAAACGTAGACACCCTGCTAACCTAAACATTCTCATTCCTATTCTCTCCAAATCAAAGTCAACATCGAAGCCTGTCAGTAACAGCATCAGGATGAGTCTGCTCAATGTTAGGTCAATGATTTTATTACCACTTCCAAACTTGATTTTATGTTTTTAACTGAAACATGGCTGGAGCAAAATAACAGTGCAAGCATTCTGATCGAGACAGCACCCCCCAACTATAACTTTATTGATGTATGCAGATCTGGGAAAAGGGTGGGAGGGGTTGCTGCTATATTTAAAAACATATTTCAGGGGAAACAGATGTCCCTTGGTGATTTTACATCATTCGAATACCTGTGCGCTGTGTTGAAATGCTCTCCCAAAATTCTCCTGTTAACTATTTACAGGCCACCTAAATACTCAGCAAATTATTATTTTTTATTAGCATCACCACTGACTTTGACTGCCTAGTTATAACTGGTGACTTTAATTTTCATATTGACGATTTGAATGACAAGGGTGCAAAGGAACTTTTTACTATATTAGATACATTTGAACTGTCTCAACATGTGAAAGAGGCTACTCATTGTAAAGGACACACCCTGGACCTGATTATCACAAAAGGTCTCAATGTTTCTGATGTTCTTGTGGCTGATCTTTCATTGTCTGATCACTTCTGTGTTTTCTTTAATATTTCTTTAATTCCGGAGACAAACAGAATCAAAGAATGTCAAAAAGCGCTACATCAATGAACATGCTAATGTACTCTTCAAAAATGCGATCTCCTCGCATGCCATGCTGATGATCTTGTAAACAACTTTAATTCCAAAATTGTGATTATCATAGATGTCATTGCACCTTTTACAGTTTAAACGATTTCTGGTAAGCAAAAGGCACCCTGGTGAAAAGCTGCTGTTGTAACAGCCCAGACGAGAGAGTGCAGGAAGGCTGAACGAATCTGGCGAAATACAAAACCTCATATTCACCATGACATCTATAAAGAGAGGCTCCAGGCCTACAATTTAGTCTTAAAAAGCGCTAGAGAAACATTCTTCTCCAATATCATAAACAGCAACACTAATAAGGCCAAAACCCTATTTGCAACTGTCAATAGACTGACCAACCCCCCAACACAAATACCAGCCGAACTCCATTCCACACAGAAATGCAATGAGTTTGCATTATTTTATACTGATAAAATTGAAGGCATCAGACGTGCCATCAATATCTCAAACAAAAAAGTTGGATCATCACCCCGTTTAGGCCAAAATAACACATCAATGATGGCAAGCTTTAATGCCATAGACTCTAAAACTCTAGTGGAGACAGTAACAGATCTAAAGCCAACCACCTGCTGTCTTGATGCTTTACCTACCAACTTCTTTAAGAATGTTTTTGACTGCCTATCAACAGACGTATTGCAAATAGTTAATAACTCTATTCAATCTGGCAATTTCCCAAAGGCCTTCAAAACTGCAGTCATTAAACCTCTTCTAAAAAAGCGGAGCCTAGATGCCTCTATTATCAACAACTACAGACCAATTTCAAATCTACCATTCATAAGTAAAATTATTGAGAAAGTTGTACTCCAACAACTAAATCACTTCTTGGCTTCTACTGGCTGCCAAGACAACCTCCAGTCAGGATTTCGACCTTTTCATAGCACCGAGACGGCCCTTATTAAAGTTATAAATGACATCCGTCTTAACACAGACTCTGGCAAAACTTCAGTATTAATGCTATTGGACCTCAGTGCTGAATTTGACACTGTTGACCACTCAATACTTTTGGACAGGTTGGAAAACTGGGTGGGGCTCTCAGGCACAGTCTTAAACTGGTTCAAGTCATATCTACAAGATAGGAACTATTTTGTTTCCATTGGCGACTTTGTATCAGAACAAACCAATGTAACGTGTGGAGTCCCCCTAGGTTCAATCTTGGGGCCGACTTTATTTAACATCTACATGCTCCCACTAGGACAAATCATGCAAAATAATAACATTGACCACCATTGCTATGCCGATGACACCCAAATCTATGTAGCGCTATCACCAAATGACTACCGCCCCATAGATCGTCTGTGCCAGTGCATTGAGCAAGTCAAGTCAAAATTTCCTTCAACTAAATGAGGATAAAACTGAGATAAGTGTTTTTGGTGCTAAGAAAGAAAGGTTTAAAGTCATCCAACACCTTCAATCACTGTCCCTGAAAACCTCAAATAAAGCCAGAAATGTTGGGGTTATTATGGATTCTGATTTACATTTCGACAGTCACATCAAATCAGTAACAAAATCGGCCTACTATCACCTTAAAAATGTAACAAGACTTAGAGGGCTCATGTCAGCTCAAGACTTAGAAAAACTTGTCCATGCCTTTATAACCAGTAGGCTAGACTACTGTAACGGTCTCCTTGCAGGTCTTCCCAAAAAAACTGTCAGGCAGCTACAGCTTGTTCAGAACACTGCTGCTAGAGTTCTAACAAAGACCAAAAAATGTGAGCACATTACACCAATTCTTAAATCATTACACTGGCTTCCTGTACGTCAGAGAATTTATTTCAAAATCATCCTGCTCACATATAAATCACTACATGGTCTAGGGCCGAAGTATATCACTGATATGCTCCCACTACATAAGCCTTCTAGATCACTGAGATCCTCTGAGGCCAATCTGTTAGTGGTTCGCAGAGTAAACTCAAATCAAGGGAAAGCGTCTTTCAGTCATTATGCAACAAACAGCTGGAATAAACTTCCTGAAGATGTGAGACTTTCACCCATACTGACCACTTTTAAAACTAGACTGAAAACTTTTATTTTCACCTTAGCTTTCTGCTAAACCTTTGCACTTTTAACGTCTGCACTGTTTTTATTATTGTCTCTCTTTGTCTTTCTGTAATGCATTTTAATTCATGACATGTTGTGCTGTGAAGCACTTTGAGTCTGCCTTGTGTATGAAAAGTGCTATACAAATAAAGTTGCCTTGCCTTGCCTTACTGCTACTGCTACTACTGCTGCTTCTACTACTACTACTACTAATGCTACTACTGCTGCTGCTACTACTAATGCTACTACTGCTGCTACTACTACAACTACTACTGATACTACTACTACCTCTATTAATGCTACTACTGCTACTACGACCACTGCTACTACCAATGCTACTACTTCTTCTACTACTACTACTGCTGCTGCTGCTACTACTACTACTACTAATGCTACTACTACTACTACTACTACTACTACTACTACTACTACTACTACTACTACTACTACTACTGCTGCTGCTGCTGCTGCTACTACTACTACTACTAATAATGCTACTGCTACTACTACTACTGCTGCTGCTGCTGCTACTACTACTAATTCTACTACTGCTACTACTACTACTGCTGCTATGACTATGCTACAACTGCTACTACTGCTACTACTACTACTGCTGCTACTTCTACTACTGCTGCTACTTCTACTACTGCTACTACTAATGCTAGTACTGCTACTACTACTACTACTAATGCTAGTACTGCTACTACTACTACTACTACTACTGCTACTGCTGCTACTGCAGCGACTGCTGCTACTGCTACTACTGCTGCTACTGCTACTGCTGCTACTGCAGCGACTGCTGCTACTGCTACTACTAATGCTACTACTTATGTTACTGCTACTATTGCTGCTGCTACTACTACTGCTGATACTGCTACTAATGCAGCTAATTCTGCTGCTACTGCTACTACTAAAATTACTACCAGGCCCGCCGTCAAGTTGTCCCCGGGCCCTGGAGGTGGGAGGGGCCCAAGCAGACCGTCGGAAAAGAACAACAACTTTTTTTTTTATCAGCAAAGGTCTCCTTGGGCCCCTATCACCTCCAGGGTGCTTACCATTACTAAAAAAAGAAAAAACATAAGGTCTGTTAGCGACCAATTGTAGCAATGTCTGTGGTACCAATGTCAGAGAGCGGCAGAGAGGAGGAGGGAGCCAGGCTGCAGATGTAGATAGCGCTGCTGTTAAGGCGAGCTGCGCTGGAGGGATAGTAGAAGTGTCAGAGCAGCTGGATAGAGAGAGACAGAGAGGAGAGAGTCAGTCCGCAGATGAGAGTGGAGCAGGAGAGGCGAGCTGCGCTGGAGAGAAGGAGGGGGGAGACAATGCGTCCGGTTCTGAGTCAGACCACAGTGACCTGGGGGCACTATAAAGAAAATCTTGTCCTGGGCACAGGGAAGACACACGGCGGGCCCGGCTACTACTACTAAATCTGAGGTATCTGTATCGGCATCAGTATCTGTATTTGTACAGGACAAATCTTTATTCAAGCCTCCAAAAGCTATTTCATTTTCAATGATTTCGACATACAAAGAAAAATACAAATACATGTAGTTAAAGAATTAAAAAGTTAGATCATGGACTTGAATTGTCCAGGGGTAGTGAGAGACCATCTAGTGTGAGGTAAATATTCATTAATACCTCTTTAAAAAGTAGAATCTTCTCTTTCATCCCGCTTTCTGCAGGAGCATTACCCAGCAAAGCAGAGTTGCTGATTGACCCAGAGATGGACCAGGAACTGGACAAACTGTGAGACACACACACACACGCACGCACACACACACACATCTGTATTAACAAGCACATACAGTATACTGTATGCTGCACAGGATGACAGCCAGCACATTTTAACCTTGACCTCTTTTTCTTTTCTTTTGCTGTTTTCTCATTGTGTTGTTGTCCCTTTCCTTGTTTGGCCTTTACTTCCTGTCTTCTTTGCACTCTTTTTTTCTCTCTTCTCCTAACTCTTTTTCTTCTCTTTATATCTGTGCTGTCCAGAATTGCCCAAATCTCAGTGAGTCCTGGCAGTAACAGCAGTGGCAGTGCGGTGGGGGGGCTGAAGGAGGTGCAGAAGAAGGCGTCCCCCAGGAGGAACATCCACCATAGGAGGAAGATGGAGGTGGAAAGTGATGGTTCCACTGAAGAGACCGACTCCTCTGAAAACTGACCTATACCCTCTCACCAGCCTGTGACTTGTCAACCTCTGGCTGGCTGTATGCTACATGTCAAATATTCTTGGCCATTATTGGCTATGAAGACCCACACACCAGTGGATAAACGCACAACAGTGCAAGAGAACTCTACACCTTGTGAAAGAATATGCCATTGTCTATTTTTGTCCAGTACTGATGTAGCGTCTCTGTGTCACTACTCGGACACACTTCAATGTTATTGGCCCAATCGGACATATCCGGTCTGATGCAGTCTCTGGTCTTTTCACAGTCCTTTTCCACCATTGCAATTTCATTTACACACTTCTAAGAATCTGTGAGTGGATTTTCATATTTGTATATGGGCATTTACACATCTAAAGCCCTATTGGGAAGGGATTAGTTTTACGTGGGGTGAGGTCATTTTTCGTGTCAGTAATTATTTCGGAGAATGTCAGTAAAAATCACGGCAATTTCTTCCTTCTGTAAAATGGTCCGTAAAAAATCCCTCAGATAAAAGCAATCCCATTTGATGGGAGAAAGTAGAAACAATGTTTGGACGACGCTCAGCCTGAGCCGCTCAGGTGGTGATAGCATTAAATTAACTCAAAACCTTACACCATCATTTATACAAAACCATAATTTAAACAGAAATTTAATAAAACTTCCGCCAAAAACTGAAAATACAGAAAAACAGTTAGCGAAGACGAGCTATACTGTTGATGCTATATATAGTTCTCTATGTTCTGTTTGGTCCTCGTGTGCACATGGTCATGTGACGTGACATGCTACTGCTTTGGGCGGCATGGTGTTTTGAATTTGACTGTAATCTTACCAAGTATTATGGTTTATAATACATTGTTCTACCATAAATTGGTGACCCCAACGTTATTATTATTATTGTATATTACGTATAACCGAGTTGAATATCAACAGTAACACTTCAGATAATATCAATGGCAAGTATTTACACGTTTTCCCTTTTGTTGTCAAGTTGGAGAAGCCTCTGAAACAGCATGTATACCTTACCATCATAAAACACTAAGAGTTCAACTAAAGCAAGCAGCTTTGGCTGTTCTTAGTAACTGACTGTAAATACTTGACTTTTCATAAAAAGCTGCTCTTGATGTTAGCAAACCAACTATACTTATTAGTGGTTCATCCCACACTGTGTAAATGTACATTCATATCATTCTAGTATATTAACTACCATAACCTATTAGTCATATTCATATTATTACTATAGATAGATTTGATTACTGTCAATGATAATTCTGTGCTTGCTTGCATCCCTGGGGCTGTCTTTGTGTCTCTGTCTGTCTGTCTCTCTCTCTCGCTCTCTCTCTCCATACATACATACTGTATATAGATATTATTATTGTAGATATTGTGACTTGTTGCTGCTCATGGGGGGGATTGTTGGGTCTCTGTAAGTGTGGTCTTTACCAACTCCATATGTAAAGTGTCTTGAGATAACTTTTGTTATGATATCGAACGGTAAATTAATAAAAATTGAATTGACCAAAACACTGGACTTAAATGCTCTAATTTGAAGAAAGAAAAATTGAAGAAAAGTCAAAAGTAATAAGTCCTACATTGACTGCAATGGTAGATCCATGTCTGTTGTGTTGAACATGTTAAAGGACAGGGATAAAGAAATGATTCTCAGCTCCAGCATCAACTGTAACTAGACCTGCAAGCAGGTATCAACGGGGTCCAAGCCCCTCGTGCAACTAGGACCTGGCGACCCGCAGAGGCGATGCAATTCAGACCCACAGGTCCATGTGCATGACACAAGTCGCAGCTTGAACACAGCACAGATTGTAGTTTGAAAAAGAAAGTGGAGGTATTTTAGTTACTAGATATTGTGTTCGTTCACATATTGCATTTATTGCTCAATTTTGCATAAAAGCCCCAGCTTGTGGCCGATTGATGTCAGATTTTGCACAGACCCTCAGTGCGGCTCGGGAAATAACTTTCCAAGTTGTGTGATAATCAGAGAAACTACTTCATAGTTTGAATTATGAAAATTATTTTGATAACTTTAGATCGTAGGGATATAAAGATTATGTGTGCAAAATTTTGTGCTGATGAGACTCTTGGCCCAGGACGAGTTAGCAAAAGTAGGTTTTGAATGTTTTTCCCATGTTAGTGTATTTTTAAATTTTGAGTAACAGAGCCAACTAATGTCCGATTGACCTCAAATTTTGCACAGAGCCTGAAGTTTCCATGGAGAACTATCAGTCTAATGTTTGATGTTATTTAGACTTATTATTGCGAAGATATACAATACTTCCTGTTAACAGTACAACATACAGGCAGTTGTTTCTTCATGACAGACACGTTTTGGACTATTTCAATTCTTTTGATAACTTTTCATCAAGATGATTGAAGGATATTCCTGCAAAGTTTTGTGATGATCGGACTCTTAGACTAGGAGGAGTTTGAAAAAAAAAGGTTTTTAATTTATTGTGAAATTTGGGCAAAAATACTAGGTACAAATGTGCTGTGGTCTAAATTCCGAGATTCAGCGCCTTTCAGAGAACATGTGGATGTAAGAAATCTAAATATGCGATATATGATGTGGAAGTTAGAGGCCAAAAAGCCTTTCCCTTGATTATAGTGCCACCTGCTGGTGTACATGTGTGTTATTTTTGGTGTCTGTCTTTACGTGCAGGGGTCTAAACCAAAGTTCAAAGTTTCACCTCCATAACTTGTACGGTGTAGGCTGCAGTATGAGTTTTACCAATGGAAAAATTAAAAAAAAAAAAAAAATCCTTGTGAAAACAATAGGGCTCCCAGCACCACTGGTACTGGGAGCCACGCTGCTACTTGCATCGCGTGGCGCCCAGCCCCCTCGGGCTTGGACCCCTGATTACAACGCTAAACGATTGATCTTTTTTCTTTTTAAGATTTTTTTTTGGCAGTTTTTAAGCTGTTTAATTATACAAGACAGACGTGAAATGGTGTGAGAGAGAGAGAGAGAGAGAGAGAGAGGGAGGCATGCATGCAACAAAAGGCCACAGGTCGGAGTCGAACCCACTTCTCCTCTTTACATGGGGTGACTGCCCCGATTGTTTTTTTGGGGTGAAAATAATGACATGAAGCTTCATATGTGAATGCGCTATGACACATCCATATCATGTATACTCATCACTATCCTAACATTCACTGAATAATAAGGACGTAACTGTGAAGCCTGGTTTATCTCCAAAAACACAGTCAAGAACATCTTTCATTAGACCCCATCCCTCCCTGTGGGGATTTTTTTATTGTCAGTTTTCCAGTTTTATACTCAAGACAAACAAATAGAACAACACTAAACAGAGAAAGAAAAAGATACCAGGAAAAACCTCTAGGCATAACACAATCTACAGGGTGCTACACAGTCAGGTATTACAAGAGCAGACGTAAGAGCACAGGACTACATTGCTCCAGAAAATTTGAAATTATTAAATTATTGGTATTTGAGATGGTTGATAAAGTTGTGGAAGTGTATCCTTTCCATCTGTATGATTATTATCATTTCATGGAGCCATTTTTAAAAGCGAGGGGGGGAGGGATCATTTCCAGTCTGGATCATTCTTGGCTGCCACCATACCAAGCATCAGTGCTTGTTGTTTCCTCAGATGTGTGGATAAGAACTCTGAGCTTTTAAAAAGTCTTTTCCATAGACCTCAGAGAACCACTTAAATATTTCAGACCAGTAGCTTTGTATATGAGGACAGAGCCAGATCATGTATGTTGTCACATAATGTAGAAATAGATGGATAGATTTGATTTAATTTGGTCTTTGAGTAATGGAGTCTGTGGATGACTTTAAACTGAATCAGATTATACCTGCATTGATGGAACAAGTTTGGAATCTGGTCAAACCCTTCCTTCCAAATGTTGTCAGACACCTTGAAAATTCAACTCAGTAGACCAGGCTTCTTTCAGATGGTCAGTGGATACAGAGGTGGTGAATAGATGCACAAAGCAAGATATTAGATGTTAGGAGTCGGGGAAAAAGGCTGCAGGAGCTTGTAGTTGTGCATTATTCTAAAATTTGAACGTACTGCCTAATTTGGAGATAGCAGAGAAAGATAAGAGTTGGAAAGGTTACATTTTGATTTCAGCTGATTAAATGAAGCAAACTTTTGTCTATATATAAATCTCCGAAGGTCGCAAGGCCCTTGTCCCTCTAGACCCCATCTGGCTGTGATGGCAAAAAGGAATGGTTGGGACATATGGGGGTGTAGTTGGAGATATTTGACAATGTGCTGAAACTTATTATCTGATTTAAAATTCAAATACAATTTCTTCAAATAAAATTCCCACCATCCAAATGGGTATTCTGCTTTGGAAAAAAGCAAATAACAATGGGAGGAATTTTTCACTGCTGTGATGTCAATGTTAGGTCACAAGGGGGCATTATTATTATAATTATTCAAAGGTCCATCTGGGAATCCCCATTGCCAGTTAATTTGGTATTCACAAAACATGTTAAGGCTAAGAGTATGTTGTAACTTGCTGTTTTAATAGTTACTAAAATAAGGGGCATTTCCCTCCTAATTTTAGGACTCCTAAATTTAAGATAAGTGTAATTCACAAAGCATTTTAGCAGGGCCTAAATATAGGAAGGCCCATGCCACCCTATTTTTATGCTTTTGAAGATGAGCCTTTCATATACGGTGGGCTTTATAGCCCCAAAAGAAATGGAAGAATAATCCAGAGTCCAGTTTTTTAAAGAATGATGAAGTAAGAAAAATTAATTTTGGAATAAATATAAAAAATCCAGGAAGATGACGCCCCACTGTAGACAAGGGTAAAATCCTCCACTTCTCTATGTTCAGCTTTAACTTTGTAATCATATCAGCGAAGTTGAGTTTAAACATAAGTTTGGGGTTATTATGTTTGGGGTATTTTGAGTCCTCGATATGTAAAATGGTCATTTACTATCTTAAATGGCAGAGCCTCAAGAAAATCTGAATCTATACTGTCTGATAAAGGTAGGTACAGGGGCTTCTGGATAGCTGAAATATAATAATGTGTCATCGGCGTAAAGGCACCACACTTTCCACACTCACCACCTTAATACCCCTGATGTTTGGGTGACTGCTGATACCTTTTGGAAGGGGCTCCAGCATTTTCAAGTCTTCACCTCCAGTTTGGAACACAGGCTTTCTGTTCTCATGTGTCCAGATTACCTTAATGACATCACTGGGACATGACAGTGCTCAGGTTGATAGACCGAGGAGTATTGTTATATGGTTCCCATATAATGATCATGAAGAGAAATCTAATTAGGGTTAATAAGTGCAAACTCCTGGGTGAAGAGTGGACTTACTGTAAGTCAGAGGGTGCAGAATCAGAGCTGGTGTGTTTATAGAGGATTCTCAGCAACCAGCAATGGACTGTTGGCTTTTATATTCAGGCAAACACCTGTTTTGTTTTAGAGTGTGTGTATATATATGTGTGTATATATATGTTTTTTAGAGTGTGTGTATATATAAATATGAAAATGTGCAGTTGGCAAGTTGTAAACTTACTGAAGGTTCTTTGGTTCCTACTCAAGAACATGTATTTGGAGTGCAGTTGTAAATGTGATTTATTGACAAGAATAACCACCAACATCATCATCACCAGTCTGTGCATCTTCTGTGTCTTCACTTTACAACATCAATATCATGCGGTGAAACAACCAGGTTTTGGTCAAACAAACAGCATACAATAATAACTCCTATACAAACATACATACAGCATCTATACAGGATATATATATATATATATATATATATATATATATATATATATATATATATATATATATATATATATTGATGAGTCATGTACAGTAGATCCCCATGGAGTTAGAATCACAACAGTGGAATACAATAAAGGACACTTTCTGGTGGATCAGAACAACTTCCTGTGGTGCTCCCCGGATGGCTGGCATGGAAATGAACATGTGGTGCATAGTTCACCACAGGAGGACTTTTAAAGATGTGTTTTTCTTTATTTCAGGTTAACATGGATTTTCAGTCACTGTGCTCTTGTATGAAAATCAAACTACCAAGACTTGAAACTTGAAGTCTGCTGTCCTGAAATTAGTGATGTCTGTCTGGGAAGTTAGTAATGGGACTTTTAGTTTCAAAGATGTGTGTCCTGGTTCAGCTGGGACAGGTATCACAGACCAATAGCAGTATTTTCAGGCAGACTTGTGTAGATGTTAAGGTAACTTTAATCATTTTCATGCTGTATTTTATCCTCCCTAGGCTACAAAAGCAGCAAGATCATGGGACAAAAACTTCTCCACAAAAATTAGTAAGAATTAGTTAAGAATATTTACAATACATGTACTAATGCTATCTAAAATCCTAATAAGGATTTATAATCACACAAAGCTGTGCAAAATATCACTAAATTGTTGCATTACATCCTAGAATAACGTCTTCCCATCACAAATGTGTGTAATATTAACCAGCTCTACAGTGAAGATGTAATGTTTTAATCTCTGTGTTTTAGCCTTCATGCTTTTATTTATTTTTATGGCCTCATGTCTTATGCTCTTATGCTTTTATTTTCTAGTTCATGTTTTTAGCCTCTATGCTTTTATGCTTTTATATTTTAGTCCCTCGTGTTTTTAGCCTCCATATTTTAACCCTTTACGGTTTTAGGCAACAGTTTTTTAATCTCCAGTGTTTCCTCAGGCCCCCCCCCCCCCCCCCCCCCCCCAAAGGTAGCTTCACCTAGCCTCCTCTGTACATCAGGTCTCGCTGCCCGGCCATGTCTCTGGAGTGACAGCTAATGTTTGTGTAGGTGTGAGTGTGTGTGTCTGTGTGTCAGCATGGCTGTGTGTGTTTGTGTGAATGTGTGTATGAACGTATATACATTTGTGTATGTCTCTGTGCATGACTGTGGGAGGGTTGGGTTCTTTTAACTTTCTTCTCCTGATTTTATTTGATGTTTCTCTTTTTCTGTACATCTCTGTAAGGCACTTTGCGATACTTTTCTGTATGAAAAGCGCCATATAAATAAAGGTTGATTTGATTTGATTTGATTAATTAAACAGCATTGTACTACAAAGACAATACCAGCTCTGTATACCACCTAAACCTTGGTTGGCCTGATATCAGCTTACTTGAGTCCCAGTAACATCACTCATCATTCCATGGCAGCCATCTTTGGTGTACCAAGTCATATTCAGCAACATGACTCCTCATCTGAATGAGACTGTTTCTAGATTTAGATTCTGTGATTGGAGAAGTCAACAGTCAACACAGAGGACAGTCATCATCACTACACCAGAAACAAATAGGCACTGTTTTTCAAACAAAACATTTCAGCCTTCATTTCCATTGACTTTACATGCTCAAATCTGTTCATACCATAGACTTCAACTGTTTGTTCAGTTACATTCTGATTGGCTAGGAATCCCAGTCCAAATGTCCCCACCCTGGCTCTTTTTTTAGTCCAAGTTGAGAACACAACTTTGTCATACTTTAGAAGCTGTCATGGTGAGTGTGTTGGCAAATATTTGTCTTCTTGCATATGCGCCTGGACTCCAGCAACTCTTTTCATATTCAGAATACTTTATTAATCCCAATTAGGCAATTCATTTTCACAGTCTATCCCATCCATGTAAATAAATAAAAATAAATAGATGCATAACTAACAACATCAACATTTTTAGCTTCTAAATGCTCCACTATGAACACCTGCCAGTGGCCAGCTATGTCTGTCTGCTGTTTGGTACTGGAATTCTGATTGGTCAGATTATGGTATTCTACCCTCTGTTATTTCTGAATAGTAGACTATTTTTTAAACAATTGAAGTTGTACTCCGTAAGATTTCCATCTACTTAATTGTCTTTTAAGTTTCTATCTATCAAAGAGTGGGTTAAAACAATGTTGACTGATCATGTGACCCACTAACAAAAAGCACTTGTTGGCTTTTATTCAGAGATTCCAATATCCGTGTCTGTCAAGACATTCCCTCTCTAGATTCCCATTCCCTCCACTGTAGACAAGGGTAAAATCCTCCACTTCTCTATGTTCAGCTTTAACTTTGTAACCATATCAGCGTATTTGGGGTTATTTTATTTGGGGTATTTTGAGTCCTTGATATGTAAAATGGTCATATACAATCTTAAATGGCAGAGCCTCAAGAAAATATGAATCTCTACTGTCTGAAATTGGGAACTTCCAACTTGAGTCAGGCTTGTAGTCAGGGCAGAAGTGTACATATAGGTCATATAGGGGACGGACCAGAAGTAGAGATGGGAATGTGTTTCAATAAAGTTTACAAAAGAGAAAAAAAAAATATACCGTATTTTTTGGATTAAAAGTCCCTCCGGAGTATAAGTCTCACCAGCCGAAAATGCAGAATAAAGAAGGAAAAAAACATATGTAAGTCGCACTAGAGTATAAATTGCATTTTTTGGGGAAATTTATTTGTTAAAATCCAACACCAAGAAAAGACATTTCATCTTGAAAGGCAATTTAAAATAAAAATAGAATAGAGTACAACAGGCTGAATAAGTGTACGTTATATGACGCATAAACAACGAACTGAGAACGTGCCTGGTATGTTAACGTAACATATTACGGTAAGAGTTATTCAAATAACTATAACATATAGAACATACTATACGTTTACCAAACAATATGTCACTCCTAATCACTAAATCCAATGAACTCTTTTTCCTCGGTGTCACTTCTGAACAAATCCCCCAAATCAAAGTAGCAGGTAGCATCTTTTTTTTCACAATGCACTTCTGCCATGACCCGCCCTTGTCGAATTTTGATTGGTTGATGTGTGTGTGACGATTGCTGATAAACGCCTAGTCTCTTACGTGACTGACATAAATAATAGCCCGGGCTATTATTTGATATTTTACGGTAATGTGTTAATAATTTCACACATAAGTCGCTCCAGAGTATAAGTCGCAGCCCCGGCCAAACTGCGACTTATAATCCAAAAAATAAGGTAATAGTAAACACACTTAGGGCGCACTCACACTGTCCTTCCGCACCGCGCCCCGGGCTTTAGGGTACTTATCCCCCCCTCCCTCTCCCCCCCGCTGGCCAGCCCGTTTGTACTCACACTGCCTGGGCCTCGCGCAAATGCTTCTTGCCTGTCTATACGTCATCACACCGTAACACGTCACACGCATTGATTGACGTCATCGCGATGCGCCGCTTTGTTTACAAATCTTTCCATAGACCTCTGAGTTGTTGTGCGTCTTGTCCGACTGTTTTTGAATATTTTCATCCGACCAAGTCTGCAGTAAACACTCAACCTCCGCATCACACAAACGTGAACCTTTCGCGGCCGTTGTTGTTGTTGTTAAATGTCCGCGCATGGTCTGTCTTTTTTTTTTTTCTATGTCCGAACAGACGCACATAAAATGACGTGAGAGCCGCCGTAGGCGTCGTGGTCGTGCTCGTACACGTGCGCACGCTCGTGCTCGTACATGTGCAAACACGCTTTACAAAAGCCCACCTCTCTCAAACGGGCCGTGGATGGCCAGCTGGCCACAGCTAGGCGCGGAGCGGTTGCACTCACACTGGTCAAACGAGCTAGGCCTTACCCGTAAAACCTGTTTTGGCCCGGTGCGGAAGGACAGTGTGAGTGCGCCCTTAGTGACCGTGAACATGACGAGATGGAGGCTCACCTGCAGTTACATCTTACTGCCAAAGAGGCCGCTAGAAACAAGATACCTCAATTCTTATGGAGTACAACTTTAATATCAAACATTACAATCAATAAAATCACTTTCAAATGAATATTCTGTGTCAAATTATTGACACATGTTTTAAAACATGTTGATTGCTGCAGCTTTAAAACATACAGAGGACATACATGGAGATGGATTATCTTTAGGCAAGTCACACTGTGGCTCAGTTTGTGAAGCTAAGACTTCAAAAGCCATTTTCAGTATTTCTTTTAAAATATATTAAACTGGAATCAAAGTCTATGTCCAATGAGCCGTAAATATTTCCAAGCTGACTTTACCCCGTCTTTGGTCCTAGATTTGAGCAGGCAATACAATAGACGTCTGAGCTGAAAGTAATGTGGACAGACACGGACATGACTGCTCAGTTATCCAACGTCCCACCAGTCGGTTCTTTTGCACACATACGTAATTGCACACTGTCATTTGGGCCTTGTTATAACACAGATCTAAAGAAAAAATATGTCATCGCTCAACCCGAGACACCCTGAAGAAAGGGTATGTAGTTGGAACCACATTTGGAAGAAAAGGAACATGAAGCAACAAATAGAGAAATCAGGCACCTAACAGCATCTCCAAAGTGTTTAACAGTAGATTGTCAAGTCTGGGGTTATAACATACAGAATTATACTTTCTTTTATATATCTTTTCAGGTCTGTCCTCATCTGTGCAAAGAAACGTGCCAGTCCTTTTTTTATTGTATGTTCCTTAAAGCTCTGCTTTTAAACTGTCGGGGGAAAGACGGAGCCATTCTTAGAGTCCTGGATAAAGCTAATTTAAGGACAGAACATTTACCCTCTTCTCATACTCAATAACTTCTTCTTAGATTCTCATATTTGAAGTGTGTGAGTGTGTGATTAGCAAAGTTGCCTTTCAGCCCGTTGACCTGGGTTTCAATCCAGTATGCAGCCACATCCATACATTTCAAATCACACAGCGGCTAATAACTCGTTTTTGACACATCCCTCAAATGGATAATAAATGACCAAAACTATCACTGATAAATTGCATGTTAACAAATTGATGATATTAACATTCTGTCATGAAATTAACCCCATAGTTCTGAAGGCTGTCTCTATGGTTTTACATCCAACAACTTTGTGTGGGTACATACACCATTTTAACCCATAAAATATATCAATAACAGTTATTTGTGTTTGAATTTTGGTGGGTTTGTCTTCAGTGTATGGAAGATATCTTGTGATCCTATCCATCCAGAGGTATTCATATTGTGACATGGCTAAAGGAAGGACAAGCTTGCTGTGTCACTGGATGCAGGTAAGAAAAAAAATCCACCATGCAAGCACTCTGAGGAAGATTAATCAGTGGTCCAGTTTGCTGTGTAAGACCAGGCTTACATGCACATAGTGAGTATTCAGTCCATAGTGTGTGTGTGTGTGGTGGTAGGGGGGGGGGGGGCTGTTATTCAATGAAGATGTCTTCAGTGGGATAGGAGTAGCCAATGTGTTCCTTGTAATACTGTTGGAATGCCCTCCTGTTGGACGCCGGAGAAGAGGATTAATACACGGATGATATGAAGCAGCACATTGATTATAGATTATAGAATAATATGATTAAAAAATGTCTACGGTTACCAGACAGCAGTGACTCATATTTACATTTAAGGATAATTTAAAGGATAATAACTGATTTTTTAGAGTTTCGGCCACTTAAAGGGAAATTCTGGTGTTAAATCTTTCCAGGCTCTTTTTAGGCATAAACACTAATCAAAGAAGCCTTGGAGACAAGTATTTTCTTGTATGAACTACTAACGTAGAAATCCGAACAGACACTAACAGTCGCTAACAGCCAAATGCGTTCAGCAGCTCCTCCTAAAAATTCTTCTTCGGTGCTGATCGGCTCACTGTACCCACAGGCACACCAAAAAATGCCTGCACACCGAGACTGCTAGACCTCCTCTGCTGGCTGTTCCTGCAGCTCCTCCTCTTTGTGTTCTGACTCAAAGAGGTATGGGCGCCAATCAAAATCATAGAAGTCACCTGTAGGATTGAAGTCTGTTGACTCAGCACTTCCTATGTGTGAGTGTTCACTTTTGCCATCTCGCTTGGATACTAATGTGAGCCACTGTAAGCTAAAGCTCCCTGTAGCATGTAGCCTTTCCGGCACCACACGCCCCCACTCCCTGAGATCTTGCGTAACATTTCAGTGTTGCAGGGACTGTGTGGGACTTTTCCAAACCTTTTACATCCATTATTAACTTATATTTCACCAAACTGCCAAAAAAACACAACTTTTATGTGTTTTGCTGGAATAAATCATCAATGGGCTCCTTTCTTTTGGATTAACTTTGGTAATCGTCCTGAATAGAGGAGCTTGTACAGGGGCCAGTGGGTAAGTATTTCAAAACACTCTTTTAATTAACTCAGATGTCACTAACTACGATGTTGGTGCTTCAGTTAATGTGTCAGGACTCTTCTCATGCTACTGCAGAGGTCTGGTGTTATTTGGAGCAGTGTTAGTTGTTAGAAAAAGATGTTTTAATGCGATCAACTCACCGCCCCAAGCTAATTTGTGTAAGCAGCATTTTGGCTAGTTAGCGACCGTTAGCGTCTGTACCGAATTTCTCCGTTAGTAGGTCATACACGAAAAAAATAATGGCCTCGATGGCTTATTTGATGAGTGTATCTGCCGAAAAAGAACTTGGAATGATTTTACGCAGGAATTTCACTTTAAGTTGTAAAGTCATGTTTTGTATGTAAAATATTAATAAGCAAGGTCTCTAGTATAATACTATAATATATATAATAACAATATACTCTAGTGTAGTATTGTGGGGATAGTGCAGTATTTCCCTAAGGTAACAAAAAATAAACACTCAAATAAAGGTCAGAGTACTTGTATATCTGCAGTTAGTTAGTATCCCTGAGCAGATGAATATCCACTAGTGAATGTCAAAAAGAATACACTTACCCTACACACTCAGCCAGAGGATGTAACGTTGTAGCTGACATCATCACATGACAGGCAAAGCGCTGTTGGTCAGGATGTTTGGTAATAATCCCAAAATACCTGCAGTGCAATAATCAGCATTACTAACAGTTTATAGCTTCACCTGCTATAGTAGACCGACACTAGGCTTACACTAGTGATATTTACACCATTTTCAGATAAATGTAATGGCACTTAACAGATAGTTCACTTTCTTATAGTTTAAATCATTTCTCATGAAGCTGTTGGAAGACCAATCTGACTCACTTGTTGTGTTTTGGATGACAACCACAGAATGAGATGTTCTTTAACTGGAAGAAATTGAAACACTGGTCCCCCTAGAGACAGACATGCAAAGAGAAAGTTTGAGCAAGTCCAAAACTTCCACCTGGAATATGTATCCAAATTGGAGTAAAAATCACCATCACTTTTTTTGAGGAGCTTGTAGTTGTCACTATACATCTAACTGTAGCAAAGTATCCTGTTTCCAGCATCTAAATGACCTGCTGCAGTCCCCCCAGCTGCTGGATTTGAAAATGTTCAAGAAGGGAGGTAGGTAATAGATATGTAGATAGAGTGCTGCACGTACCCTATGAGCAGAGTGGCACTGGTCCTGGACGCTGATCTTCACGCCCTTCACACTGACCTCAAGCACACATGCTGAAGGAGGCTGACCTGCTAACCGCCTGTTACATGCCACCTGTTCACACAAGAATCAGTCAGTCAGTCAATAAACATATGAGCACCAGGGGCTGGTTTTCACAGAGATATTTTAGACTGGTCTGTGGTGTTAGGCCAGAGTTATGGTCGGTGTATGCTTGGTCAGAACTACAAGTAGTTTGAACAATGTGTTGTCTGACCATGTTGAAAATCAAACAAGTTTGTTTTGTTTTTTACTCAGATTTCTATTGAGTTTTTAAGTATACAATAAACAATAAAGAACACAGAACAGCGTCAGTGGGGAAGTGTTCTCAGTAATAGTGCTCAAATGTCTCTGACATCGAAGTTTTCAGTGGTGACTCTGCATTATGAGTGGTATTCTGTCCATTTCTCGCATTACTTGTTGAATTGACCTCGCTGGAGTCTCAATATATATGTGAGTCTTTCCATGTTGAGTATCTCCTCAACTATATCCAGCCAGTTCCTCAGAGTGGGAGGGTCCTCTCTAGACCATTTTCTGGTGATTGCCTTCTTGGCAGGATTTTAATCAGGAATCCGTCTTCATGTTGTACCTTCTTCCATGTCAAGTTATACAGATACAATATCTCACATGTCTTCGGTAGTTCCTATCCCAGTATTGTTTTCAATTCTACCCACACACCATTCCAGTAATTTCTGATTTCAGTACATTCCCAAAAAACATGTGTGTGACCTACACTCTGCTCCACACACCGTCTCCAGCATGATTGTAGTGTAGTTGAAAATCTGCTCTTTGTTTTTGGAGTAATAAAAAACCTCATCATATTTTTCCAGCAAAATTCTTTCCACATCCGGAAGCTGGTGGGGGTTCGCTGCACATCACATATGTTGAACCAGTCCTCCTCAGTTAATGGTATTTTACTTTCCTTTACCGATCTGTTTCTTATATACAGTGTAGAAGTTCCTCGGTTTTTCTCCATACCCTGGTACATTGCTGAAACCACTTTTCCAGTGCATTAAATAGTGTTATAGTTACTTTGTTCAGCTCCTGAGGTAGACCAATCTATATTCCCTTTCTAGTTTTTGAAAGCTTTTAATTTTGCCCGGATCAATTTTTGTCCATATTGCTGTAATTCCCTTGTTATCGATTGTCCATAAATACTATCCATTGCCCCTGGTTTAGATTTAGAATCACAAGTCAACCAGCTTAGAATTTTGATTAACCACTGTAAACCAGATTTCCAGAGTGAATCAAGTAATTGGATCAAGCATATTCTTGTATTTGTTAAACATGTCCCTGCTTGCAATCATATTTTTGATATGGTAACCCTCCCTTTTTAAATTCAATATCTTTCCATCTCGCAGTATACATAGGATCACACCAATACACCAAAGGTCGAATCTGTGTGGCATAATAGTATTTTAAGAGGTTTGGTAAGGCTAATCCGCCCCTAGAAATCTGAAGAGTTGCGTACTTTATCGATGCAAGGTTTGTGTGACGGGGGCTGTGTTGTCTGGTGCCTAGTGCTCCTGGTAGGGTCTCCCATGGCAGACTGGTCTCAGGCCAGTGCCCGGGCACAGCCCGAAAAAGTGACGTGGCACTTCCCTCCTCTCCATCCTGTGGGCCCACCACTCGCAGGAGGAACCCCTGGGGTCTGGTGCGCTGCTGCATGGGTAGCACTGAAGGTGAGGGGCCTTGACGGACCAGACACGGGCAGCAGAGGCTGGCTCTGGGGACATAGAATGTCACCTCTCTGTCTGGGAGTGAGCCGGAGCTTGTCTCGGAGGTGGAACGCTACCAGTTAGATCTGGTGGGGCTTACCTCCACACACAGTCTGGGTTCTGGAGCCGTACTAGGGGTTGGACCCTATTCTTCTCTGCAGCTTCCCAGGGTGTGAGGCGCCGGGCGGTTGTGGGGATACTCACCGGTGTATTGGAGTTCACCCCGGTGGACGAGAGGGTTGCCTCCTTACGCCTGCGGGTGGTAGGGGGGAAAACTCTGACTGTTGTTTGTGCATATGCACAGAACAGCAGTTCAGAGTATTTGGCCTTCTTGGAGACCCAGAATGGAGTCCTGCATGGGGCTCCAGTAGGGGACTCCATAGTTCTGCTGGGAGACTTCAACGCCCACGTGGGCAATGATGGAGACACCTGGAGAGGCGTGATCTAAATCCGTGTGGTCCGCAGTTATTAGACTTCTGTGCTAGTCACGGATTGTCTATAACTAACACCATGTTCGAACATAAGGATGCTCATAAGTGTACGTGGTACCAGAGCACCCTAGGCCAAAGGTCGATGATCGATTTTGTGATTGTATCATCTGATCTGAGGCTGTATGTTTTGGACACTCGAGTGAAGAGAGGGGCGGAGCTGTCAACTGATCACCATCTGGTGATGAGTTGGGTCAGAGGATGGGGGAGGATTCTGGAAAGACTGGTAAGCCCAAACGAGTAGTGTGAGTGAACTGGGAACGTCTGGAGGAGGCCCCTGTCCGAGAGATTTTCAACTCATACCTCCGGCTGAGCTTTTCTGGCATCCCTGTGGAGGTTGGGGGCATTGAACCAGAGTGGGCAATGTTCAAAGCTTCCATTGCTGGTCTAAGGTCTTAGGTGCCTCAAGGGTTTGTAACCCTCGAACATCGTGGTGGACACCGGTGGTCAGGGAAGCTGTCCGACTGAAGAAGGAGGCCTTCCAGGATATGTTATCCCAGAAGACTCCGGAAGCAGTCGCAAGGTACCGATGGACCAGAAGGGCTGCAGTGTGTCAGAGGCAAAGCAGCAGGTGTGGGAGGAGTTCCGAGAAGTCATGGAGAAGGACTTTCGGGCGGCACCAAGGTGCTTCTGGAAAACCATTCGACATCTCAGGAGGGGGAAACGGGGAACTGTCCAAGCTGTTTACAGTAAGGACGGGACGCTGGTGACCTCAGCTGATGGGGTAATCGGGCGGTGGAAGGAGCACTTTGAGGAACTCCTTAATCTGACCAACACGCCCTCTTTTGTAGAGGCAGGGCTGGAGGCTGATGGGGAATCATTGTCAATATCTCTGGCGAAAGTCACTGAGGTAGTCAAAAAACTCCACAGTGGCAAAGCCCGAGGGATTGATGAGATTCGTCCAGAAATGCGGAAAGCTTTGGGTTGGGAGGGGCTGTCTTGGTTAACACGTCTCTTCAACATTGCGTGGAAGTCTGGGACAGTGACAAGGGAGTGGCAGACCGGGGTGGTGGTTCCCCTTTTTAAAAAGGGGGACCAGAGGGTGTGTGCCAATTACAGGGGTATCACACTACTCAGCCTCCCTAGTAAAGTCTACTCCAAGGTGCTGGAAAGGAGGGTTCGTCCTATAGTCGAACCTCAGATTGAAGAGGAACAATGCGGATTCCGTCCTGGACGTGGAACAACGGACCATTTCTTCACTCTCGCAAGGATCCTGGAGAGGGCCTGGGAGTATGCCCTTCCAGTCTACATGTGCTTTGTGGATCTGGAGAAGGCATATGACCGGGTCCCTCGGGAGATACTGTGGGAGGTGCTACGGGAGTATGGGGTGAGGGGGTCATTTCTGTTGGCCATCCAATCTCTGTACATCCAAAGCAAGAGCTGTGTCCGGATCCTCGGCAGTAAGTTCCCGGTGAGGGTTGGCCTCCGCCAGGGGTTGGCCTCCGCCAGGGGTGCGCTTTGTCACCAATCCTGTTTGTGATTTTCATGGACAGGCTATCGAGGCGTAGTCGTGGTGGGGAGGGGTTGCAGTTTGGTGGGTTGAGGATCTCTTCTCTGCTTTTTGCAGATGATGTAGTCCTGAAGGCATCGTCAGTCAGTGACCTTCAGCACTCACTGGATCGGTTCGCGGCCAAGTGTGAAACGGCTGGGATGAGGATCAACACCTCTAAATCTGAGGCCATGACTCTCAGCAGAAAACCGGTGGATAGCTTTCTCCAGCTAGGGAATGAGTCCTTACCCCAAGTGAAGGAGTTAAAGTACCTCGGGATCATGTTCACGAGTGAGGGGAAGAAGGCCAGAGAATCGGAGCAGCGGGGGCGGTGTTGCAGTCGCTCTACTGCACCATTGTGACAAAAAGAGAGCTGAGCCAGAAGGCTCATTGCGTGCCTGAAGGAGCTTTTTGTGGATTTCCAGTTGAGAAGGAGGGGGCACTTGGCAATCAGGGAGGTAAAGGCTATTACTTCCAATTTTTTAGTAGAATAATGGGTACGCTCTTCCGGAAGACCAAAAATGCCAATGTGTGGCGAAGTATGAATAGTCCTTGAAAAATACCTTAGACATTATACTGAAGTAGGTTTCTCCAAAAGTTTGTTAGAGCTGGATCTGCCATATTCGGGAAAATCTGCGCCAACCTTGTCTTGGAATAATGACATCTACATCATCTAATACAACTTTAAACTGCATCGAGGTCAGACGGGCACAGATAGAGGTTTTGTGAATGACATGCAGTGCGGAGTCCCACCAATGTTCATCAAAAAACAATCCAAGTTCACGTTCCCAAGTCTCTCTAGTATTGAGGGTCAAATGATCATCTTATGACTGAATATAACTGTATAGTTTTGAGATTGAAGACATTCATCTTGACAATGTTTATACTTCCAATCAAAGAGAGAGGGAGGGGACTCCACTTTTAAAAGTCTGCCTTAATCTCGGCTAGAAGGGGGGAGAAATTTTCAGAATAGAGAGATTTGAAAGATCTGGCTATGTTAACCCCAAGATACCTAAATCCTGAAGGGCTCATTTTGAAAGGAATGTCCGACTGGGAGAGCTGCATAGCTAGTTTATTGACAGGATAACATTCTCTCTTGGAGACGTTAACTTTATATCCCAAGAACCGGCTGAATCTATGAAAGAGTGAAACAATGGCGGGACAGGCATCTACTGGATTTTGCAACATACGGCAACAGGTCATCGGCATATAATGACAGTTTCAACTCCGTATGAGTCCTGGTGATGCCATTGAAAGTGGGAGAGTTCCACAAGTACATAGACAAGGGCTCCATTGCAAAAGCGAACAAGGGGAGAGACAGGGGGCAACCTGTCTGAAGCCTCTATTCAAAAAAAAAAAAAAACTAGAATCGGTATTATTAGTAGCGATACTGGCACAAGGGAGCGTATAAAGGAGGTGCAACCACAACCTAAAATTTTCACCAAATCCAAATTTAATCCTAGGTATTTTATTGTTTATCGCTTCCCATTTGAATTTATATGTTTGTTGTATGACTCGTGGGCGGGTAAATAGTTTATGGGTAGTACCTGTGTTTTTATCACATAGCGTTTAAACAAGTAATAAAATGAATCCAGTCTTTCAATAAGTCTTGGAAGACAAACATCCGGTTGTTTTATACTGATCATGACATCATCAGCAAAAAGCCAGATTTTATGTTCTGCACCCTTCACCTCTATCCCTGCTATACCTTCATCTACTCTTATTGCTTGGGCCAAAGGCTCGATTAAAATCGCAAAAAGAGTTGGTGATAAGCAACAGCCCTGTCTGGTAGATCTTTCCAGTTTGAACCAGTTGGTGAGACTGCCATTTATTTTGATTCTAGCCTTCGGGTCTTGATATAGTGTTTTAATAATGTTCACAGAGTCTGTATTAAAACAAAATTTTTCTAAAGTAAGGCATAAAAATTTCAAACTAACGCTGTTAAAAGCTTTTTGTGCGTCCAAGCTGAGTATCAGTGCACTTTCTCCATTTTTTTGTACTTCCTCAATTATATGTAAAGTCCTCCTTATATTGTCCTGTGTTTGGCTTCCCTTAATAAAGCCACATCTATCTTTGTTAATTAGTTCTATCATAAAAGCTTTGAGTCTCTTAGCTAGGATGGTTGTATATATCTTATAGTCACAGTTTAATATTGATATTGGCCTATATTTTTCACATAATTCCTTATCTTTCACCTCCTTGGGAAGCACCGTGATTATGACTTCTTTCCAAGAGGGGGGAACCTTACCTTTTTTTAAGGTTTCATTTAATGCTGCTAATAACATTGGACCCAATTCCTTTTGAAACATTTTGGACCATTCAGCCGGGAAACCATCACTCCGTCACTCCGTCACTCCCTGGGGCTTTTTTTTTTTTTTAAGTTATTAATGGCTTCTTCCAATTCCTTTGCTGTGATATATGAATTCATACATCTGTTTTGATTCTCTCCTATCGTTGGTAGAGCTAATGAACTTAAAAAGTTTCTTATTATAGTTCCTCATCTGCTGAGCCCGGTTGCGTATTTTGTAGCTTTGGGGCCTGATTTGTAGTAAGTCTGCTTCTGAAGTCTAGATTTCTTTTCCATTTTGTCTTCTAATATCTCATTTACTTCTGTCTTCATTTCCTTGATTTGAAAATCAAACAAGTTTTTACTGTCGTAACAGCCACACCTAAAGTATAATGTTGTGTTCAGTTTCCCCATCTGTCTTTCCCCCTGTCAAATAGTGTCAAAAGGTTGAGACCACTGAATCCCTCCAAAGCCTGAACTGTGAAATATTGGATAATTACATGTACTTCTACTGTGATTATGTGACACAAGAGTTATGTTGTGATTGTTATCTGCAGAAGTGATAATATATTCAAATTAACTGATGAATCAATCAGATGAGTTGAGATGGTGTGTAAAGCAGACTGTCGATGTCAAAAGGATTTAAAAAGAGATGTGACAGCTCTCATGGTTCCTCTTAGCTAACTTCTAATGCATCAACATCAGAGCATATCATGAGCAGGAGTTTCGTGACCAGACATCACAGAAAAGATTTCAAAAGTATTTTGATCGTATTTGGAAAACTCAAGCACAATAAGGATTAACCCTCTTACCAATAACAGAGAATTACAATTTGTTTTGGAGCACTTTTTTGCTTATGCTGTAAACGGTGGTTTCCTCAATAGACTCCTCACTTCTCCCAATTTCAGATAAGAAAAATATTATTGCCTCTAGGGTTGACCCAGAATAGTTGACTATTCGACAATGCAATATTCGGTTATGAAACAATAGATTATTCCATTCTGGCTCAGGGGGTGCTGAATGTCTGATTTCACATATAGATGCTTGGTTTCTCCCAATAAACCATGATAAATAGCCTATTTGCATATAAGTATAAGCCTATTAATATATACTGTTGCTAAAAATGTGAAAATAACTCATGTTCTTTAAATCTATCTCCTTAGTGTGCAGGATTAACCCCCTCTCCCTCTAAGACTAACATCTTGGCTGGACTTTAAATCTATCTGGGCATCAGAAATACGACAATCTGTTCATGTTTAATCATCAGCATCATTTACTTTAAATATTTGCCCATTTGTTGTTTTTCATAATAGACGTTCAATCCGACATAGTCTTACACAGCGCCGTGAAATGTGAAACTACAGTTCTAAATTTACCGTCAGCTATTGTCAAAGAAAGATACAAACAAAACACACTTATGTTCTAACAACAAACACTTTTAATAAGATGCTCCTATCAGAAATCAGATCTATCAGTAACCCTCTGCCTGACACGTGTGACCGAGCAGCACTGGACTCACGTGCACCCGCCGCTGTCTGCTTCATGTCCATGGCTCTCCAACGGATCAGAGGGTTTTTGATGAGCAAAAAAAACAAACAAAACTGAATCGTCAACTATAGGAAAGCAGTGACCAATCAGATTCGACTATGAACATTTTTAGTCGGGGACACCCCCAATTGCCTCAGCTCTTATAGGTTTGATTTTAAATCAGATTCAGAGTCAGAAATACTTTAATAATCCCGGGGGGGGGGGGGGCGGGGGATTTAGCAGTTACAGGCAACATACAACCTTCGTGCATACGCATTAGTGTAATCTTAACAAGTTTATATTTTAGAATGATGTATTGACTGTAATTGTGTGTCTGATATCCCAAAGGTTTTTAAAGATTATTCTAGCCAAATAGAATTAACAGACCATTGAGGCTTGCTTCCGAGCCACTAAAATCTTATCCTAGCCCCATAACAAGTGCACTGACCATTGAGAGGAGAGGTGCCATTAACAGGCACGGCTGATATTAGTAGCTGACTCAGGGCTATTCAGTGACTTGCTTTATCAGAGAAAGCAGGGTAGATGCCTCAACGTAGGCAGTTAGTAGCTAGGCGTGTCTCCTCGCCACCAGCTAAAGTAGTGCCCAGTAAACTTAATTGACTCATACTCATTTATACTCATTAATCCTCATTAATCTGTCTGGCCCCTCCAAACTTGGAATGCTCAGCTTTTTGTTAAATCTGATTGGCTCAGCCTGACCCTCGGCCAGGTCACTTACTTCCCCCTTAAGTTACACAGAGAAAACAGAAAATTTTGAAACGAACAAAAAAAAGAGATGAAAAAGAAATGGGCAGCACAGAGAAGTTTAGATTCAAAAGAAAAAACAGCAACGTATTAAAGTTTACTGTCATTACTATTGTTGTGAGTCAAGCCCTGAGACTATAGTGGAGGTGATGCTGGGACACAGGGTGACTGCAGTCATAGTGGTGATGAGGAGGAGGAAGATGATGAAGAGGAGGAGGAACCAGCAAAGATGCTGGATGGAAAAGTAAAAGTGCAGTGTGCAGGGCTGGAAGGGCTTGGCTCTGCCATAGCTATTCAGTTGATTCCATACAGACATTCCATATAGACACTACTGTAGATATAAACCCTACAGTCTATAGACCCTATTGTAGATATAAACCATACAGTCTATAGACTACTGTATATATAAAACCATACAGTCTATGGACCCTACTGTAGATATAAACCATATAGTCTATAGACACTACTGTAGATATAAAACCATACAGTCTATAGACACTACTTTAGATATAAAACCATACAGTCTATAGACACTAATCTTGATATAAACCATACAGTCTATAGACACTACTGTAGATATAAAACCATACAATCTATAGACACTAATGTAGATACAAACCATACAGTCTATATACACTACTGTAGATATACATCCATACAGTCTATAGACACTACTGTTGATATGAAACCATACAGTCTATAGACACTACTGTTGTTGTAAACCATAAAGTTTATAGACACTACTGTTAATATAAAACCATACAGTCTATTAACACTACTGTTGTTGTAAACCATATAGTCTACAGACACTACTGTTGATATAAAACCATACAGTCTATAGACACTACTGTTGATATAAAACCATACAGTCTATAGACACTACTGTTGATGTAAAACCATACAGTCTATAGACACTACTGTTGATATAAACCATACAGTCTATAGACACTACTGTTGATGTAAAACCATACAATCTACAGACACTACTTTTGATGTAAAACCATTCAGTCTATAGACACTACTGTTGATATAAAACCATACAGTCTATAGACACCACTGTTGATATAAAACCATAGTTTATAGACACTACTGTTGACGTAAAACCATACAGTCTATAGACACTACTGTTGATATAAAACCATACAGTCTATAGACACCACTGTTTATATAAAACCATACAGTCTATAGACACTACTGTTGATATAAAACCATGCAGTCTATAGACACTACTGTTGATGTAAAACAGTGGATAAATAGTTTGGAGCGTCAAAACCTTTGGTGAAATGACTCCTTTTAGAATTCTCAGAATTCAATTTGATTGGGAAGTTTTGAAGAGCCACATGATTTAATTATTTTACCCTTATTCAAGTTAGTCATCTTCATCAATGTTAAATGACTTCATAAATAATATATATTCTGCATATTAAACCTTAACTTAATATTTGGTCACTGGAATTGGACCCCACTTTAGCTTTTGCAAAAGGACCCTCAGATGCTTAGAAAGGCCGCATCTGTGTATGTGTACCTTCACACTGTTTTGTTTTTTCAAACTTCAGGTAATTCGATTGACAAGTAGATAGAAACAAAGTTACTGCTCCACACAGAGCGTGTTCAGAAACGTTGTGATGACCGCCACTCGCTCATCTCACAGAACAGATACATTTCCAGGTTGTTATCGCCCCACATCCGAACCGTATCTACATTAACTGATCAGCTCAGTCTGTGGGTGTCTATGTCACAGGCTTCACTTGCAGAGCTGGGCGGGGAAATAAAGTCAATCAATCAGTTAAACACTGTTGATTTCTTCCCATGTTGAGTTGACATGTAAACTATTTTGGTTTAGGAAATGTCTTTCAGTCTCTTCACTCTCAACACTCGACTCTGTTGCTCCTTTAAAAAAAAAGATAATGAAACAGAGGAAGTTAGATCCCTGGTATAACTCACAAACCTGTGAATTAAAACAAGTATCGTGAAAATTGGAAATAGATGGCGTTTCACTAAACTGGAAAATATTGCTTAAAACATATAGGAAGGCCGTCCGTAATGCCAGAGCAGCCTATTACTCATCTTTAATAGAGGAGAATAAGAACAATCCTTGATTTATTTTCAGCACTGTAGCCAGGCAGACAGAGAGCCACAGCTCTATTGAGCCATGTATTCCTATAACCCTTAGTAGTAACAACCTTAAATGATAAAATTATAACTATTAGAGACAAAATCAACTCGTTTGGCACCCATTTTTCTTCACACCCAGGAACCTTAGAAGCAACTGTACGACCTGATATATTCTTGGACTGCTTTTCTACAGTTGACCTTAACAAATTAACCTCTATCTGCCATGCACACTAAAGTTAGTCACAGAGTTCCACAGGGTTCTGTCCTTAGACCGATTCTACTCACCTTATATATGCTTCCCTTAGGAAATATTATAAGGAAGCACTCCATACATTTTCATTGTTAGACTGACGATACACAATTATATTTGTCAATCAAACCAGAAGAAACCGATCAGTTAGCTAAACTTCAAATGTGCATTAAGGAAATAAAAAGCTGGATGACCTGCAATTTTCTGATGTTAAACTCAGATAAAACAAAACTTAACATCTAAAGATATTGTTACTCTGGATGATGTTGTGTTGTCCTCCAGCACCACAGTAAGGAATCTGGGTGTTATTTTTGATCAGGATATGTCCTTCGATTCTCATATAAAACGAACGACAAGGACTGAATATTTTCACCTGCGTAATATTGTGAAAAATTAGGAACATTGTGTCTCAGAAAGATGCAGAAAACTAGTCCATGCATTTGTCACTTCTAGGCTGGACTTTTGCAACTCCTTATTATCAGGCTGCTCCAATGAGTTTGTTAAGAGTCTCCAGGTGGTCCAAAATGCTGCAGCCCTTAATGATGCTGCTATAGGCCTGGTCTGCCGGGGATAATACTGTTCCTGATCCTCGTAGCTTTTATCCTCTCTGTCTGTATTACTGTCTTACTATTTCAACTTCTTCCCCGGAGTTGTTTGTGCTATGTTGTCTCGCAGGTCTCTGCTGATCGTGGTGGTGCCTGCTGCCTTGGTTCTGCATGACACTTCCTGCTACTATTATAACTATTAGTCATATATACTATCACTTGTCTTATAAACTATAAAATTTGTAGCCATAAAAACACCATCAGTTATTACCACTACTCATCATTGATCATATTTGCCACCATAATTATCATCATTGTCATTTTCTATCACCTTAGCTGGACTTGTTTCTTCTATTCTACTATATTAACTGCCATAACATATAAGTCATATTCAAATTACTATACATATTATTATAGTTACTCTTACTTTTGTGGTTGCTTGCATCTCTGGGACTTTCTGTACATCCATCTTTTCTCTCTTTCTCTCTCCTTTTCTTCCTCCCCAACCGGTGCAGACAAATGTCCGTCCTCCACAGAGCTGGGTCTGTCCTAGGGCTGGGTATTGTTAAGAATCTCACGATTCGATTTTGATCCGTTGGGCCACGATTCGATTCCATATCGATTCGATTTGATATTGATTTAAATGCCTCGATATCGATTCAGTAACACGTAGAAATACGCACGTAAGAGTACCAGGTCATTTTTTCAAATAATTTATTTAGTTTCATGCCTTATGAACTCATAGCATGATCAAACAGAACACTCAACTACAGTGCATGTAAATTTAAATTGTGCGTTTCTTTTCTGTTGGAAATTGTTAACCATCTCATAACATTTTAAGTAATAAAACATCAGCTCAATAATACTAGTACATGCATGTATTTGATACACATACATACAAAAGTATTTAAAAAATGACAGTGCTGTATTAACACTGAACTAAAGTGCATATAACTTAAATTATGCATTTCTTTCCGCTTGGAAACTAAATAAATAACTAAGCATTTTTGTAAAAAAAAACAAAAAAAAACTGAAAATATAACATTAGCAGAACAATACCAGTTTAAGGTGTACAAAAGGAAAGAAATAAAACATGAGTGCTGTATTACATGTAATGTAATGCCCGGACAGAAACTGGCGCCAGTTTGCACATAAGGGATCTGTCGAGTTGCGTTTGTTTTGAATCCGCGGATTTAGCCACGGGTTGCTGCAGAACGTCTGCACGGTGTCGGCTCAGGTGGTTTCGCAGGTTTGTCGTGTTGCTACAGTATTTAAGAACCGCCTGGCAAAGTTTGCACAACACCTTACTTTTATATCTTTCCTGTATTCCACGTTAACATGGGAACACAAAATGAATCCACACGTTTGCTTTCCGGTTTGAAGGCGCTGCCTTAACGCTTCTGCTACTACTCACACCGGCCACCATATTGTTATGGTTTGGTTTGGAGCTAATATACAGTATGTTTAAAATATGTTCAAGGTATCTTTTGTAACCTGTTTGGAGTCTAATGTTAATAGGTGTGTTTCCACTATGGTTGACTACCCTGAATGAGGCGGGTCTATCTCGTCAAAAGCGCCCCTAATTTGCATGTGAGTCGCTCAGGAGGCTGTTTGACCGAGTAGAAAATGGCCTTGTCGGAGAGCAGGACCTCTTTTGTCCCCTGAGATTTACCCGGTTGCTGATTAGATAAAACTAAGCAGGGTGTGACGTGTGGTAGTACAGACGCCACAACAACACTGTGAAGTAGTCTAGACACTTTCATCCAGTGGTGTAGAAGAAAATGATCCGTGCATGCACTGGCACGGCACTTTGCTGCGTGCTCCCTCTCCCTCTCTCATTTACCTACACACACACACACACACACACACACACACACACACACACACACACACACACACACACACACACACACACACACACACACACACACACACACACACACACACACACACACACACACACACACACACACACACACACACACACACACACACACCATAACGTTAGTACTGCAGTGGGGTGACAGCCTGTCTGTCAACACACACTTTCACAGGGCCTCGAATCTTTAAGGTGAAGTGTTTTCTTTCAAGCTACTTCTACATAAGTCGACATTGTGAATCATACGGGTCACCTTAAATCCAACTATTCTGTATTTCTCACATTGAGGAAGTGGGGCGCACCTGTATCACTGATCAGCTGATCTAAACCCATTCAGTGAGTGATGGGAAGAGTGATACGTCACCTCCAGAGTCTCCTAAATTCTTGTCGGGCCTGTTTTTGTAATGGAAACACGACGAGTGAAAGGCCATTTGAGAGGGTGTGGACTGAAACTTTCCTATCCCACTCTATAGGACTAGTGGAAGTACACCTAATGGGCCTCATTTATCAATCTTGCGTGAAAACAGGCGCAGATCTGAGCGCAGAATTGGTCTACAGTACGTGCAACTGGCAGAATTGGTCGTAGGAAAGGACTCACTTGTGATTTATGAAACATTCGTATCTGACCAATCTCAGCGTTAGAATGAGCGGGCTTTGATGAATGCGGCGGCTGAATTCGATCGTCATTTACATGTCACGCCCTTAAATATTCCTGTTTCGGAGGCCTCCCCTACAAACATGTAGAGGAGAAACGCTGGTTAGAAAAGAAACTTTTCTGACACAGAGATCGGCATCCTGGCATTCGAGATGGAGCAAAATAAAGATGTGCTTTTTGGCAGTCTTAAGAGTGGAAAAAAAGACGCCCCATAAAAACGCTGTATGGAAAAGAATAACGGAGGCAGTCAACCCGAAGCAGCGATCCACTGTGACACGTGTGCGCCTGTGCGTGTGTGCGCACTGCTGAACTATTTTTTTTTTAATTTGTTTTAAGAATCCGTTTTGATCTGTTCTTAATATGTGACTGCTTATGCTCAATGACAGCTGAGGTTTGTTAATTATTTTCAGCCAGATTTTGCTGTGCTGCACCGCAAATACACAGGCTTAAATGTGCGTACACAACCTCAGACCAGACGTGAGATTTGATCGTAGCTCCCACTCACGTCCAAATTGATAAATGCCGAAGTTTGCCAGGAAATGGTCGTACGCACGTTTTTCTGCCGTACGTTCGTTTGATAAATGAGGGCCAATGTCTCCATTATACCTGTACTGTCGCTTTAAGAAAAGTCCCTGCTTGTGAATGTCTATGCTGCTCCACTCTCAGTCTGCGCTGAACTTACTGAGAGAAGGTATGTAGTGATATACCGTATCTCGTCATATTTGAGCATGTACATTGTTTTGTAGACAATATAGACGTATTATGTGCAACTTGAGATGTTAGTAGTAAACCTGTGAACATGTAGTAGCGCTGTAATTTAAACGAACACTTTGTAAAAGCACATTTAAGAGTTTATTTGTAGACATGTGCATCAGGGTGCTACAGGGTGTCCTTGTGTGTGTATTTGTTAACAGGGGAATGCTGACATGTGTCTATGGTGAACTATGTGCTTCAGGGATTTTCTGTTTTCTTGTAGAGTCCGCGCTGAACTTACTGAGAGAAGAGCCTCCAATAAATTGAGCATCCAGTATCCATTGTGGTCGGTGTGTTTCCTTCGTCCAGCACAGCACCAGAACAAAACCCAGGTCCACTATAAGTTACGGATGTGCGCCAGTCAGAGATTAACTGTAGCAGTGTGGCCACACCCGTTACACCTGTTTGTTATGTACTGATTTATTTTGTAGTAACTCCATACTGATAAACTATACTGGTCAATTGACTTGCACTTACAGTATATAGCGCCTTTCTAGTCTTCTGACCATTCAAGGCTCTTTCACACTCATTTTTCAAATTCACACAGACATTCACACTGATGGCAGACTTAAGGGCTACCTGCCCATCATTTCATCTAATCTAACCATCCACGCCTCATTCACACACCCATGCACTGCAGGGAGCCAATCGCTGTTCAGTGTCTTGCCCGAAGACCCTTTGACAAGTAGACCAGAGGAACTGGGGATTGATCTGCCGATCTTCAGAATGGAGGGAGACCCTCTTTACCTCTGAAACAAACAACAAGTAAACAACTAATTTTGCATGTTTACACCCCTCATATTGATGCCATGCACTTGAAGTTGGCAGTCATTGTGTTTTGCAGGCTTGCTACCTTAGCAAGAGATTGAGACTGTGTTCCAACAATGAGCTAATTTCACCACAGAAATCAATAATATGCCATCTTTTCTCACAAAGTGAAATAACTTGCTGCAAAGCAAAAGCAAAATGTAAATCATGCGGTAAGAATAAAGAATGTGTGTCTTTATAAGCTAAGCCTGGAGCTAAAGTGTGGTGTAATGTTCTTAATAAGGATTTAGAGAAAACACACACCTCCATCAAAGCTGCAACAGGTACAACTCTCCACTTATATAACACACTGGATTTGAGTCATTTTAAAAGATCACACAAATATTGGCCTGGCATCACCTCGCTAATCACAAACGCTTATTAGTCTGGACCCTCTTAGTAAATTATCACAGTATTATGTGCAGAACAATATGCTTCTAGACACAACTGGATAGACCTACAACCAATCAGAGCCATGAAGCATGACCTACAACCTATCAGAGCAACAAAACGGTGGTGCTTGTTCAGTCGAAAACAATTGCGACCGAAGAACCTAAATTACAGCTAAACAGTAACTAAAATGTCTTTCTGAAAATATTTTACATGAGAAACAGTCAACACACCATTTTGAGTCATACGTGATCAGAGTGTCTCGTCTGACTGTGTAATGGATAAACTGCTCTGAACAGACGCGCTGAGTGAACGGTGACGCCGTCAGTCATCATCCTAAACCCGCCCCACATGAGATACATATCTGACTGCAATTCGAACTGGAGGATCGGTCTCTGTTTTGGAGACAGAGGGACTTTTAGTGATAAGGACGTTTTTTTGAAAGTTTAAAAAACAGTTAAAGTTTGATGTTTCATCGCGACTGGCTGTTCAAAGACATTTTTGCAAATGTGTAATAGTATATGCATTATTTGTATCTTGTTGTGATTATGTTTATGTGGTTTCAGTGCAAAAGTCTGTCTAATTCCTGAAATATTCTGTGTTTTAATAATACTTACCTTCACTCAGTATGTGTATCTGTTAAAACTGTCTGCCTAAAGATTTTAGTTAAATTGGATATCAGAAAGATTAATAACGGAAAATCAACCAGAGATAGTTTAATCTTCCCAGTTAGAATTTCGGCATATAAAGCAGTTAATTCGCTCAGAGCCAGAGGGTTGGGTCAGAAAGAGCCCCCCTTCTCACTCCTCCCGTAGATAAGGAAGGGACAGTTCTGCCTCTCACTTCACTTTTCTCTTTTACTGCACTCTCTTTACTGCATCTCTCTCCTCTCTGCCCCCTTCTTTCCCTCTTCTGCTTCCTGCGTTTTGTTTCTTTTGTTCAACTTTGTTAACCCAAAGTTAGCAAGAGACGTTACTTTATATTTTGTTTTCTTACTAAAGTATTTTCGTTTTTCTATTTTATCGTGCGACTTTATAAGTTTTCTACGTCACGTTTTCATCTGTTATAAGTATAGTAAAACCCCTCGTGCTATCTTTGCCTTTTTGTCCGGCCGACAAATTACATCAAACTCTACTTCAGAACCTGTCAGAATTTTTGTCAACCCACAAACAACCTCCAGAGGCAAGCCACAGGCAGAGCCGAATCCAAGCCGGGACGGGTGCAGACAAGCCCCGCCGATCCAACTGCGCAGCTGACCCAGTCTACAGACCAGAACTCAGGTCTGCCAAACACCGGGACTCGGACCTACGAAACCTGCATCGGTACTGTAAGACGCCAGAGCAACTGTAATATCAAAGGCAAAGTAAGGTTGGCCTTTTAATACAACTCCTGGTTGAAACGTGGTGTTAATTAAAGTCTGATCTGAGTTCTGTTGGCTGGCTAATTAGAGCCACTTTAAGTCCGCCAGTAATATTATAAACCAGGCCCGTAGGTCTGAATCACTCTGGTCGTAAACCTTTTTTATATCCACATTTAACCCTTTTTCACTTCTCTATTCAGTGTTGCACTATCCTGTATTCTCCTTGCTAGGTAGTCAAATAAATGTTTAGAACTTTACATCGTTGTGAGAGACTTCCGTTCTGTACAGAAAGTTTTGGTCACTGATAAGGCTGTGGTACGAACTAACGCGTTCAAGACGAGACTGATAAAAATTTAAACAATCAATTACTTTAAATGCTAGGGGTATTAAACCTTCACCAAAGTTTAATAAACATCCTGTCTTATTTTGGTGTGGTGCCCTACTACGAGGTAAATTAAATCCTAAATTTGAATGGGTCGAGTTATTCATATTTAATTCAGCTACTAATGTATTCTAGCCATAATAAATGTAGGCTTACCCTCTTACACTGTCTTGGCTTAGAGATTTCTATATCCACCCCAATGCAATAGGTGGAGGTGGAGATGAATGGAATTGTTCATTTTGTTCATTGTTCCATGTTCACCCATTGCTACACAAGCAATAGGTGAACATGCTAGCGCTTCTGGACTCACAGTATTGTCATGTCAGTTCTGTAGTTTTTTAAGTGCCATTTTCTTGAAAAAGGGTTGAACTGAAAAAGAGTGCAGTTAGGAGCCATGTTTCAGATACCTGCTTACTAAATGTTCAAATTGGAAGCCCATTAAGCCCACTGCCCCAGCATGTGACAGCGAAGAAGATCGCACTGGCTACAACAGACTCATCACACATCCTCAGCATCGTCCGGTAGATGTTAAAGGATCTCAGCCTCCTCAGGAAAAAGAGTCGACTTTGGCCCTTTTTGTAGACAGCCTCTGTGTTTCTAGTCCAGTTCAACTTTTATCAAAGTACAAACCCAGGTACTTATACTCTGTCCATAGGTGTTTTTACCTTCCTCCGATCCACTACAAGCTCCTTTGTTTTAGTCACGTTGAGCTGCAGATGATTCAGCTCACTCCAAGTGACAAAGTTGCCCACAACAGTCCAGTATTCACTTTCATCACCCTTTCCAGTGCAGCCAAATATTGCTGAGTCATCAGAAAACTTCTGAAGGTGGCAGGACTCAGTGGAATAGTTGAAGTCTGAGAAGAAGAGGGTGAAGAGAAAGGAAGAGAGGACAGTCCCCCGTGGGGCCCCAATGTTGCTGACCATTCTGTCAGACACACAGTTCTGTAGGCGTACATACTGTGGTCTGCCCATCAGGTAATCCACAATCCAGGACACGATGGGGGCCTCCACCTGCATCGCAGCCATCTTCTCGACCAGTAGAGCCGGACGGATGGTGTTGAATGCACTGGAGAAGTCAAAGAACACGACAGTGCTTGCAGGCTTGTCAAGATGACTCTGTTCAGCAGGTAGGTGATGCAGTCCTCAACTTCCAGGCGGACTGGGATCAGTGAAGGGCCTGACCATAGGCCTTAGCTGCTCCAAGACGAGTCTCTCCATGGTCTGTGGCTCCTGTCATTCTGCAAACTGTTGTCCTTGATTTCTTCTCTGGTGAACTTGATGTTTTCTGTCCACAGAACCTCAAAGAACAACTGTTCACAAATGGCCTCCTGTGACCCCAATGACTGTCGTTCAGACTCAATAGAGCACTAACGAAGTCGAAACCAACTGCCCACCAACGACTGCCACTCTAACAACGGGCATTGGCACTTGGAGCACAAAGGGTTTCAGTGACATCATCGGCCTTGTGAGAGCTTAAATACCTGGATCTCACACCAGTTAGTTGGACCAGTCCCAGCCTGGTCAGATGCGTACATGAACTGATGAAGCCTCTTGGATGAGAGGTGAAATGTCTTCCTAGACAAATAACCAGTCCAGTTGCTTTTGACTGAAATTGCTTTGAGGATATTGAAAAATAGGTTCAGTTCATTGGCCTGGTCCACGCGGTCCTCCAACCTCGTGCTACCAGTCTTCTGGAACCCGGTGATGGTTCTCATGCAACTCCACACATCCCTCATGTTGTTTCGCTGGAGTTTGTTCTCCAGCTTTCTCCTGTAATTGTCTTAGCCTCACTGATTTGAAGTTTAAGTTCCCCCTGCACTCTCCTCACCTCATCACGGTTGCCATCTCTGAATGCTTTCTTCTTTTTATTCAGGATGGCCTTAATGTCCTTGGTGATCCAAGGTTTGTTGTTGGCATAGCAGGTTACAGTCCGAGCTGGGACATTGCAGTCCACACAAAAAATGATGTAGTCCGCGATGCACTATGTGAGGCCATCGACTTCCTCCCTGTGCGGCTCACAAAGTGCAGGTCAGTCAGTCACCTCAAAGCAGCCCTGCAGTGTCTCATAAGCCTCCTCAGACCACCTCCTCACAGTCCTTGTGGTCGTAGGCTTCCTCTTCACCAGAGGCACATAGCAGGGTTTGAGGTGAACCAGGTTATGATCTGACCTGCCCAGAGGGGGGAGAGAAGAGGAGATGTATGCATCCTTGATGGTAGCATACATCAGTTCCAGAGACCTCTCCTCTCTGGTAGGACAGCTCACGTACTTTTGGAAGGTCAGCAGAACTCTATCCAGGGTGACGTGGTTAAAGTCTCCTGAAATGATGATGAGGGCACTGGGGTGTTGAGTCTGGAGTCTGGAGATGATGGTGTGTATGACGCTGCAGGCAGATGTCAGGTTTGCAGAGGGAGGGATGTACAGAACAACACTGATGACATGTGGGATATCTCTAGGCAGACTGTATAGTATAGACGGAGTCCAGTGGCAAGCAGTTCAACATCCAGGATACAGAGCTGTTGTTTAATCGTGATACTGTATGACCAGATGTCATAGTGTGGAAGCCATCCACGGAGACGTTCAGGTCTGTAATGTCCCTGGGCAGCCATGTCTCTGTGAAACATCAACTAATGAGACTCCACTCACGGTACTCTGGGTGGTTGCGCGTTAGCGCCTTTAGTTCATCCATTTTGTTGTACAGAGGCTGTACATTTCCCATAACAACAGAGGGGAGACACGGCTTAAATCTTCTCCTCTCCATAAGCCCGTCCCGTCTTGACCCTCCTTTATTGCCCCGACGTTGCTTCCCACCTCTGCATCCCCAGTGTGTTTTTCTCCAGAGTTCGGGTAGAATATTAGCTGGTCTGGCCGCTATGCCAGCCGGAATTAGCGTGATCAGCTGTTCTCCGGGATAAACAAAGGCAGCGTGTCCCGGTGGAACCGGCATTGTTAAAAACAGCACGAAAAAAAACACGGAAACAATCGAAAGTAACCTCATTGTAGAGGGCAGAACTTCACAGAAGTTAGGGTGAAGAAACAGAACAAACAAAAAGAGAATAGAAGTTAAGAAAGTTTTAAAAAAGTGAACTTCAAGACCGCAGCATGCAACTTTTGCGCATGCGCACTAGAGAAGGACAGGCTCAAAAGCATTAATACTTTCTTACAATTAGCTATATTATGCCATGTGATGATCACCAGCTGGAGGTTGTGTGTACCACTATCATTGATAATCAGCTTATATGGTGTGGTTTTGTTGTATAGTGTGTGCATGTACCTTCTGCATGGCAGCACAAAGCATGTCATTGCCTTTGTGGATTGGGACCTGAACTGAACCCAGGAACCGCACCATGAACTGCTCTATCCAGCCATCTTTCTGGACTGCGAGAAGAAATGAGAACAAAGAAACATCTTCCATTAGGAAATGTTGTTGATGATGGTGGTATTCTATTTTTTTTTAAGATTAGTTTTTTTTGGCAGTTTTCAAGCCTTTATTAGATAGGACAGACTGGAAAGAGAAAGAGAGCAGGGGAGACGTTCAGCAAAGGGCCACAGGCTGGAGTCGAACCTGCGGCCCCTGCCTCAAGGACCTCAACCTCTTTACATGGAGCGACTGCTACTTTGCTACTTGTATTTTTAAATTTCATTATTTTGCAGTGTACCTTGGTTAGTATCTTTGGCCACCCTGACAACATAGAAGGCAGGGAAGATGCCAGTAGCTCCAGTCCTCATGTTGTAACCCTGACACCACAGGTCCTCAGACTGCTTCAGCATTAACACTGGATCATCTGTCTGGAGGTACAGCTCATCTGCATGACGAGGGACAAACCTATAACGACCATAAAAATGTACAGATTTCAGTCTGTGTGTTTATTTTGTCACAGTTCATTTGTGTATGTTCATATGTTTGAACCTGTAGACAGCTCTGTGGCTCTGTTGTCTCTCCACTCCATCCAAAACACAGGAGAACACACCAAAGGACCCAGCACCTGAATGACACAGCATTGATATTATATACAATCAACAGCTTACGGTTTGTATTTAGTGTCATATCTTAAATAACTAAAAATACTGCCTTGCAGTCGCATGCCTCAGCCAAACAGTCAAAGTGTAGTTTTCATCCAAACTGTCCAGACTAGGAATTTATAAAACGTATTAAGTGTATTTTTCTTCATCTCTCTACATTTTGTTCATCATTAGTGTCACCAGTTCAATATCTGACCAAATGTCTCCCCTTCTGTTCCTGAGTTATGAAACATTCTGATGTCACAGTGAAGTTGACCTTTGGCCTTTTGGATAGAAAATGTCATAACTTCATCATTTTATCCTGTTTATGACATTTGTGTGAAATGTCAGAATTAGGAATTCTTGAGTTATGGACAAAACATGTTTTCGATCTTTTCATCCTTGAGTCTAAATGGAAATCTGGGCCAAATTTGAAGAAACTTATCCAGAGAGCACCCAGCAAAGCAGCTTCCAACTGGAAATGACACAGTTTGGATGGATATATTAATCACTGGCTAAGGACTGGTTGGGGAAAAGGAAAAACAATAAATTGGGCAAAATTTACACCAATGTCAGGCTGAATGACAGAAGTGAAACATTATGCTGATTCCGTCTGATTATGAGACCAATCAGTGAAAGAAGCCCCCCCCCCCCTTTAGTCAAGACTTTATTATGTACATCTCTGCCTGACAGTTTCAGTATATCATTGCATATGTAACCTTGTACGTACGTAACCATATCCTTATCATAATACCTCTCTACCGTCTGTACAATATGAAATGACAGAGGAGTTCTGTGATGCAGACAGTTAGGGTAGGAAGTAGCTTTAATTAGTTATCTTTACTGTGTCTGAGCCTGAATATTCATTTCTAAATCACTGATTTAAACTAAATATTTGGAGAATATACAAACCAGTTGCGCTGTAATGACTGCTGTTGTTGGGAAACAGGTTGAGGAACTTCTTACTTCTGGAAGCTCCAGCCCTTCCTCCGTTACACTCCTCTTCCTCTGAAGTTGTGGTTGACGTTACCTTGGGCTGCTTGCAGATCCTTGCCACAACTTCCCTCCTCCTCTTCACCTCCTCCTCCCTCCTTCTCTGCACATCCTCTTCCCTTCTTTTCTTCGTCTCATACTCCTCCTTTCTTCTCTTTTCCTCCTCTTTCTTCCACTCTTAGAACAGAAAACAAGAAAAAGCTAAACTACAAGCAACAAGAAACAATAACTAAGGAAGTGTGCAAATAGGGTTTGTATGATATCTTACGGAATATTACATTCTATTTAAGGTTAGGCATCAAATAACTTGGTTAAGATTTCCAATGCAACCTTATACTACCTCACCTGATTTCCTTCTTCGCTCCAGAAATAATTTCTACAGTAACAAATATGTGGATTAGATAAAAATGACAGGGTATACCATATACATCGGTATACCTGCTTTACGATCAGTGAATGAGGACAGTCTGAACAGATAATGAAGGTTTGATTTCAACTTCAGCTACACCTGCACAATCATCTAGTACAAAGAGTAGTTCTCCATCTGTTTAGTGGTGTTACACACAGGACCTTTACTCGCTTCTCCTTCTTCTTATGTTCCAACTTAATAATATGATACAGACGAATGACCAGGGTTTGAAATACAGGTAACTGACAACTGAGACCCTTAAATCCTGAAATCTCCTGTAGTATTAATCAATTAAGTTAAGAGAAAATTAGGCTGTCAGGGGGTCTCAGCAAAATGTTGGGACTCTGGAAAAAGCACCCAAAAAAAACTTGTCACTTGCAATTTTTTCAAAAAAAAAAAAAAAGTCCTTTAAATCCAGCAGATTACTTTGTTAAAATTGCTAAAAAATATTCTCAAATAAAAAATTTAGAAAAATTTCAATTTTTTTAATTGCCATTGAATATGGAGTTGTTCCAGGTAAGGCCTTCTAGGTGGGGCTGTTGCAAATAGTCCCCAATACATTCCATATGTAGTTTAGAAAAGGTTAAAACCTATAAAGTAGTCGAATATTTCCTGCTTCGACATGATGTTACGCTTGGTTAAACATACGGACTCAGTACGCATCAGGTCAGGGAAATGACTTGGGTACTGTCAGAGAGAAAGCAAAGTTTATTACCTGCTAACTTTGTGTTCACTTTTGAAAAAGCTGAATCAGAATTACAAGAAAAAGCAGCAAAGACACAACGCTAATGCGGTCCATTCTTTTTAAAGATAAGAAGATAGAATGAGCCTGTGAATGTTCTCATTCGTCCAGGTCATCGTTATCCTCAAAGCAATTTCAGTCAAAAGCAACTGGATTGGTTATTTGTCTAGGAAGACGTTTCACCTCTCATCCAAGAGGCTTCATCAGTTCATGTACGCATCTGACCAGGCTGGGACTGGTCCAACTAGCTGGTGTGAGATCCAGGTATTTAACCTCTCACAAGGCTGATGATGTCACTGAAACCTTTTTGTGCTCCAAGTGCCAACGCCCGTCATTAGAGTGGCAGTCGTTGGTGGGAGTTTGGTTTCGACTTTGTTAGTGCTCTATTGCCCGTATATTGTCTATACCGTGCCCAAACAGGTTTTACGGGTAAAGCCTAGTTTGTTTGACCAGTGTGGGTACAATCGCACCGCGCCTAGCGCGTTTACACATGTACGAGCACGAGCTCGGCATGTGTACGAGCACGAGAATGAGGCCTACGGCGGCTCCGACGTCATTTTATGTGCGCCTGTTCGGACATAGGAAAAAAAAAGACGAACCATGCGCGGACATTTAAAACAATGGCGGCGAAAGGTTCATGTTGATGTGATGCGGAGGTGTAGTGTTAACTGTAGATTTGGTCGGATGAAAATATTCAAAAACAGTCGGACAAGACGCACAAAAACTCCGAGGTCTATGGAAAGATTTGTAAACAAAGCGACACATCGCAATGACGTCAATCAATGCGTGTAACGTGTTACGGCGTGATTACGTATGGACAGGCAAGAAGTATTCGCGCGAGGCCAAGGCAGTGTGAGTACAAACAGGCCTGGCCCGCGGGGGGAGATGGAGGTGGGGACAAGTACCCTAAAGCCCAGTGCACGGTAAGGACGGACAGTGTGAGTGAGCAGTATAACACTGGAGCACTTGATAGGGAAGTGCCAAAAACTGGTTCACTTGATACTGGTAAAAGAGTGACTATTTATTACTGTAAGAAAGAGGGCATGTTTCTTTTTTGTTGCTAAAAATGACTTGTTGGCACCATGGTGATGTTAGCTGTATTTCATATTCGTTATACAGGCCCTTCCAGGTACTATGTTGTTCTACATTAAGTTTTACATTAAGTTTTACAGGTACACTCCCATAGTGCACCACTGATTGTAAGAATAAAAGCAGGTAATGTAGTTCCTGACGGCCCTGACAACATATTTTAATATTTCAATTCGCCTCTTGTTGTGACTAACAGAAGTTAAAAATTAATCTGAATCATTACCTTTCTTCCTTGCTTCCTCTCTCCTCTTCCTCTCCTCCTCGTACTCTGGGTCTTCCTCCTCATTGGCTGACTGATAGACCGTTTCTGCATCACTGTCATCATTGTGCTCGTTGTAACCGTGCAAGCAGTCCTTGAGGCTGACAAGCTCTAATTGAGCATGTTCATCGACCACAAGAGTGTATTTAACAGAGTCATAGTTTAACCCTGCTGTAGCTCCACTCTTTGGTACAGCCTGAGCAGCTGCATGATCTCCCTGAGTGACAGAGTTGGTGCCATCCACCTCAGTTTTATCGTCACCTTTTCTTCCCCCTGCCCCCACCTCTGACTTGGTAGACTCCATCCCTGTTTTTTCATTTCCTACAAGGCAGTGGGCTGGACCATTCTGGACGCTCACACAGGGAGTCGGATCTCCCTCCCCCTCTTCTTCGCTGATGTCAGGGTTGGTTCGGTGGGATAGAGAGGGATGCAGGGGTCCTGGTGGGGGGCCCTCTGTGTCTGAGCTGAGGGACATTCTGTTTGAACCCCCCTCGCTGCTGGACCTGGAGAGGACAGGGGGGTTGTCTTGGGTCCTGTCATGGTTTTGGCCTAGGAACACAAAATATGGACAGTGGTTAGATAAAAGCTCTGTGAGAGCCAATGAGAGGCCAGCTCTGTGAGAGCCAATCAGAGGCCAGCTCAGAGCCAATGAGAGGCCAGCTCTGTGAGAGCCAATCAGAGGCCAGCTCCAAGCCAATCAGAGGCCAGCTCTGGGAGAGCCGATGAGAGGAAAGCTATGTTCTTCCTCACCTCAGATCTCGGTGCCCAGCCATGTCTACTCAGCAAAAGTATGTGTATGGCTATGTGGGTGTGTGAGTGTGTATGTCTTTGTGTATCTCTGTGTGTATATTTGTGGGGGTGGGAGGTTTGGGTTTTCATGGTGTTTCTTTGTTGTTCAAGTTTTGTTTCGTTTTTTGGTTTGCTTTTATTTTCTGTAAGGCACTTACTGTAAAAAGTATGAAAAGTGCCATATAAATAAATATTGATTGATGGATTGATTGATGTGAGAGCCATCAGAGGCCAGCTCTTTGAGAGCCAATCACAGGCCGATGTAGTATGATGACTGACTTGGTTGTTCCAACTAAGGAATGTGCATGTGTAGTTCAATTTACTGGATGGATGGAGGGATAGATGGATAGATGGATAGGTGGGTAGATGGGTAGATGGATAGATGGATTGATGGATGGATGAATAGATTGATAGATAGGTGTCCTAAGCTAAGGTCCCCCCATCCAACCTCAGCATTGGGGAGAGAACAGCAGTAACAGCACTGAGCAAAGACCACAACATCACAATCCTTCCAGCAGACAAGGGTAGATGCACAGTTGTTCTCAATACAACTGATTATCAGGCAAAGATCTCTGCAGTACTCAGTTACTCTAACACTTACAAAGCTCTGAAACGAGACCCTACCAGCAGCTACAAAAAGAAGGTAAGAGTGTCTACAACAACTACAAAAAGAAGGGGTCATTAACAAATCACAATTTTACAGGCTCTATCCCAAGGACTCACCCCCCTGCTTATATGGACTCCCAAAAATCCATAAAAAAGGGACCCTGCTCAGGCCCATTGTCAGCAACATAAACTCGGTCACTTACAACATCGCACATTGCCAATATCCTGGCACCACTGGTGGGGAACACCCCACACCACATCCAAACTCCATAGACTTTGTGAACAAAATCTGAGACTTAAAAATTGATCCAGATGAAACCATGGTATCATACGACGTGACTTCCTTCTTCACCTGTATTCCAACCATGGAGGCCTTGGCCACAGTAAGAGAGCGGCTCACACAGAACAACTCCTTACACAAGCAAACAAATCTCAAACCAGACCACATTTGCCAACTTCTAGATTTGTGCCTGAACACCACATATTTCCAGTTTAATGGCACTTATTACAGACAGAAACACGGCTGTGCCATGGGTTCACCAGCATCCCCTATTGTGGCAAATCTATACATGGAGGAGGTAGAGGACAAGGCTCCTTTCCTTCAAAGGAGTAACCCCGAGCCATTGGTCCAGATTTGTGGACGGCACATGGGTTAAAATCAAATCCAAAGAGGTGCAAACTTTTACTGAACATATAAACTCTGTGGACAGAAACATCAAGTTCATCAGAGAAGAAGTCAAGGAAAATAGTTTTCCTTTCTTACACTGTGACGTCCATATGGAGAACGACAGGAGCCTCCACATTGGGGTAAACAAAAAACCCACTCTCACAGATCAATATCTACTGTTTGACTACCACCAACCCCTGGAACACAAGCTTGGAGTTATCAGAACACTGCAACACAGAGCTGATAATGTACCCATCAGCTCACAGGCCCAAGGGGAAGAACGCAAGCACCTGAGAGGCGCCCTCACAACTTGTGGTTACCCCAGCTGGACCTTCCAGAAAGAAAACCAAAGTGAATGAGAAAGAAAAAGAAAACAAGAGAAACAACATAGTCATCCCGTATGTGGTTGGGGTATCAGAGAAACTCCAATGCAACGAGGAATCCATCGCTAAACAGAGGAGGAGGTCTGAGACACCACTTATCTCCAATTTACAATGCTGCCCTTTCATCCCTTCCCAGGAGATTCAACAATCTAACCTCAAAGAATAACTGTTAACAAATGGCCTCCTGTGACTCCAATGACTGTCGTTAAGACTCAATAGAGCACTAACGAAGTCCAAACCTACTTCCCTCCCGTCGTTAGAGTGACAGTCGTTGGCACTTGGAGCACAAAGGGTTCCAGTGACATCATCGGGCTTGTGAGAGGTTAAATACCTGGATCTCCACACCAGTTAGTTGGACCAGTCCCAGCCTGGTCAGATATGTACATGTACTGATGAAGCCTCTTGGACGAGAGCTGAAACGTCCTTCTAGACAAATAACCAATTCCAGTTGCTTTTGACTGAAATTGTTTTGGGGACTAATTATCACTCGGCCATACACTTGCACTCTAATTTTGATCTCCAGTGTTAATATAACACGTCTGATCTCCTAAAATTAAACAATAAATCTCAGTGGAAGAAAATAACTACAAAAAGGCAAAAATAAAAGCTGCATTCCCCACCACTCTGTGCTCTAAAGGTGTGGTCATTACCTTGGTCTTGGGTCTTGTCTTGGTTTCTTGGTGCTACAGGCGTGCGTGGGACCACCATGGCTGTCAGATAAACTTCCTGGTTAGACAGTACAGGATTTGGCTTGAATCCCCCTCCTCTGTTAACCACTTTAGCACCTACTTTTCCTTTCCCATTAGACCCTGAGCTTTTCAGTCCATTTGCTTCTCTTGGCCTCTGATGTGAATTTCTCTCTTTCTCCTTCCCCTTGGACTCCTCACACAGCCTTCCTCCTCTTCTCTCTTCCTTCCCTGCTGTCACTCCATCCTTTCCTCTGATGTCCCCCAAGCTCCGCTCTCTCATTGCTGTCGCTCCTCTTCCTCCTCTCCTTTGACTCCTTGGTGTGCTGGAGGGCTGTGTGTGCTTGGACCCTGACACCTGTCTCTCCCGCAGCCGAGCGCGTGTGTCTGCGGTGATGGCGACAGCCTGAGTGTTGGCTCTGCTGTTCGCTCCATTGGATGTGGGTGGTTTTGGGGCCGGGCGGCGCGTGCTAACATGAACTTTGTCCTCCACTTTTGGTTGGATATCTGGTGGTGTTAGATCCCCTTAACACACATGGAAACAAAAACAAAAGTATTAGATTATGTATTAGGCAACCGGATCTATACAGGGATTATCAAAGTAGCCAGTAAGCAGTTAATAGGATTTACAGGAACTGAGGAAAAATCAACACAATTAATTTCAAATATTTCACTTCATTCTTGTTCATCTTTTGTCACTCTCTCTGTTGTCATGCCTCGACATCATTTCAATATTGCTGTGTTGTAATGGACATTAAATGGAGTTCTTTCCAGAGCAAGAAGGATCTGTGTCAGTAAGCTGATAATGTAAATGTTCATTCATTCATGCATTCATCTTCAACCGCTTGTCCCTGTCGGGGTCGCGGGGGGCTGGAGCCGATCCCAGCTGACATCGGGCGTGAGGCGAGGTACACCCTGGACAGGGCGCCAGTCTTTCCCAGGGCACATAGAGACGAACAGAGACAGACAACCATGTTTCCACACCAAAACATATCATTGACATTTTGATATCACATATCAAAACGAATCTCATTGAAGTTGGTGGTTTAGTACTGCTGGGTAGTTTAATCCATAATAATTGTCACAGTCTGCCCTCTCCTCATCTCATTCACCTCCCAGTACCTTTCCACCGGACCCTCCCTCTACTCACCTGCCTGCCACTCCCCCCTCATCAGTTCAACTCTCCTCACCTGTTGCACTCAGCTGCCTCTGATCACCACTTAACCCCAGAAATATATCATAATTTATTAGTTGATTTTTAGTTTTTGTATTGATCTGCAAAGAAGCTAAAGCTATCGGAAATACATTGCAGTAAAAAGTGCAATATTGGCCTCCAAAGTATAGTGGACTTCATATATTTTAGTGCTGCCAAACTAAAATGTGCCCGCATGACTGTCAAAAAACTTCAAACAGTTGTTCTATTCTTTGGCTGTAATGCTGGGGTATGCAACTTAAGTCAAACAGGCAAGAGTAAGCTAGATTTTGAAAGTATCCATACAAAAAACTCCCAGCCCCTCCCTTCAGGCCTCCCTCCAAGGCTACTCCCCCAGCACACATGAATGTGCACTGCCTGACTACTGCTGAAGGACGTGTACACAGAGGGGAGCGCAGCAAATCGTTTATATCACTGACAGCATCCAACTACCTCATGCAGGTAGTCCAATCATTTCAGGTGGGCCAAATGAAATGATTGGACGGGCTTACTACAGGCCTGCGACAGCTACAGTTACCACATTCTTTTCTTCCTTTTTTTTGTCAGAGCATTTGATTTATTGATTGCTTTGGAATGCAAAGAGAATTTCAACAAATATAACAAAAGTGCTTCCCTGGCTTGTAGTGAAAGTTAGAATGGGTCTAGAGTAAAGACTGCTGTAGTGTGTGCATAATGCCATGTTAATGTTTAAGTGGGCTGATTGAATGTAGTGCTGAGTGATGGATGTGCTTAAGGCTGTGGCTCCGAGGTAGAGCGGGTCGTCTCCAATTCAAAAGAGCAACGTTCGAGCTGCGCTTCAACTGGCTCCTCTGGTCTGCATCATAGACTGTATGATTAGTTGTTTGGACGGCTGTGGTTCAGAGGTTGAGCCGGTGTTCCTCTCTTCTGAAGATCAACGGTTCGATCCCCATGTATATTTACATGTCGAAGTGTCTTTGGGCAAGACAATGAACCCCAAATTACTCCCCATGCTGTGCATTGATGTGTGAATGTGGTCTGAATGATTAGATGAAATACGGATAAAGCACTTTTGCCAAGTACGGGTAATATCCGAGTAATACGCGCCAATATCCGTGCTCAGATTGAATGAAAATCCTCATTAGTGGACTGTGTCTAGGTTCTGTGATATGTCTGTCACAGCGCCGCGCCGCTCCTGTGTCCCCTCTGCCACACACACACACACACACACACACACACACACACACACACACACACACACACACACACACACACACACACACACACACACACACACACACACACACACACACACACACACACACACACACACACACACACACTCTCTCTCTCTCTCTCTTACTCACTCACACACACACATAAAAAAGAACCAAAAAAGATTTAAAATCACACTGATCATAAAAAAATTTTAAGTTAAAAAAAGAAAGTTATGTTGAGTATGAAAACTCTGATGCTGTAATAACATACTGGTTTAAGCCCTGGCCATTTCAAGACAACTCGACCCACTTCCGGGTTAAATCTCGCCCCCCAGATGATGCTGTACTCACTCATCCCTAATCCATACCTGTAATATGTGGGGAGGAGGAGCGAGAGTCCTTCCAGCTGTCCTTCTTGCCTAAAGAGTTGTTGTTGATCGAGTCCTGGATAGATTTAATGAAACAGTGCAGCAGTGTAAGAGCAATAATATACACAGTATTGGGTTATCACTCACACACACACACACACACACACACACACACACACACACACACACACACACACACACACACACACACACACACACACACACACACACACACACACACACAAACAAACAACCTAGAACCAAGTATTGAAACTATCAAGTGATACCTGTAATTGGTTCTTTTTGTACCCAGATCAAGAAAAAATTGACTTTTTCTCTGATATTGCTCCTAGTCAATCACACACAAGCGTTCTTCGATTCAATGCGCTGTGTGATTGGTTTGTTTCCTCATCAACAACAGTTTGTATTGCGGTGAAGCAGGTTGAAGGTGTGCATTCTGCATCTTGCTGTACTACACGCCTGTGGTGCCGGTACTGATAAATGCATAAAATGTGGTTAGATTATTTGGGGGAAAACTGGGAATACGAGTAACACGATGCACCTCATCAAACAGGGAGTGTAGCGGCATGGATGTGTTGCTTGTCACTAGGAGGTAATATGTGTGTCTGGAGGTATGTCTATGTGTGGGCGGAGTCAAGGGTGTGTGTGTGTCACTGGAGCTGACTGATTGCTTGATGAATGCCACCTGCATCTGACTGGGAAATTGTTTGCAGAGAGTGGAGAGGCAGGGTGCTCATATTTCTGTAATAATAAAACTTTGTTGTACAGGTTTGTAAAGTTATTCAATAAATATTTTAGCACTTTCAAAATGTATTTGTTTGAATGTGGAGTGGTGACATTTACTCAACCGATTGGTTTCTTTTCACATGAATATCATCCAATAAAGTTGAAAAAAGTATCTAATAAAGAACTCAATTGGTATCAGTATCGTGTTATGGGTACTGGTATTGAGCATTTTTTAAACAATACCCAGAAATGAATGTATAAGATAAAATATGTATGACTGTATATGACAGAAATGAGCAGTAAGATTAAATTATTGCACTTAAGTGGTGGATAAAGTTATTGCACAAAGAAAAGAAGAGAAGTATCCAGTTGTGTAAGAGTAGATTATTAATTGCACAGTGAGTGGCTCCCACTCCTTTTTGTCCTCTTTATTCCCCACCGAGTGAGGAGTTGAAGAGTGTGATGGCCTGAGGGACAAAGGAGTTCTTGAGCATGTTGGTCCTACACTTGGGCAGGAGCAGCCTTCCACTGAACAGGTTCCTCTGGTTGCTGATGATAGTGTGCAGGGGTGGCTGGCATTGTCCAAAATATCCAGCAGTTTGTCCAGTGTCGTCCTCTCTGCCACAGTCACCAGTGAGTCCAGTTTCATGCTGACCACAGAGCCGGCCGCCTGATCACTTTATCCAGTCTGGAGGTGTCCTTCTTGGATATGATGTGCCGGCCCCTGTCTCGTCTGGACTTAAATAGAATGGAACACACGTCACCTGTTTCAACAGCCAATCAAGTCTTGGCAAAGTCTGCTGGACAAGTCACTGACAAACTGTAAGCTGGTTGAAAAGGCCGTTATGAACGGACGCTCAACAAGCGACAGAGTGAGAAATAGACGGAGAGAGAGGGTTGAGCGAGCAATACAATAAATGAGAGGGATCTCCGTAATCCAGAACAAAGCAGTGAATCAGAGATACAAAACAATATAGAGGCCGTTTAATCACTAGAAATGCTGATGCCAAGTATCTCACTCTCTCTGTCCTAATTTATATTTTATAATACTACAAATTATATCCAGCTACAAAAAAAGCGGAAGTACAGAGAGTAGTAGCTATGGAGATACAGCGTCTTGCCTCATCTCACTAGTGTGAGCTGGCAGGGTTCAGAACGTTGCAGACCTGAACACTTCAAGTATTTGCAAGTTTCAACTTGTCACAAATCTTTGGTCTGAAATAGGCTTCCAAGATGAACAGATGGCTTGAATCAAGCAATTTGATTGGTTGTTAGCCATGGGCTGTCGTGAACTATTGCTTAAGTGAACTATATAGGTAATGACCAAACAAGGTTTTGGACACTACACTTCTTCAACTCCGGTAAAACCGCATTGACCAAGTGAAATGAAGGGTACATCATGTACACTAAAATAAGCTGTGCATTGTGGGTATTTTATAGTGGACTATATAGTGAAGTGAATTAAATTAGCCACTGAGAATTAAAACACCACTACAAAATGGCGAACACACTACATAGTGCACTATTTATGTGATAGGGAAGGGTTTTGAACACAGCTCATGACTGCTCTGAACATCAGCAGCATCCATTTTTCACTCTCATGTACTTCTGTCAGAATCTAATGACGGTTTGAGCAAATATGAGAAAAGCTTATCTTTATAAGTTACCAACTGCGGCTATAATTCAGCACCTACAAATACACTATGGTTTTCTTAGGTCTCTGTATTTATTGGATTTGTCCTCTCTCTCTCTCTCTCTCTCTCTCTCTCTCTCTCTCTCTGTCTCTGCCAGGAAGAGAGGAAGGAGCATAGACCAGTAAGTATGCAACGCTTCAGACATGACATCATAGGAACCACTCAGAACGCTGACTCACTTACTGACATCCCATCATGCATCTGCTTTCCCTGTTAATGCCCGATTCTGTTACTATGGTTACTCTGTGTGTGTGTGTGTGTGTGTGTGTGTGTGTGTGTGTGTGTGTGTGTGTGTGTGTGTGTGTGTGTATGTGTGTGTGTGTGTGTGTGTGTGTGTGTGTGTGTGTGTGTGTGTGTGTGTGTGTGTGTGTGTGAGAGAGAGAGAGAGAGCAAGTCAAACTATCTGTCTTTGCTAAGCAAACCCCTTCTTCTGATGACATCTTCCTTCAGACTGATGTTACAGCAACAAAGCTTCTTGCACAATGGATCTATACAGCTGTTTTTTTGACTGAGGACGGGCTATGATGAGACATGATAACAGATAAAGAGAAAGAAATTAAAGAGAGCTCTAAGCTGAAGAGATAATGGAGGAATAGAGCCACAAAGAGGGGGAAATATACAGTAAACTCTACTAAAAATGTCAAAGCCATAAGAGCCTCACTTGTTCCCCGGAGTTGTTTGTGCTTTCTCTTCGCACAGGTCTTTGCTGATCGTGGTGGTGTCCTACTGTGGTCCTGCATGACACTTCCTGCTGCTATTATTACTATTATTCATATATATTATCATTACTTTTATTAGTTCTAATATATTCCCTGCCATAATAACACTATTAGTTGTATTTCTAGTATTATTGCAGCTATTCACATCATCCATCATTTCACTACTGTAATTATTATTAATATAATATCATTACATTCATATTTATATCACCTTAACTCCCATTATTACTACTAATCATATCATTCTAATATATTAACTGCCATAACATTAGTCATAATCCTATTATTACTATAGATATTACATGTATTACATTTAATGTTAATTCTATGGTTTCTTTGCATGGGTCTGTGTGTGTGTGTGTGTGTGTGTGTGTGTGTGTGTGTGTGTGTGTCTGTGTGTCTGTCTGTCTGTCTGTCTGTCTTTGTGTTTGTCTGTCTGCGTGTCTATCTTTGTGTCTGAAAAGAGGGGTAGAGTGCGTAAGTCTCCTCCTGCCAGCAGGGGCAGAGTGGCCATCAGGAAAACTGGGAGATTTCCTGGTTGGCCGGTGGCCAATAAGCTCAAGTGAACCAGCCGGCGGACTGCCCTGCACAGCAGTGTGATGTTCATGACCGGCCCATTGAGTTAAATCTCTTCAGAATCAAGCACGTTCCTGTGAAAATCTCAGAAATCTCTATAAACCGCAGATACAGAGTATCCAACCACTTTATATAACACTTGTTGTGCCTCTACATGTCACTCATGGTTGCTACAGTGTCACACTCACTCTCATTAATCCAGCCTACTGATTTTTGTTTAGCCTCCTATCTTGATCTAATTATTTTGATTCAGACATTACATAACGTTTATGACCACAAATATAAAATGGCCAACGATTGAATTCGTTTTTTTGTTCATAAATTAATGTGGAATAGTAAGGAGCAAAGCCTCATGCTCCAATGATCGCTCCGCGTTTATCCAATGAAAGAATGGGGATGAATGAGCTGTTGTCAGACAGAGAGAAAGGGGCACGGTTGGAGTAGTGGATTTTTCTTACAGTGGAAAAGGAATCGGTATTGTGTGTTTGATTTGCTTAGTTACACCTGATGGAGGGCAAGAAGAGAAAGGAGAAAGGAGGGTCTGTAAAGGCCAGAATGAAGAAGAAGCAGATGCTGGAGGAGAGTGCATCAAAATGGTCAAAAATCACAGATTTATTCCGAAACAACCAGGCGTCAACTAGTGATGCAGGTGAGTTGACAAGAAAACGGTTAGCTCAAGCTTTGAAATTGTTCCGAATTAGCAATACATTTGAGCTGAGTTCTTCATAGTTCCTCCATATCCCGGTCTGCACCGCAAGTTTTACACACACAAACACACACACACACACACACACACACACACACACACACACACACACACACACACACACACACACACACACACACACACACACACACACACACACACACACACACACACACACACACACACCCCTGTCCTGGTGGGGGGGTTGGGTTGGGCCCGTTTTGGGCCGGTGCAGTCAGAATTGTCCCAGTGGATTTTTGTGTCCCACTCCGCCCCTGCCTACTGGTACATTGCCTCTCCACCACAAAGACTCCACATACGGTAATTGGTTACCCCTCTGTCCCCGGCTAAACTGTGGGTCTTGGTGCAGCATTGGGCCGAGAGAGAAGGTATTCAGGCCCAATGATGTGTGGACACGCTCTGGTGCCTCTCAAACACTGCCCCAACCTATGGGAAAATAGCATTAGCAGATGGGGCTCATAGCCATGGTAGGCAACCCATCTAGGAGTAGGATACTCCGAACAAAACCCTATGGAGCATTAGGCAGTCACCAACACACCGGTGCTCTGGCCGTAGTAGAACATAGGGGGGAGCCAAGACAGTGAGGGCAGAGACTGCACGCCAGGGATATCCCTTGAAGCGGTCGAAAACACATGAGCAAGAAAACACACATTTATCATTGCAACATGGAACTTCTACACACGTCAGCGTGTGATGACTCCTGTCGTCCCTGAAGAAGGACAGCATTTGTTACACATGAGCTACAAATATATAACGTCGATGTTGCAGCTCTTAGCATAACCCATTTCTATGAAGAGGATTCCTTAACAGAGGTAGCATAAGGCTACACCTTCTTCTGGAGAGTTTTCGCAGAAGGCTCCGGCCACCTCCATGTAGATTTTGCCATGCCATCAAGCCTGCTTCAGAGGATCCCAGAATCACCAGTTGACATCAGTGAAACACTGATGACCTGGCCGATTACCCTCATAAACAACCACCATGCCACCCTCATCAGTGCATATGCCCCACCATTGGATGCTGACCCTGAGTGCAAGGAACATTTTTATGCACAGCGCCATAGGTAAACACCCTCCACCGACAAGCTCATTCTCCTTGGGGATGTCAATGAGAGAGTGGGCTTCAAAAGGGTGTTATGGAAGAGTGTGCTCGGGCAGCATGGTGTTGGTAAGCTCTACGAAAATGGTGTTTGCCTCCTCACTCTCTGCTCTGAATATCGGCTGGTCATCACCAACACCTTATTCCAACTGAAGAACAAATTCAAGACCTCCTACCAACAACCCCACTATTATCACTGGCACCTCCTTGATTACATCATTGTCTGCAAAGTTGGAAGGAGGTGCGAGTCACCAGAGCTATTCGTGTAGGTTGACAGACAGACAGACAGACATGCATGGGGCTGACTGTCCGACTGATCACCACCTGATCATAGCCAAACTCACCCTGGAACACTCCTCAGGGAACAGATCATCCTACAGCTGTCCAAGTTCCCTGAAACACCAGCTGATCCAGACGTCAGCTCCACCTGCAGGGCATATCAGTCTGAGACACCAAGACTGTTTCTACAACAGTGCACCAGATATCCACAACATACTCAGGAAAAACACAAGGCCCTTGCAGCTCATCTTTCGAACTCCCAATCCACCTCGCTGAAGGCCCGCTTCAACATCATTAAGGCTGAAACCTAGCACATCCTCAGACCAATGGAGAATGATTGGTGGACAAAGACAGATTTCTATGATGTAGACATAGACTAGATATAGACTTTCTATGAAGTCTATCTATGGCCCACAGAGGAAGAACACACCCAGTCAGATCAGCTGATGGTACCATCCTGTACAAGGACAAACAACAGATCCTGGACAGATGGACTGAACACTTCAACACCCTGCTAAAACTCATATCCAACCCAGATGGACACCCTTGCCGACCTCCCGTGCCTGCCAACCGTCTCTGATCTGGACTCCTCCCCCTGCTTTACTAAGGCACGGAAAGCTGGCATTAAGAGTAACAAGAGCCTGGGCCTAGATGGAATCCTGGCAGACTTACTGAAGCATGGTGGATACCTCTCACCCGTAGATTACACCAACTGATCACTAGCATCTGGTCATCTGAAGTCAGATACAGTACAGACTATATGGCAACCTATTCAATATTCAGCACGTTCAAGCCTTAACCCAAAACCACCGTCATCTTAGAGTTACAGTATGCAGATGACTGTGCTCTCCTCGCCCACTCACCAGAATCCTTACAGCTTGCTCTAAATTTGGTTGCCTCCATTTACAGTACCATTGGTCTCCAAGTCAATACCAAGACAACACAGATGGTGTTGGAGTCCACCCCCCAAACACGTGTGCTCATCTTCACCCCTGATGCTCATCCCCTTGCAATCGTCCCATATTTCACCTTCCTAGGTAGCTGACGACATCCAAGTCTGGATCAGTCTCCACCAAAGCAGATGTGTACAAGGCAGTCTGTCTCTCTACACTGCTGTATGGTTAAAAAACCTAGACACCCTACCAGAGGCACATACATACCCTTGAGGCCTTCCACATCTGTTGCCCACAAAGGACAGAAAAATCATCTATGGCCAACTCCTGGCTGGCCAGAGATCTGCTGGGGGTTCAAAAAGCACTATAAGGATCACCTCAAAAAAACCCTGAAGCAGTGCAACATTCCACCTACAACACTTGAGTCCCCGGCTGCTGATCACCATACCTGGAGATCCTCCTGCCACTAGGGAACTACTTACCTTCAGGAGCAAGCCACAGAGAGGAGGATTCACCGACGTGCACTGAGGCATCAGTGTGCTGCAGGGCCCACACAATCCAGTGTCACATACTCCTGTCCCTCTTGTGGCAAAATCTGTCGATCCCTCATCGGTTTGCACAGCCATATGGCTATGCACCGCCGCAAGACACCCAAATAAATGTCCATTTGTTTCATTTGGAGCAACGTCATCATCAAAATCGATGGACTGAGAGAGTGAGAGAGAGAGAGAGAGAGAGAGAGAGAGAGAGAGAGAGAGAGAGAGAGAGAGAGAGACTGGAATAATGGGATGCTTTTTATTGAGTTATAAAGTTTTTTCAGTAGTACCAAAGTAAGGTATCTTTACTCTCTCTTTTTTCAATAGAATTTTAAATATGAAATTTTTCAGTAATATATGCACAGTAAGTATGCCTTGTAATGTACGCGTTGATTATGCCCTGTAAAGTTCAACATAACATCCAAACATTTAATATAATACTGCTGAAAGCATCTAGGATTTTGTTTTAAAATGCTTTGAAATGGTCAGTTTAGCTGTTAGGTTTCTAAACATTTCTTCTGTAAAGGTTACGGGACAGATTTTCCTGGAAACTCCAAAGGCCTCTCTTCAGTTTGCCTACATCCAACAATGATAGCTACATGGAGTCCGCTAATGTTAACAAAAAAAAACAAGTCCACATATGCTGTTCTTCTATTATACATTCTGCAGCGGCACCTCAGAGATTGACTTAGGGTTGGGGGCTTGTATGCTGCTCTGGCATGGAAGTCCGACTCACATGGCTGTGTCTTGGCTGTGTGGCATGAATCTGCTGTCGGTTGCTCCGTGGCGTTGGCTGATGGAGTGATTTGCAAACAGGGAGCAAGCGTAATTGTAAATTGTAACATGATGACATGTCGTTCAATTATGTTCAGTCGCACTGTTTTGCCCAGTACTCGCTTGTGGCTATGGGGCGTGCGCACATACGCAGCGTGAGCAACAGGATGCTGACTGCAGTTCACTAACAAGGGTTTTCTGAAAGAAAAGAAAAGAATCTTTAATGCTCTGAATGTCGAGTACAGGCCCTTTAAAAATAGAGGATAAATAATTGCAACAGATGGCAAAACTAATGGATACCTGGTTGAAATAGATAACTGAAAGTGATGGATAAACTGTTATAATATTATAATATAATAATATATCACTAAAAGTGAAGGATATTTGGTTGAAAACAATGGCTAACAGGAATGGTTAAACCATTGAAATAAAGAGCTAAACGTAATATATAATAAATTATTGAAATAGCTTATATAATAACAGTTGAAATATGTACCTAAAAGAATGGATAAATAGATAAAACATCTATATCTAGCATACAAATAGAAACTTAACCTAACTAGATCTAATCATCATGCGAAGCAAGATGGCGCCTGATATGCTACTACTTTTTTTCGCTGCTTTTGTTGCTGGGATGTCGCAGCTATAGTTGCTTAGGATGCCCAAGCCCTACTCAACATCTGAGCGTCTGGCTTTTTGGGTGGACAGTCAGTGAGCCCTCCTTCCGTGCTTTCGGACGTACCGCATACCTGCGCCGCCTTCCATGCACCCTTTCCTGGAGAAAGAGCTTCAGAAGACAGGGAACATGTGGTTGTGTGCGAGTGAGACTTAAGGCCTACCTGCTTGCTTGCTCCACTGTGACAGGTTCTCGCCTTCCGGCTGTCCGAAGCCAACCGCACTACAGGGCATGTTGATTCCACCATGTTGATGCCGCTCCACCTGCTCCTCTCAGCGGGATGACAGCGCCCGACCCGCTTGCTGCTCCATCGTCGAGGCCCGCTCCACCTGCTCCTCTCGGCCCGATGGCAGCACCTGACCCATCCGCTGCTCCACAGACGTGGCCTGCTCCACCTGCTCCTCTCGGCCCGATTGCAGCACCTGAGCCACCCGCTGCTCCACTGGTGTGGTCTGCTCCACCTGCGCTGTCTCATCTGTGTCCTGCTCCCGGTCTGATAACCGGGCACCGTCTTCGAGGCTGGCAGTCGCAGGCCTGCAAAGGCGGTATTTCTTCGCCCGTTGAAACATGCTGCACCATCAACTAGTGTGGAAGGTTAGCATGGCTCTGCTCAATAGCAAACAAGACTTTTCTGCTTAATGTCTTCCTCACCTCTCGTGAACTGGACTTTATGTTTGTAGGACCTCATGAGGAAGAGCTGTTTAAGGAGTTTTTGTGTCTGGTTGTCTGCTCAGCATCGTAGGAAGACAACGGTAGATAAGACATTTGTATGCTTGTTTCGATAAGAGATAAAGTGTGGTTTACAACCTCGGACCCTCCTGGGGTAATAAAACCTAGAACTCCAGTTCTCAGGACCTCCTTTTAACCTAAATCAACGTCAAATCTGACCGCACTTCGAACTGGAGGAGCTGTCTCTGTGAGACAGATGGACTTTCATTAATAAAATCTAAGCAACAGAACTTTGGGTAGATGTTTTGAACACAGTTAAAGTTCGATGTTTCATTGCAGCTGGCTGTTCAAAGACATTCTTGCAAGTGTGTAACAGTATATGCATTATTTGTATCTTGTTGTGATTATGTTTAAGTGGTTTCAGAAGTGTAAAGTCTCTGTCTAATTCCTGAAATAATTTGTGTTTTAATAATAGGCCCGTCAATATATCTAGGAGAATGTGATGATGTGTAGTATCTGTATCTGTTAAAACTGTCTGCCTAAAGATTTTGGTTAGATTGGATATCAGAAAGCTTAATAATGGAAAATCAACCAAAGATAGCTTAATCTCAGAATTAGAATTCCGGCGTAAAAAGCAGTTGATTCGCTCAGAGCCAAAGGGTTGGGTAAACCCAGACCCCCTCCTTTCCTGAGTAGAAAATGAAGAGACTGCACTCTCTTGACCTCTCTCTCACTCTGCAACTTCCCTCTGCACCTCTGACCCCTCTCTGTTAATTCACCTCCTGCACTTATCTCTTCTCCCCTCTTCGTTCCCTTTGTTCTTTTGTCTAACTTTGTTAACCCAAAGTTAGCAAGAGACGTTGTTTTCTTACTGAAGTATTTTCGTTTATTAATCTAATTTTTAACACGGAACTTTACAAGTTTCAACGACACGTTTTTAATTTCCCTAAGTATAGTTAAACCCCTCGTGCCGTCTTTTCCTCTTTGTCTGGCCGACAAATTGCATCAAACTCTAGTTCAGAACCGGTCAAAATTTTTGTCAACCCACAAACAACTTCCAGAGGCCAGCCACCTGAAGAGCTGAATTCAAGCCAGGACGGGAGCAGAAGAGCCCGCAGATCCGACCACGCAGCTGACCCAGTCTACAGAACCAGAACTAAGGTCCGCCAAACACCGGGACGCGGACCCACGGAACCTGCATCGGTACTGTAAGACGCCAGGGCGACTGTGGTATCAACGGCAAAGTAAGGTTGGCCTTTTAGAGCGTGATCACACTGTCCTACCGGACCGAGACCCGGACTTTAGGGTACAGTTGAGCGCGGAGCAGGTGCACTCACATGGCTTAAAGGTACTAGACTTTAGCTGAAAAAACGGTTTTGGCCGCGGCCAAAAGGACAGTGTGATCACGCCCTTAATGCAACTCTTGGTTAAACGTTGGTGACAGTTAAATTCTGATCCGAGTTCTGTTGACAGTTTAATTAGAACCAGTTTCGGTCCGTCAGAATCACTCTGGTCTTAAACTTTTTCATATCCACATTTAACCCTTTTTCACTTATCTATTCGGTGTTGCACTGTCCTGTATTCTCCTTGCTAGGTAGTCAAATAAATGTTTATAACCTTACGTCGTTGTGAGAATCTTCCATTCTGTACAGAAAGTGTTGGTCACTGATAAGGCTGTGGTACGAACTAACGCGTTCAAGACGAGACTAATAAAATTTAAACAATCAATTACTTTAATTTACTAACAGGTATTAAACCTTCACCAAAGTTTAATAAACATCTTGTCTTATTTTGGTGTGGTGCCCTTACTTCAAGGTAAAATAAATCCTAAATTTTAACGAGTCGTGTTAATGCATAATTAATTCAGCGACTACTATATTCTAGCCATAACAAAAGTAGGCTTACTCTCCTACAAGTTTGTGATGGAGACCTGGATTCATGCTGGTGAGTACATCCCATTCTTCGTACTCCTTCCTCCTGACTGCACTTTCTTCAGCTCCCTTCGTACCTCCTGTAAAGCTGGAGGTTTGACCTCCGTTTACAAATCCAGCTTTCAGTGTCGACAGATCCAACTTGACTTGAATTAATTTAATTAAATCTGTCCACTCCCGTGTTGTTTGCGGTTGTGTATCATCCTCCAAAATTCAATAAGGACGTTATACATGAATTTGCTGTCCTGTTGTCAAAGGTTATGGTGAAATGAATATCTCTTAATTTCTGGTCATTTTAATGTCCATATGTGCTTTGAATCAAACCCCTCTGGTCAAGGATTTCTTAAATCTCATTGATTCTTTTAATCTTGTTTAGTCTGTGACTGAACCAACACACGTAAAGGGCCACACTTTGGATCTGGTTTTATCATTTGGTCTATCAGTTTGTGTAAAGGAGGTTTGTGTATCGTGTATTTCAGACCATTTTCCTGTTTTATTTACTGTTTTAATGCCTCATCCGAGGCCTAAGGTGTGTGCTCCTCTATGCGTAAATTTAACCCTTCAACTGCATTGCAGTTCTCAGTTCTCATGTTTAATGAATGTATGATCTCAGATAGAAACTGTGCTCTTAGCGCTGAGTAGTTTATTAGCAGTTCATAACTCCATATGTAAAAATATCTTACTGTTATTTGTTTTTAAAGCTCTAAATGGACTGGCACCTCTGTACTTAACTGAACTTTTACATTGTCACACTCCAGCCAAAGCGCTGAGGTCAGCAGATCAAATGCTGCTGGAAGTCACCAGGACCAGACTGAACACCAGAGGGGACCGAGCCTCTGTGGCAGCTTATTTCAGGCTGAGCTTGACACCCGTCTACTGTGTTTTACGTGTATTTTGTTTATTCTAGTTGTGTTGTATTGTCTTGTTGAACTGTACAGCACTTTGGTCGGCCGTTGGTCGTTTAAAATGTGCTCTATAAATAAAGTTTGATTTGATTTGATCATATCATCAATAGTGAATGAACATAATTTGAAACATAATGGTGTTGATGAAGGATTGAGTTAATATGACAGGGCTGTGTCTGCCAAAAAACACTGCAGTATAGTGTACAATGCAGAAACAACTGCATCCCCATGCAACCAAAAAAAACAAAGGAAAGGAATTCTGATTAGCTAAACAGTTGGAGACACATCTGAACAGGTCTAACTAGAATAGATATATGTAATTATTCTGAAAAAGTGAGAGTTGCTCAGCTATGGCAGCTTTATAAAGTCTTTCTTTACTTTGTCCATATGTCATAAAACCAAATATCACAACAACAGCCACTAGAAGATCTCCTAATGGTAACTGCAGGACGGCACAGTGCAAAACTAATTTTTATCTTATTCAGTAAAAGGAATATGCTTTTGGAATGCTTTTGGTGAAACACTGGCTCAAACAAGACCCAACCGGCAGTCATGCACACGCAAGAAACCAGACTCCTCCTATTCAAAGTGAATTTAAAATGATTTTCAGACGGGCATAACAGATCAATGTGGCTGCTGTGATACTGAATCAGCTACCTCCTCTATTGCTCTGTTAACAGCAGTAAACAGTATGAAGGCAGCCAGTCGCCCAGAGGCTACAGAGTGCAGCTTTATTTATTATTAGATTACTTATTTCAAATTGGTTCCCTTCCTGAGCCTCAGCTGTGTGCTTCAGCAGCTATAGCACCATCCTCATCCTCACCACAGGCCTTCAAAAACCCTGTGTACACTGGAGGAATAACCGAAAAGCGCATATGTCAATAAGCATCACAGCACACTGTAAGGGTAATGCATAGATCTGTCAAATTCCCATTCTCATTTTCACTATATCCACATTTGCTTATTGTGTGTCTACAGGGTTTGAATTTTCCACAGCAAAGCAAAGTCAGAGCACAGTGTTCATATCTCAGATTTCAGCACGTGAATGCACCATTGCTAAAATTAGTCTGCATATACACCTGCATTACATAAGGATAAGACAACTTTGGACAAGAACAATGATAACCATGAATTATCTTTTGTCACATTTGTTTGAACAATAATAATGGGGCCTGGTCATATATAAACCTTATGGTCAAGATGCTGTTTTTCATCATTGTCTTTACGGAAGACTTTAGGTGGATTATACGATCCTGTTTGGTCCAGTTGATCCAGGTAATTCCAATGATGCTGTCATTAAAACTTTGTTAGACAGTTTACTTTTGGTGTCGTTGGGCCAACAATCCTTAATAAATGTTCATCATATCGTAATTGTATTGTATATTTAAATGTTCTGAGAGAAATCTAGACTTTTGTACCTACTTTTGGCTATGTTGTCAGGCTTTAGAAAATATTGTACTTGACGGGAGACTTTGCCCAATCACAGGTCTTTTCAGAGAGAGAGTGTTCCTATTGGCTGTGCTACAAATACAGATGTGAGTGCACGACCCTTCAGTGAAAGACAGTTCTGCTGACAATAGGCAAAGACTCATGGCTGCAGCTAATGCTGGCTAAACAAGATAAGAGACTGTATTGTTATCCCATATATATCCTATACACAGTACAGTCCAGTACATGGAGGAACGGAATTCTTTAAATGCATAGTCCAGTTTATTATCCAGGGTGCTGACATTTGCTGTGAAAACAGTGGGGAGTGCTGGTCTGCTGCTGGAGTTAACATTTAGCATTGCAGCCTGGCTCGTCTGATGTGTTTACTGTTATGACCAGGGGTCATATGGTTTTGGCATGTGTATTTTGAGTGTGTTTATGTAGTTAATCCTCCCTGCCAGAGGGAGGTGCTGTCCTGTTGTGTTGTGTCTCCCTTTGAGTACTGCAGGTGGTTTTCTTTTTATTTAGTGCAATCCTGGAAGGTAGGCGTGAGTAGCCATTTTGTTTTTATGTTAATACATTTTATCTCCTGTTTTGTGTTACGGCAGGTAACATTCCTGTATTTTCTTTTATATTATTTTTTGGTTGATAGGTATGTTAGTTTCAATTTAAAGATATTGTGTTTGTTATTTTGGCCTTGCTCAACCTGAAGTAAACTACTTTGTGTTCAAAATAAATTTGTGCTGGACTGTAACTCTAGTCATCTTCATCTCTGGGAGTTGGAGGGAAAAAGGGAGGTCACTTTGTGTTCTGCTCAGGCGACCCCTAGGCCGGTGCGTAACATTACTGAAAATCGCCTCAGTCTCTCTGTTTGGATGGCAGCATTACCCTGCTACGAGCACCAAATGACAAAGCTACAGCACCGCCTGCTGATGCCATCCAAATGAGGAAACGCATGTAAGAGGGAACGTTAGTCCAGCAGACAGAAATAATACCCCAACTGTGCATCTTCAACATTGTGTGGAAGACCTGGAGTTGCTGCTTCTGGTTAGCAGGCTAAACTATTAGCAACATTTTCTCTTAAGCTCTGAAACACTTTGTCGATATTGACAGTAAATAACATTTTTATTGTCAGATTCTGAGAGAAAGTTTGGCAAACTGTAGCCAAAGGCTCACGGTTGATGAACTAATTCAAGTTCATGTTTCTGTAGAGCCCCAAATCATAGTCTGTCATCTCAAAGAGATTTACAGTACAGATCCACACGTTTGTACAGAAAACAGGATGGTAATCCTCAGAAATGCCGCTATACAACTAATGGAAAAAAAGTTGACATGTTATTATAAGTTATATGTGAGAACTCTGGCTGTGTTAATTGTTTTGTATTTCACTGTGAGAACAGGGACCTTTTCTCACAGTGTGTTGCGGAGTCAGCAGGAGGGTCTGCGATTGCTATGGGAAAAGCCAGGATAGCTTACTATGTTTTCTAAACATATCACCATGACAACCATTGAAAACTGCATGTTTAAATGACTTGGCTCTGGGGACTGCCCTCAAGAGCATGTTGAGACACTGGTGTTAAGTGTACTACACTCTCTTCTTGTACAGGAATACATTTTTGTTTTTACTATAACTAACAACAACAGCATCGAAAAGAAATAAATTTCTAGTACTCGTTTCATACAGGTAGGGTTGTCAACCGTCCCTTGAAAAACGAAAAGTACGCATCCCAAATATGCATCTAATTCAATTCAGGTTTGAGTCCAATAGGAAAAAAAAAAATCGCTTCACATATAAAAAAAAAAGGAGTAAAAAGGTAGGTGTCAGTGTATAGAGAAGCTCAAGCCCACATTTGCCAATGATCCATGATCACATCAGCCAAATGTAAATGGAAATACAAGTCGGTTTTATTATTAGATGCAATGTGTCTGATGACACCTGAACCAAGGACATGATCAGTACTACTTGCTATTTATGAACTGATTCAAATAACATTTTGATATATGAAGTATACATGAATATGTATTACTATATGAATAATTTGCCCGCTTTGACACCCAGAGGAAGGAAGCGGCTCCAATCTTCACCGTGGCTGATGAGGAACCAGCACTGGCCCTTGAGCAACATCAGGTCAGGAGCGTCCTGAGGGGAGTCAATGTGAGCAAGGCGGCTGGCCCAGATGGAGTGCCCGGGCGGGGTTATGAAAGCATGTGCCAACCAGCTTACAGGTGTGTTAACAATCATATTCATCCTGTCACTACAACATGCTGCTGTCTCCACATAACTCAAAACCTCCACGATGGTCCCAGTGCCCCAAAAATCTCCTGTGCCTAAACGACTACCGCCCTGTAGCATTAACACCAGTTATTATGAAGCTTTGTGCCGTCACACCTGAAGGCTGCTATCCCACCTGACCTGGACCAGCACCAATTTACATACAGGACTATCCGCTCCACAGAGGGTGGCATCATAACAGCCCTCCACCGCTCTGACACACCTGGACACACCTGGTGACACCGAACAGCAATGTAAGGATGTTATTTGTGGATTATTATGCATTTATTGCAGTCATCCCCCACAAGCTGGTCTCCAAACTGTACACCTTTGGTCTCAGCTCCTCCCTTTGTGCATGGGTCATGGGTTTCCTCACGAACTGTCCCCAGCAGAACAGAGTGGTCGAAAAAATTAACTGGCTACAGACTCTTTCACCATGTAAGTCAATGGGCTCCAAGGCCCGGTCCACTTCCTGGAGGCCTGGAGTTGACGCAGAGGATCGATATTGGCAGCAGTCTCATTTCTCTTCGTCCTCCAAACGCTGTGTAAATGGTTTTGGTTCTATTGATAAGTGTGTAATAAGATACATGAGCTTAGATAACCTTGGTATTGTGTTAATCTGTTGATAGCTTTATATATAAATGTTTCTCTTATTTGTTTAATTATTAGACAAAATTTATAGTAGTTGGTTTTGTTCATTAGTTTGGCCTTTGGTTCACCTTGCAGCCAGTGATTAGTAAATAACCTTTTCATTGACTGTAATTAATTTTCTGTGTGTGTGTGTAGCAATAAATTGCTGACTTTTGCATCCAGTGACGCTCTCTGTTTCTTGTCCTCCTACACCCTCGATGAATGTATTTGCCAAAAAAGCTAAAAACCCAGGTTAGGGTGAAATGACTCTGCTCTGATCTGTACTGACAGAGTACACAGGATGCAACTCATTTAAAGTAATACACAAGCCTACTAGTAAGTGCTGAGTAAGTGCTACTCACTACTGCTGGTCCCTCTAGAGACCACTCTGAACACTGCCTGAGGAGCCAGGGCTGGCTACTTCACTATCATGTAGACTTGTTTTTATTTTGGACTTGGCTTTGTATCATCCTTTCCTCCTGTTCTCTGACGAGAAGATACAAGATGGCAGAATAGCTCTACAGGGTCAGGGTCAATCCCCACAACAGCTAATATGCCCTGTCAAAGTGTTCTTGAGCAAGGCACTGAACCCCTAGCTGCTCACCTACTGTGGCCCAAAAAACGAATCAGTTACATGATTTTTACATATGAATAATCATATTCTATATTCCACTGACACAAAAACAGGAACCCGAAGTACAGCATTATACAGCTGAACCATTTTCGGAACTGACCCACTGCCAAAACACACTTACACACACACACACACACACACACACACACACACACACACACACACACACACACACACACACACACACACACACACACACACACACACACACACACACACGCACACACACACACACACACACACACACACACACACACACACACACACACACACACACACACACACTGATACACAGATAGCCAATGCTGTCTCATCCTGAAGACAGGATCCTCCCAGGAAACAAACACACACGCACAGTAACCCATTTATTCAGCCTGATGCCTGCACTGCCTCATTCTATACACAAGACAATCCATGATTAAACACACTCACACATACACAATGTAACCAATCTGCCTAGCTCATTTTTAAAACAGAGGTTCCTCCCAGCATTCCTACCTGGGTGCCAGCTTGTGGCAGCTGTGGAAACAGAGCCAGGGTGGTTGGTCTCTTTGGTCGATATTTGTCCATGACAGAACAGGTTGATCCTTCTCTGACAGGCGACAGCTTCCTCCCTCCCTCCTCCTCTTCCTCCTCCTCTTCTCCTCTTTTATTAAGCCAGTGTTGGCGCTCCTCAGCTTGGACAAGGCCTCCCCCACCCTCTTCTACTTTCCTCTCTTCCCCTTCTTCCTCCCCGGTCCCCTCAGCATCGATCAGATTCAGGCTCAGTCTCTGAACACACCCCTTCCACTCCCTCCTTGCAGATCATTGGCTGGCCACAGTGTCACATCTTCATCATCATCATCATCATCATCATCATCATCACAATCATCTTCCTGGACGGAGCAGAGTGGAACGGAAAGGAGAGGTAGATAGATAGATAAATAGATAGATAGAGAGAGAGAGAGAAAGAGAGGGGGGGTGGTGGTGGTGTATAGAGATGGGATCAGTAAGGCTTGAAAGAGAAAATAAGGCAGGGTGGAGGGAGAAAAAGAGATGCAGAGAGGGAGAGAGGGGGAGGAGGAAGTCAGGGCCGACCAATCAGAGCAAGGCATGACATCATTAGCTCCTCTGCCTGTGGTGTTTTGTGTTGTGTGTGTTTGTTCCAGCGGCATCCTTGGCCAAGGCAGCTACCGAGATAGGGTCCGGAGCAGATAAGATTATTATGGTTAGGGCGAGCAGTCGTATTTCAATAGACACTACTACTCTGAATGTCTGTCTTGGTCACCAATATGATCATACGCCTCTGCAAAGCTGTTAACTTCTCCAGGATCTTTCCCATTTGGTGTTCAATAACCTCTGTCTATGCACTGACAGCTCGCTCCAAGATGGTTCCCAAGGTTTCACAGCTTTCCAAGGTGTCCAAATAGCGGTTAAGAACCACAGTCTGAGCGCTAACAGCTCCACTCCATCCATCAAACGTGCTGGACAGCTCCACGGGGCTGTTGACTGCTGCCACCGACTTCCGAATTTTCTGATACACCAGGGCAGTGCCTACTCCAGGCTTGCATCTCTGGGACTAGGGACGCCCAACCTCTCTCTGATGGCTGAGAGGTTCATCCCTTGGCCTTCATCTGGACAACCTGTCAGATAAACGCCAATAACTGGGAGGGATCTGAAAGTGTTCTCTAATTTAGCTCACTGTTTATTTTTTCACAAAATAAAGTTTTTGTTGAAGTGCCATTTAAGACCATCCACAAAATATTGTCTCAGTCCAAAGGGTCATTCCCCCTCAGGTGTTCAAGGTCATTGGTCCATGTCCTTTCAATGTGTAGGGGTCTGTGAGAAGAAGAAAACAGAGAATACAGTTTGGAAAGTAAACACGTTTTTTGTTCTTGAGTTATTAAGACAATATGCAGAGAGGGACTTCCGGTTTTGACAATTTCACGTTTCAGGTGAAGTTAATGTGAATATGCACGGCATACTATAATTTAGTCTGTAAACAAACAGATTTCCTTCAGGTGATGGTGGCAGGCTGATGCAGGGGTTGGTGAACATGAGGAGACAACTGGACCCATCAGACACGTCAGGTCTGTGCAGTACACACTCTGAGGAGGATCAGTTCTTCTTAGACAAGAAGGTAAAGATGCATTATGATGCACTGATCACACAGTAAATGGATCAATACTTAGTGGGGAATGTAAAAACTAACGTCTGGTAACGTTTGAGGTTTTCTTTTTATTTTATATGGTATAATATATTGATTGGATGTTATTTGTCTTTTTGCTACATCTGTAAAGGGTCTCCACACAGAGAAAAGTGAGTGACCGGTGCCAACAGAAGGAAGAGCTCATCTGTGGAGGGGCAGGTTTCGGTGTCATTCATCTGGTTGTAAAGAAGGGCGACTGCATGGACAACATTCTTAGTTCTCAAATGTGTGGTGATGATGAATGGATGGATTTATATGTGATTCTACGACACAGGGTTGCACAATGAAATGCAAGTTGTATTCATTTATGCTACACAAGAAAACATTTTTATTGTAAAGGAGGATCATCACCCAATCACTGATGCTCACCAGGCTCTGTTAATGTTGTGAGCTTTTTAAATCACCCACTGCAGTTTTTGCAATTTATTTATTATTCTCTGTCCTTAATGTGCACAATACCTTTATTCATATCCACAGTTATTGTAATTGAAAAATGTAATAAATGATGATTTTAGTTTTCTGTTTTCCTCCTGTGATTTTACAGTACTGAGTGTATTAACATGAACTACAGAATACTCTTGCATGGGTAATAAAAACACACATTTCCATAATGTTGATGACAGCTAACATACTCTAAAAGAGCATTGTAACTGATTACAAGTTGTGGCAACAACTTTTATCAATGTGTTTTTGTCTGATTACAATACTGTACATGTTGCTAATGTTAAAAATCATACCAGATCTGCAACATAAAAAACATCAACAAACTTTTGGCAAGACCTTTACAAGACAACAAGAACTTTTATTGCACATTTAAAATCTGAATTAATTTCAACAATTATATTATGCATGTAAACACTGTAAAGACAATACTTACATGTGTACAGAAGAATGTAATAAATAATAATTAATTCAGTGCAAAATTTACATGCAAGTGTATCTATGTAAAAATACATACAGTAATAATAAAATAAGCAGTATGTCAGCTCCCTCAATGCCAAGGCTGTTCCCCTGTTCTCTGTAGCTCTGTCAGCCCATCACCGGACGTAGTCTCCTATAATCCACACACTGGCTGGATGGACAGAAAACATTGTAACGGTGAGAAATGGATTATAATGTAGACTATAGAGGAAAAGCCTTAGTTATATACAATAAAATAAAATGTCTGGCTGTACTGTTTTACATTAAATAGCAACAGAAAAGTAACTAAATACTTACATAGTGTAGTTGCACATGCCATGGTGACTGTCACATGCTGTTCTTATTCCTGAAACAAAAGATTAATATCAAAGGCTTCTTAGTTAAATATTTTTAATTTCATTAACAATATTAGAAGAGCAGTTGGGAGGACAAAAAAATAGTGTACAAACATTAATTCTTAACACACTGACATAATGCTGAGCTGTACTCAGACAGTATTCTGTGGAGTAAACTAGTTAAATTAGCTCATTTACATATGCTGATATCCTGAGTCTTGAACAAACAGCATGTCATTATCAATGTAATATAATGCCATAATCGTTCCATTATTCACGTTATCTACCGTCAAGTAACGACTGTTACAGCTTACACAGTGTAACTTCAGCTACAATAACAATACAAGGTTAACGTTTTTCATGATTACCGAACCTATTAGTACTTCAGTAATGAAGATTGAGTTAGCTGTACAGCTTACCTCCAATTATCCAAGCTAATGTTGTAAGCAGCAGCAGAGGCTTAGATCCGTCAGGTTGCTGATGGAAGTGGGCGGGCACATGGACCCCTCTTGGGGTCCAACCCAGGATCCAATCGACTCACTGCACGCTAGTCGAGAAGCCAAAGCCAGGGTAGAGAGCATGGCCAGTCACTATCATTGGGTGATGTGGTACTAACTGTATAGCTGTGCTCCAGCCAGCCCCAGACTGGCCAGAGTTTATTTTTAGACCACAGCGTTAATAGTTAAAGTCCTGACAGGCTGCTGATATTCTGTCTGTTAAAGAGTTTTGAACAGAAATCGCTAAATGGACATTTTAACACACTGTGGACATGCGCACTTGAGATCCAGTGTTTTCTGATTTTCATGTTATATTTTTTTTAATTCCCGTTTTTTCATCTTTCTTTGTGTACCTGCTTACACTATTATGTGAATTCAGATTATCTTTAATCGGCCTTCGTGCCAGGTAGTGGAAGCTCGTCCACATGTGGATTTCAGTTTGTCATTATATACTTTCTTCACAGCTTTATTTTATTCTGCTTTGGATGATCACCCAAACCAGAATAATCACCCAGAGCTGCCTTCCGGCTCAGCTCTCTTTTTGTCACAACGGTGCGGTAGAGCGACTGCAATACCATCCCCGCTGCTCTGATTCTCCGGCCAAACTCACTCTCCATTCCAAGGTTCTTGAACTCCTTCACTTGGGGTAAGGATTCATTCCCTACCTGGAGTAACAATCCACCGGTTTCCTACTGAGAGCAATGGCCTCAGATTTAGAGGTGCTGATCGTAATCCCAGCCGTTTCACACTCAGCTGCGAACCGATCAAGTGAGTGCTGAAGGTCACTGACCGATGATGCCATCAGGACCACATCATCTGCAAAAAACAGAGACAAGATCCTCAGCCCACCGAACTGCAACCCCTCCCCACCACGACTACTCCTCAATATCCTGGCAACGGGATTAGTGACAAAGTGCACCCCTGGCGGAGGCCAACTCCCCCCAGGTACAAATCTGACTTACTGCCGAGGATGCAGACACAGCTCTTGCTTTGGGTGTACAGAGATTGGATAGCCCACAGAAGTGACTCCCTCACCCCATACTCCCGCAGCATCTCCCACAGTATCTCCCGGGGGACCTGGTCATATGCCTTCTCCAGATCAACAAAGCACATGGAGACTGGATGGGCATACTCCCAGGCCCCCTCCAGGATCCTTGCGAGAGTGAAGATCTGGTCCCTTGTTCCACTTCCAGAATGGAATCTGCATTGTTGCTCTTCAATCCGAGGTTCGACTATAGGACGAACCCTCTTTTCCAGCACCTTGGAGTAGACTTTACCAGGGAGGCTGAGTAGTGTGATACCCCTGTAATTGGCACACACCCTCTGGTCCCCCATTTTAAACAGGGGAATCGCCAACCCGGTCTGCCACTCTCCCAGAATTCAATGCAATGTTGAAGAGACGCGTCAACCAAGACAGCCCCTCACAACCCAATACTTTCAGCATTTCAAGACAATGATTCCCCATCAGCCTCCAGCTCTGCCTCTACAACAGAGGGCATGTTAGTCGGATTAAGGAGTTCCTCAAAGTGCTCCTTCCACTGCCCGATTACCTCCTCAGCTGAGGTCATTAGCGTCCCGTCCTTACTGTAAACAGTTTGGACGGTTCCCTGTTTCCCCCTCCTGAGGTGTCGAATGGTTTTCCAGAAGCACCTTGGTGCCGCTCGAAAGTCCTTCTCCATGACTTCTCCGAACTTCTCCCACACGCACTGCTTTGCCTCTGACAAGGCAGATTTTGATTCCATAAACATTAATTTAAAACATTAATTTATACTGTATACTTTTAGAATACGTTTATTCTCATATGTTCACACCTCATTAAACATTAACCAGTCGAAAGTCAAGAGCTTGGCAAGCCAACTGCATGGCTTGGGTTTGGATATTCCACAGACAATTTCATTGTAATGATAGAAAATGCAGTCCAAGAATGGCAGAAAAATGCAGTTCTCGTCCGACAGCAGAAACAACTCCACTTGATTTCTCTGCGCCCTCCCAGACTTTTTTCATGGGGGCAGGTGGTGTTTCTCACTTACTGTTCGTATTATTTTCTTTCGCCAATGACTCAGTTTTCTATATTTTGTAGCCTTCCGTTGTTCTTCATTAACTTTTCTATTAGCACCTTATTTCTGTTTTTCTGCCTTCTTAACTGAGTCTTAAGCTTCTTTATCTCTGCTCTACATGGACTTGCTGGTCGTGATGTTGGTGGTTGAAGTTCCTGGATTTGTGCTGAAACAGGATGTTCTGGTGTGCTACATTGCACTGGTACTGGGTCAGGCTGGATTTCCACTTCATAGTTGAATGAGTCTTCTGGGGCGGCCGGAGCAGAGTGGTTCGAGTCCCTTGTAAAGAGGCTGAAGGTCCTTGAGGCAGCGGCCGCAGATTCAACTCTGACCTGTGGCCCTTTGCTGCATGCCTCCCCCTCTCACCCCATATCCTGTCTGTCCTATATAATAAAAGCCTTGAAAAACTGCCACCCCCCCCCAAAAAAAGATTTTTCTGGGGATTAAGGGGTCAAGTTCATTACCACGTGTAGATTTATGTTTTTGTCTTGTATTTTAACTGTGCTTTTCTGTGTAACACTGTTATCTTTAGGCAATTATACATTCATTGCAATGAATGATAAAAATGTAGTGTATTTAAAAACTGGATTAGTTTATGTCAGAATATCATGTGACTTTTTTAAATGTAAGAAATATTAAGCTTTTGTAACCTAGCCTGTATTGTATTGGGTGACTAGCACAGAAGTCTAATATCACACGGCCGCTCGGATTTTGATCTGGGAGGCCGTTCCTCCCAATCACGCTTCTCCAGATGTCTCCATCATTGCTAACGTGGGCGTTGATGTCTCCAAGCAGAATATCCCCACACCCGCCCAGCGCCTCACCCTAGGCTACTCCAGAGAAGAATAGGGTCCAACCCCTTTCCAGGAGTATGGTTCCAGAACCGAGACTGTGCGTGGAGGTGAGGCCAAACAGATCTAACTGGTAGCGCTCCACCTCCCGCACAAGCTCCGGTTCTTTCCCCCAACAGAGAGGTGACATTCCATGTCCCCAGAATCAGCCTCTGCTGCCCATGTCTGGTGCAGCAGCGCACCGGACCCCAGCTGTTCCTCCTGTGAGTGGTGGGCCCACCGGATGGAGAGGGGGGAGGTGCCATGTCACTTTTTCGGGGCTGTGCCCGGCTGGGCTCCGTAGCAAACCCGGCCACCAGGTGCTCGCCGGCGAGCCCTCCATCTGGGCCTTGCTCCAGACGGGGGCCCTGGGCTTCCTCTGGGCAGGGTCTCTCTTCCTCATCCTCGGTCTTTGTGAACCATTCTTAGTCCGGCCCCTCGCCTGGGACACACAAACCTCTCCACCACAATAAGGTGATGGTTCCCGGAGAGGCCAATCCAATCCAGCTTTATTTGTTAAGCACTTTAAAAGCAACCAATGTTGATCAAAGTGCTGTACAAAAGAATAAATACACCATGAATAAAAAATTACAAAAGCTACATATAAAATACAACAATAAATGAAAAGGCATAAAACATAAATAAAAATAACAAGTAAAAATACATAATATATAAGTAAAAAGACTAGCCATGCAATAAAAGCAGTCAAGATAAGAAAATTAAATAAAGTTGACATCTTACTGGGTATCAAAGGCCACGGAGAATAGAAGGGTCTTAAGAGGTGATATAACAGAGAGTGAAGAGGCCTGTTTAACGTGCAGAGACAGATTGTTCCACAATGTGGGAGCCAGCACAGTTATGTTATTTAATTACCTAATTCTTTGTTGTGACTACTTCATACATGGGGTTTTTGGGAGGGATAGTGGAATTCATGTTGGGTTTTTTTCTTTTTCACTTTAAAGCAGAGGCTCTGACGCAGTATGCAACTGTTGTACTTTCCTCGGCAGCTGATGTGTAAAGCTACTTGCGCTGCCCCCAGGAGACCTTTATTAAATCATCTAAGCTGACCGTTCTTCCCTCCTCGGTCTTGAGCCCTGTCTTATGTGTCTTATATGCAGAGATTGTACACCAGGCCGTGTTTGAAGCCATGCTAAAGTTTGCATTATGAACAGCTGCCTGCCCTGTTTCAGCAGCTCTGCCCCCATTAAAAAGTGTCCAGATTTCTTCGCCTGGAGAATTGAAGTGTGCACGGGTTTCAGGTCTGGGATTTTGGCCTGCATAAGCACACACTAAAGTGTGTTTATGAGCCCGTCATTATTTAAAATAGCTGCGACCAAAGCGCGTGCTGACCGCATCTGCATGGTTCAAAATACAAGATGGTGAGAGTGCCTTGATGACGTCAGTCAAAATTAATTCCATATATTCAGACTTTCATGCCATATATTCAAAGAATGCTGTACGCGTCTTTTCCGTGTCTGCATCAGTGAATCTGTGCTGGACCTCATGGTCTTCCTTTGGAATCATTGAAGGCGCACTCATTTAAGAATGACTTAAACCTGGCTTCATATAGACGCCGCTTGTCATCCTGGTTTGGCATACATGCAACCAATTAAAGCAGGATGATCAGAGCAGACTAGTTCAAGGCTTTTTCATTCATCCCGGATGTCTGAAGTCTGCCTCATGTCCATCTAATCTACATGGAGGGGCAATATTTTCCTTAATTGATTTCCAAGATCCTAATGCATTTGGGTTAAGCCTGATAGAGAGAGGCCTCTAAACAAAAGACCAAAAGTAACATTTAAAGTTTAGGACCGAAAGACCACCTTGAGATTTAAATTAAATTAAATTTTATTTATAGTGCCAAATCATAACAAAAGTTATCTCAGGAAACTTTACAGAGTAGGTAAAGACCACACTATGACTTAGTTATGATTTACAGAGACCCAACAATTCCCAGTTGAGTACAGTGGCAAAGGAAACCTTCCCTTTGGTCATATAGGGCTAAAGGCAGCTTATGAATACGCAAGCATGGGCTTTAATCTGTGCAGTGAGGAGGGAGATTGGTCTCTAACTACTGCACAGAGGGCTGTCCTTGCCGGGTTTAGTTAATACATTTAAACCTTTTAGAAAGCAACCCTTAACAGAATAGTTAATAATATCTAGTAAAAATGAGTAACAAATCCCAGAAAGTGTAATCAAATTCTGGGGGAAATACCATCCCATTCATTATGTGTAATTTAGATTTATGATGAAGAGAGGAGAAAGAAATTGCTGGAGTTTGGTATTGATCATAAGTTGAAAGTGCTGTATTTAAAAACCTGGGAGTATCACATTTGTAGCAAACTTTAGTAATTTGATAGGAAATGATTGGAATCAAATTATTGAAACATGAGATGATGAAGAGGGAGGACTGCAGGCCCTAGAACACCGCCCCTTTAGAGAAGAAAATGCCCCAAAAAATTCAGAGGAAACCCCCGACACAGAACTCTGGTCTCGTCTCAGTGCAGTGTACTAAGAGTACCTGGACGCTGCACTCAGTTAAAAGGTTAAGTGTGAAACGGTCAAGACCAGAGGAAGGTCAGAGGAGCATAATCCCCACCTCATAGGAAACGGGGCACACTGAGTATTGGTTCCCTGGCTACTGAGGGAACTTCTAACATAGCATAATCAGAACAGACCATAATCTCCCATTTCAATCACAATTCCTTCAGCGATTTTAATGAAAATAAACTCTTTTTGTACAATACAAAACAAATTAATATCCACACAGTCCACAGTTTTCAGACAGAGCCCCAGGCCTGCAGAGCATCATACCGTTGTTAGTTGTAATGAACTGGATCAGGGCTTGTGTTGTGTTCAAAGAAAGTGTGAACTGTGAGTTATTCTGACCTGTGGTTAGGCCCATTTAACTCCACTGGCTGATCGGTCTTTTTACGATCTAGGAATCAAACTTCACAGTTCCCACTTGTCTGTTACACCAACAGAACAAGTATTTGAAAGGGCCGTGACTGCTGTCATTAACAATCTCTGATCCCTCTTTGGGGAGATTTCGACCCATCCAGGCCACACTCAGGGGGTTTCACAAAGTCAAACTGCCACCATGGCCACACTGACTGTCACCTGTGTGGCTCCTCCAGAAAGAATGTGACCTGGTTAGTTTGATTCAACCTAGGGAAAGCTTTTTTTTATACAATACAAATTCAATATATTCTACTGTCACCTTTCTGACAGAACTCTCATTTGCCTATGTTACAAAAAAAAGCTAAATTATTGTAGGCTTTGTAAATTGTGTGTTGATTTATCAATGAATCAACTAGTTGATTGACAAAAAAAAAGATAAAGTTCTATCTTATCTTATTGATTCAATACAAAAATGCCAAGAATGCTGTTGGTTTTAGCTCTTCAACGATGACAAGTAACAGCTTCTCTCTTTCTCTAGGACAGTAAACTGAGTATCTTTGTTTTTGAACTGTTGGATCGACAAAACAGGGCATTTAAAGACAACAACAACTAATTCATCTCAACAGTTGACTGGTCATGTGCAGAGTGCTGCACCTACTATCCTCTTGTGCAGAGGTGCCCAGTTAAAGGTCCTAGAGGACCACTGCCCTGCATGTTTCTTTCTCCCTGCTCTAAAACATCTGAGTCTATCCATTAATAAACCCCTGACAAGCTTCAGCTTCTTGATAACGAGCATTAGAGTCAGGTGTGTAGGCTCAGGGAGAAACCTAAATCCTGCAGGACAGTGGCCATCCAGGAGCAGGTTGGAGATGGCTGCTCTAGTGGATACTTTTGGTAAGAAATGTGCAGGCAGAAACAAGGTACAAGCCTTTGTGAAACCCCCTTAAATCAGACCTTTGTTAAAGCAGACAGGTAATGGTTTTATATATTTTATATACAAACTCTGATAAATATATGAGAACACACCGTTTTTTTCTCTACATTCATTCCACACAAGCAGCATTTGTAATTGCCAAAGCTGATCATACAGAAGGGCTCGACTCTAATTCATATTGTTTCAATTAGCAATGTGCTACACCATCATAGATGTGGGACCCTCCAAAATAGATGGGGAATTAATGATTTAGAGAGGTGGACTATAAAAATGTTATGCTCCCTCTCACTAATTAATGTAACTGCTGCTAGCAAAATTATCAGATATTTTCCAAAACATTCACATTGGGCATTTACATATGAACATAGAGTTTCGATCATGTTCATTAGTGCTTCTTTTGGTTTTTACGTTGTAAAATCAGGAGAACATTCTGAAGAAAATCATTAAAGACCACATGAACAGAAAAACCTTCATTTTCCCTGGGGCCATTGGCTTAAAAAAGACAGTTCCCCCACCTGAATATAAAGGCGTGCCTCCTAAAGCAGGCCCCAAATGGCCACAACTGTACGCTGAGCTACAACATAAAGTAAAGTTGAATACATTTCACTGAAGGTTAGTAAATGTGTGACACTTGAGCAGTGTTTCTGCATGCCTCTAAATAAGAAGTGTGTAATTGGCGCAGCCAGGACCCAGACTTAAATGGTTCCCACCATCACTCTGGGACTGTTGTCACTCACAACTTACTAAATCTCAGAACTCTCACCACAGTTATGTAAATCAGTTACTGCAAAATATTATATTGTTTCTAAAGCAGGGGTGGGGAACCCTGCTCCTGGAGGGCCACTGTCCTGCAGGTTTTAAGTTTCTCTCGGCTCTAACACACCCGAGTCTAATGATTATTAAACCCCTGACAAGCTTCAGCTGCTTGATAAAGAGCATTAGACTCAGGTGTGTTAGAGCAGAGAGAAACCTAAAACCTGCAGGTCAGTGGCCCTCCAGGAGCATGGGTTCTCCACCCCTGTTTTAAAGTGAAGACATTCATTGAAGCAAGAGAACAAGCAGAGAGGTGCTGTGCTGACGGCCACACTATGTTCAATTGGTTTAATGTGGAAATGGGGTGTAAGAGTCATATTGCTCCTTATTAACCGTATGTCTCAGAAATTGAACTGTACAAAGGATTACTCTTTACACACTTGAAAGTTATAATTTGTAAGATTTTCATCTAGTTATATTGTCTTTTAGGTTCCTATCTATCACAGAGTGAGTTAAAACAATGGTGACCACTTATATGACCCACTAATCAAAACACTTATTTGTGTCTGTGAAGACATTCCCTCTCTAGATGTAAATAAGTCGCCATGTTAGTGATTCTGCTGAGTTATGCTGCGTTCACTTGTAGCGTAATAGGTGTGTGTGTGTGTGTGTGTGTGTGTGTGTGTGTGTGTGTGTGTGTATTTAAGAGGGGAACATATAGGGGGACTGACTTTAAGTAGAGAGGTGAATGTGTTTCAATAAAGTTTACAAAAGAGCAAAAACAAAGAAAGTCAACAAAGATAGTGACCATGAACGTGACAAGATGGAGGCTCTGAAAGAACAGGCTCACAGAGGCCGCTAGAAAAAAGAGATCTGAATTCTGATGGATTATGACTTTTTTTTTTATGAATTTCCTCAAATAAAGACAATAGGGCTGTACGGTATGGTCTAAAACTTTTATCACGGTATAATTTCAAGCATAGACGGTAGCAGTATTATATCATGGTATATTTATCTTAAATTACGAGTTTGAGGCTCTGGTTTTTTACTCGAGTGTTTTCTTTTCATGCTACTTCATTCTTCTACTCCACTACAACTCAGTGGAACTTTTCTACTTTTTACTCCACTCCATTGAACTGATAACTTCATTTACTAGTTACTTTACACTTGTTGCAGAGTAAACACACAGGCTTCACAGTGACAGTTTTAACAAATGCTTCTCTGTCCATTCACTGTTGAATTGACGGTTTTCTGTGTCAACCTTTGGTTTTTTCAAAGTAGAAAGAAACACTGGTGGTGATTTAACCACGGATTTAACCAGACTGAAGCGATTGCAAGAACAACAGGCGCGGAGAGGAGCAATGAAGACGCACACAAAGTCCATATAAGGGAAAGTCTCCCAGCCCTGGGAGACAGTTGAACTGAGACAGTTTCATTGAGATGCGAGAGAGGACAGCAGTAAACATCGGCCACAAATTACTTTTTCACACAGGCTTCTACTCAAAGGGACAGGAAATTTTCCCTTGCGGGCCGGATCCTAACTGGTTATGCCAGAGCTGCTCTGCCAGTTACACGTTAAGAGTCAAAATCCATACTGTAGCCATAATCCCACCGTCCTACCGTCTATATGGTAATACCGTCTATACCGTACAGCCCTAAAAGACAATATTTTTGAATGATTTACTGTATTTCCATTTTTATGGCTGGAGGAAATGGGAATAAAATGATTTTGCACTGTTTCCACACTGTATACGTGCTTTTATATACATTTATGTTGTCCCTGTATCCACAGCACTTTTCCTTGTATGTCTTTGGGTGTCCAGTTGTCTGGGATGGATGTTTGAAGATTGTTCTTTTGATCTCCACCTGAAAGAGAAACCAGGAGAAAGTACTGTCATTTTGATGAACGTGGCATTTAATGTTGCAGGCAGTGCACCAGGACTCACACTGAGCTCACATGTATGTGTCTGTTATAGTATGTGACTTCCTTCATTGAAATACTGAGGTAAGGAGCTGTAGGCACAGCTAAAATATTTTGCACATTTGTTCTACATAGGCTCCGTTCCCACTGCAGGTCTTAATGCACGATTCAGATTTTTTGCTCAAATCTAATTTTTTGATCTTTAAATGTGGCCTGTCTACAGATTGCTGTGTGAACAGCTCACACTCCTGAGGTGACCCACATGAGCAGTTGATCATTGATGACATCACGCCACAACAGTGTTTACGGAAGTGAAGACGAGCTAACATGGCAACGGCAACCGGTATTGTAAGTCTAGCATGCACCAAAGTTTCCCCCCAAATACTAATGAGGTCTAAACTGCCCTCTCCCTCCACTGGCCGCCTGCTTCACTGCAGTCCTCCATGTTTGTTTGGATTCTGTTCCTGGCTCCCGCCTGTGGCAAACTTTTTTTTTTTCATTTACAAAACAGTGCAGCGGGGGTCAGAATGACATCAAAGTCTCATTAAATGCCACCTGGCTGTTCAGAATGCAATCACATAAAAAAAAAAAAATCCGACATGTATCTGATTCAGTAGCTCGTCTAAAAGTGGCCTGATTCTGATTGGAAAATGATTCAATGGGACTCAGTGCTGTTCACACTGTCAAAAGAAAATCACATATGGGGCACATATGAGAGGACAAAACTGATGCATGTCAATGGGAACTGCAGTGAGAACAGAGCCTTGGGTGCTTCTGGAAGTGGGGCTAGTTGCCGAGCCATATACATGTAGATGATGAGCTATCCGGTTATTCTAGATCTGGCCATCACAGTAGGCAGCAAAGTTAGCAAGCTTTTTGAACTGTTTCGGTGTCGGTTCTATTCAATTCTTTATCATTATTAATTATTTTTATAATAAGTAACAATTCAGACACTCCAGATTATGACCAACATGAACAGAACCTGACTGCGCTCCATGATGAACCACTCAGGCAGAAATTCCAAGAGGATTGTTGTCTTTTTATCTTTGACCAATAATCATTTCCAACCACATTTTGTTTACAGTTTCTGGACCGTTTGAGTTTTCTTTGTGAACGCAAACCAGAGCAGTTGGAAAACTGAAACATTTGAGGAAACGGACCTTTAGGTGTGAACCTGCTCTCAGGGAGCTAACAATGTCATGATTCCACCACTGTCTGTAACATAGACATTAGCAGTTATATCCAAACGCCACGGTGATATTGCCATGTATAACAACCATGGCCTTTAGAAAATGTATTATGAATTACATTTAATCTCTTTTTACATGTTTTTGTTCTAGATGCTCATGTTTAAAAATAGAGATATTTTGTGTATCCAGCTCTGTCTCATGGCAGTGTGGGTAGTGTGTGCAGATAAACTATGTTTGGCTCCACCACAGATGGAAGCCAAGCCACATTCACCTGCACACACTGCCATGACACAGAGCTGGATTCAAATCCATAAAGTATCCCTTATAAAGATAATGTATATTTCACCTTGTTTCACTGCTGAAGTCCTGCTGTGTCTTCAGAAGTCTCTTCCTCCATTCTCTCCGCATCCTGCTCAACGTCATCCTCCATCCTCTCCTCCTCTCCTGCTGCTTCCTCCTCCTCCTCCTCCTCCTCCTCCTCCTCTTCTCTGTTCTCTCCCTCTCTGGCTGCTGGAATGCAGCTCTGTCGCCCACGCTGCCTCTGGCTGCGCCGCACCTTGCGGGCAAGGCCTTTCCTCCTCTGCCCCAGAGAGGAGGCCTTGGTCGTGGTCATGGTGGAACTGGGGGATGGGGACATGGTGACACATGAAGAGGAAGGAGAGGAGGGTTTGGACTTGGACAGACTAATCTGGGTTGGTGTTAAGGCTGGGGAGGGAGGAGCTGCTGTGGACAGGGGATGGCTAGCAGATGTAGATGTTATGGCTGCAGAGAGCTGTGTGTGTGAGCCTGAGGAGTTGCACTGTTTCTGGGATGGGTGACTGTTTGCTGCCCCCTCCAGGTCTGGATATGATGCATAGGTGGAGGACGCACAGACTGTGGATGAATCAGGAGCTGTAGAGCAACCAGCTGCCTCACTGTCAGCAGGAGCTCTGGGAGGGGAGTCTTGGAAAACATGAGAAAATAATAATGATGAGCACATATTATTGAGTACGGTTTGACTGTGACACACTTTTGTGTTTCCTCGTACCAGGACCACTGCTGTTCTGGGACTCATCAGTCATTGGTGGCTCTGCCTCTTCTTGGATTGTTGGTACTGATGCTAGCAGACCTGACACACACACACACACACACACACACACACACACACACACACACACACACACACACACACACACACACACACACACACACACACACACACACACACACACACACACACACACACACACACACACACACACACACACACACACACACACACACACACACACACACACACACACACACACACACACACACACACACACACACACACACACACACACACACACACACACACACACACACACACACACACACACACACACACACACACACACACACACACACACACACACACACACACACACACACACACTTAAGTGACAAGCATATCTATACAGCGGTGCTAAATGGATTTCACGTGCATAGAACAAAAAACCTAACTGCAGGTCAGCCTTGATAGTTGACTTACTGAGTCCTCTGTAATGAGACAGTTGCTGGTAAACTTGTTTCATTCTCTCAATGTTGAGCCTGCTGCCCTCTGCGTGGTTGATCATAGGTTTGGGATAATCCACTCCAACCACACAGTTGGCTGCCTTCTGGATAGACTCAGGGGCGTTCCACGGCTCATAGATGTAACGGTTCGGGTAGTCCTTCAAGATGGGGATGTAATGCCTGAGGAAATTTAAAAAGAAACCCTACTTAATCATATGTTAAATGATGTGGTATGGTAGGAAATACTCTAGGAGCACCAGTGTGAAGTCTACCTGATGTAGTCTCCCGATGGGTCGGTTCTCCTTCCAAAGCCAACAGGACAGTAGCAGTGGAAGAACTGCTGGAAGAAGGCACTGCAGGACAGCCACATCCAGCTCCCAGCATTTACACTCCAGTCTGCATCGAGCAGCAGCTCCTCAAATACCTACACGCGCACACACACGCACACGCACACTTTATACTGTCCTACAGTGAACCTGGCATAAGAAGACAGTGATGCTGCCACACTAGACAGGTGGAGAGCATGTTAACCTAGTTTGCTTTTACACTGTCAGACACCAGGACTGTGTTTGAGAGTATCAGAGCGTTGGGGTCCTACCTTCATGCCACTCTCCCAGCTGATCCACAGGTCTCCTCTGGTTAGGAAACAGGCCACAGCATGTCGGGCCAGGTGATGGATCCAGCCTTCCTGTCTAAGCTGGGTCATTATGGCGTCAATCCAGGGAAAGCCAGTCTGACCCTCAGCCCATTTGGCCAGTGCCTCTGGGTTCTGGTCCCATGGGATCTTGAAACAAATGTATGACAGAGGAGAGAGATATTAGTTACATACTCGTTTGTCTCTCTACAGGAGGAGAACAATCATTTTTATCTCTAATTAGTAACTTGAAAACAATCAGCCGATCATTCTCAGGTCATTTTCTGTTTCCAGGGGGAAGACCAAAATTCCTCTGGATGTGATGTGATAGACCTGCAAAGCATTCTGCGCAATGAAATGTGACCTCCAACCAATTACAACAACCAAACAAGGTAGGACTGAGCGACACATGCAATTTGAGGCGAAGCTTTGTCAGTTTCGGGCAGGAAAAAAATGATGGCCAGGTCAGAAACTTTCTGAAATTAGAGCTAAAAAGAAACCAAAACATGTTTCTGAAAACATCTGAGGAGAAAAATAGACAATACAGTAACAGAATATTGAGTCATCTTTGTTCAGCACTGTCTAGTTTCACCATTTGATCAGAGTTTCGTTAGCCTGGTGGATTGAGTTGGATGGACCTATAGACCTGACACAAGTGCATAGACCTACAACGAACAGGTTATAGCTAAACGTGTGACTTTTCAAATCCGGATGCTCCTCTGTGATGGCCCACCGAGGTTGTAGTCTGCTGGAAATCTGTCTGAATGGTACATGGGGCCAGGCGCATCCACCAGAGCAATTAAAACATGAGCATGGCAGATTTATCTGCTCTGATATTTTTGTATTTTTTTAAGGCTTTTATTTCCTTTTTTAGAAAGGGGGGGTGGGGGGGGGGCACAACCATTATAAATACAGGTCGATACTATACAATAGTTCAGCTTTGTTTCAGCTGTAGGTACATTTCTGTGCATGTATATTGAGAGCAACTCAAAGCCGGAGTCAGGTTTGTTGAAAGTGTTCACACATTCTTGACCATTAAAGCTAAGCCTCATGAGACCATCTTTATTGTATTTTACTTGACCAGTGTGAGTGCGTACCACTCCTAGGCGTGGTACGCTTGCCGTCCATGGCCCGCTTGGGGGAGGCAGGCTTTTGTAAAGCACATTTGCACATGTACGAGCACGAGCATGAGCACGAGGCCTGCGGCGGTTCTGACGTCATTTTATGTGCGCCTGTTCCGACATAGAAAAAATGACCATGCGCAGACATTTAAAACCATGGCGGCGAAAGGTTCGCGTTGGTGTGATGCGGAGGTGGAGTGTTTACTGCAGATTTGGTCGATGAAAATATTCAAAAACAGTCGCACAAGACACACAAAAACTCTGAGGTCTACGGAAAGATTTGTAAACAAGCGACGCATCGAGATGACGTCAATCAATGCGTGTGACGTGTTACGGCGTGATGGCGTATAGGCAGCAATGAGTATTCCGCCGAAGCCCAGGTAGTGCGAGTACAAACGGGCCTGGCCCGGGGGGAGGGGGGGGGGACAAGTACCCTAAAGCACGGGGCAAGGTATGGATGTACAGTGTGAGTGCGCCCTTAATCTCTGTTGGGCTCAGTTTGTTCTAAACCATTACAAATAATGCGCACATTCTTATTTAACAATTATCATAAGGTACAATAATGAATTATTTGTGTATTTCTGTCATCTACACATAATTACTGAATCAATATTGAAGCATTTAGATTGATATTGAATTGAAATCTAATTGAATTGTGAGGTTCTTGACTCTACCCAGCCCTTTAGAAAACTCTTCTAAAAGAGTTGGTGGTATCATTTCCACAGGCCAGTGTTGCCAAGAACAGAAATAAGAGTTGTTTACAAGTTGAGTGTGAACCTCTTCTTGATTCAAAGGCCCACCTGGACACAGATGGGGTTTCCCTCCATGCGGTCAAAGTTTGGGTTGTTGGTGGCAGCCGTGTAGAAGAACTCCCTCCATAACAGCTGGCCGAACAGGGAGAGAGGAGGACTGCAACGCTTCCGGAGCTGAGGGATAGCAGAATGAACATCAGGAGAAAGAGACAATTGCTATTAAAACATTTCTAAATGTGATGTTCAGAGAGAAGAAATCCTTATCAGAATTGACAGAGTACACAGGCACTAGTGTGTATGCCTCTGTAGTTGAGTGACAGGTGTCCACAGTACCTTCATGTAGAGCTCTCTGAGGTTGTAGTACAAAACCCTACAGGACAGGCAGCCAAAGCGCAAGTAGGGGCTGAGACCAGTGGGACTGGCATAGAGAGAGCATGTGTTGACACGAGGGTGCTCAAAGTTGGCCACCCACACCTACAGCATGCACACAGACACAACAAGGGCAAACAAGTGATCATCTGAGAAACTGTCATGGACAAAGACCTATTTTGTCTAATGTTCTGTCTCAGACATAGGGCTGGACAATGAATCAAAATTGCAAAAGGGCCTACTATAATTTTCAAGGCACAATATTTTTCAAAAGGCCAAATGTGTGTCAACATCATATTCTACAGACTTAAAGTTGTACTTTGTACGTTGTTTCTCGTTCTTCTTTGGCAGTAAGATGTAACTGCAGGTGAGCCAGTTCTTTCAGAGCCTCCATCAAGTCGGATAAATGCAGTATCGCACACTCAAAAAACGGCCAAACCGAGTGTGGATCGATGAACACTCAACACTCTCATTCGCCACCATTTTGTCTACGTAGCGGCAGTCATCTTGTTGTAACCAAAAAAAGGAGCCATTTTTCATATGGAGCCCTCTTCAGCAGGTCCCTTAACTCTGCTGCTGACACTTTCCTTTATGGATCTCTGAAAGCAGGACTTCAATAGGACATATGAGGCAGAATGTGGAGCCTTATATGATAATATTGGAGCGTTAAATGAGCTGATTTACAATTCTCATGAACTTGCGCTGGTTTATGCACAGGTGGCATTCATCATGTTTACGCAGGTCAGTTACAGTTATCTGAAGTTAAGAGTGTTTGCTGTATCTGACAGGACATCTTAAGATAAGAATATGAAAATGTTCTTGCATGAGGCCAACTGATTGTGTGGCATATCAAAGGTTGAATATGGAGAATGAGCAGAACACCTCCATCTAGTGTCTCAAGATCGTAGTCGCAACAACAACAAAATAATTCCAGCAGTCGGGTTGCCAGGTTTGTTGCCGAGTGTGTCAGTGATCAGCCTGCTCCATGTCAGTGATGAATCATTCAGGGGAACCACTAATTTGGACCAATCAATAAATTTACAACAGTATTTAACGTTAGCCAGTCTTCAACTGAAGTCTTTCTTTGAGTTCTGTGTAACTGATTAGCTAGCTCTCAACTCAAAATGATTCTTGCTTCTGTAGCCTGATGGGCGTGAGCAGAGCAGCAGCTTCCACAGCAGAGACACTGAGGTTTGCACAAAGACAGCTGTCAACCAGTGGTGTGGTGAGAAAGTATTTAGAGATGGGTAAACATATATATAGATACACCACTTATTACCAATTAACCACTTAGCTGCGCCGAACAACAGACAACCCTGGCAACCAGCAACGCCCACTGCTATTGGCTGCTAACATGGAAACGGAACAGAAAGTCATTGTCAAACCCGTCAAAAGAAAATCTAATATTAATTCAGACTAAATATATTTTCATTCTGTACCCCTCAAAACGCCCAGATGGTGTATTTTTTTTAAATGTAGCTTTTAATAAAGTTTCTACATATTCAACCTTTATTTCAAGAACAACGTATGTCTGATCATTTTTAAATGAACATTGTGTATGCTGGTATGCAGAAGGAAGTTTGTAGGAATGAGACATTGATTAATTTTTCCACTGATTGTGATAAATTTACAATAAAGTGAATCATGGTGGATTTCCATTATTGGGATATTTGGGATGATCCTCACGAGTGACTTCACTACTGACTCAAGTTTCTTCAGTTTTGCCCCAAACCGTAACATTCATTTGACCACAGCCCACAAGTTACAGTTCAAATCAAGTAGATTTGATTTCATTTGATTTCATTTCGATTGCGATCATTTGAAGTGTCTGTTAGAGTTTTAAGCATATTTTACTTATTATTTGGATACTATCATGAATCACAATTATTATGGCCAGCATAATCACGACATGACACTTTCAGATTAACCCATGTCTAGTGTCTCTACTTGAAATGGTTTACCTTTTTGTCTAGATGTTTGTTGAGTCTGTCCAAGGCCTCCGACTCTCCTCCTCGCCACACAGCTGGAGGTAAACCTTCTGTCCTGAAACCTGCACACAGATTTACATGGAGACCAGGTCGAATATAAAGCAGCTACTATCGAATGAAGCACACCTTGTCCTAGTGCAAACTGTTCTCTAGTGCATGGAGGAAATATCATGCTAAACTCAGTTTAATAATGTGTTTTTTTTATGTTAATGTAATTAAAAACTGTACGTCTAACAAGGTATGACTAACAGTGAATGAGAAGTCTAAGCCCATCCTGTTGTCCCTCAGTATACCCAGAGACCATGTGGTAGTACTCATCAGCATTACAAGTCCTACAGCTGTCAGACTCTATTGTAGAAATGTAATTAAAACAATCACGTATACCTAGCTCTTCCAGTGAAGGTATACTGTATAGCTGGTCATGGTTGTCGGCTATTTTAGTGCGACATTTGTCCATCTGCTGCTGGGTGATGGGAGGCAGAGGTCTCCTGGGCAACTCCAGTCTGCTCACAATGGTCTGAAAGCGCTTAAAGGTCAGAGGAGGACTGTTGTTGTTCACCTCTATTATCCTGTGACGCATACAGAAAAGACAGAAAAGTAGAGCAACAACCAACAGAACATACAAACATATAAAAAGGTTTCACATTTTATTATATAAGAAGGTCAAAACTAAACCCTCAACATGATTGTTGTGGAGCAATTTCATTAACTACTATATTTAATATACAATACAATTTGAACGATTATCAGCAGCTTTCAGCCAAAAAGACTACATCAAAACAGAACCTTGAATCTTAAGTGTTCATAGCATGGACAAAACAACAGTGTGGTAGTCCTGAGGGTAGTGAAATATGATTACTAAAACAAAAAGGGCTTAACTTCTCGTGAACATGAAAGTGTGCAGTGGATTTCATGGTTTTCTGCCTAAGATGTAAGGAGATATCTGGTGTAAAATGTGACATTGTGGCGGGATTTAAGCTCATACAGTACCATAATGTTTAAACAACAAGCAGAATGGTATGTGCATTTTAATTGAGTGTGTCTCTTAGCAATGGAGGAGGTTGAGGTAGGAAGTTTCTTCGTCGTTTTGTTGTCCGTTTTTACTGTTTTAAATAAATGACACACTGGTTGTGTGTTGGGGAGTTTTAACTGCATGTGTAAAAATATCTTGGATTCTGTTGCTCCTCTTAGATCCAGAAGCACTAAGGGACTTTGTGCCTTGGTTGAATGACTCCAGCCGCTCTCTCACGTGCTCATGTCGGCGTGATGAGAGAAAGTGGAAGAAGGACAAACTCCATGTCTCCTTAGAGGCCTTAAAGGTCTCTTCATTCGACTATTAGACAGCTGTTAAAGAGGCTAAAACAAAGGATCTATCTAATCTCGTCCTCACAAACAGTCACAAGCCTCACTCTCTGTAACATTATTAACTCTCTTGTAAATCCCTGTGAGGTTCCTTCAATTCTGCCATCAGCTTCCCTTTGTGAAGACCTTGTTAAATTTCTTATTGGAAAAATCTCTGCTCTCAGGTCTGAGATACACACCCTGGCTGCCCCCGATTTTGTTGTTAAACCGGTGTGCCCTGCTGTTTTCGACCAGTTTGAGCCTGTATCGCTGTCATCACTTTCAGATATAGTAAAGGGTCTGCGGCCTACGAACTGCCCCTCTGTAGCATTCCCTCTCGCTTTCTCAAATAAGTTTTTGATACTATTGGTTCAAGTCTTCTCTGTATGTTGGTGTCGATCAGTCGTTGCTTCGTCGCCTGCAGCTAGTGCAAAACGCAGCCGCTCGTCTCCTGACTGGTAAAAGAAAGAGCCGCCACATTACAACAGTCTTGGCCTTGCTCCACTGGCTCCCTGTGCGCTACAGGATTGATTTTAAACTTCTTTTTTTTTTTTTTTTTAAAGCTCTAAATGGACTGGCACCGCTCTACTTAACTGAACTTTTACACTGTCGCACTCCAGCCAGAGTGTGAGGTTGGCAGATCAAATGCTGCTGGAAGTCACCAGGACCAGACTGAAAACCAGAGGGGACCGAGCCTCTGCAGCGGCTGCCCCTCGGCTCTGGAACAGCCTTCCCTGGTATATTAGATCAGCCCATACCCTAGAGGTTTTTAAGTCCTTATTGAAGACCCACCTGTTCTCCATTGCTTTTAATTTAGGCTGAGCATGACACCATGTGTATTTTTTATTCTAATTGTTTTGTATTGTATTGTTTATTGAACTGTACAGCACTTTGGTCGACCATTGGTCGCTAAAATGTGCTCTATAAATAAAGTTTGATTTGATAGATTTTGATTTGATTAGATGACAGAAGTTGTCCACCTCCATTTTTCCTGCAACTTCTACAACATGACATTTTGTCATTAGGGTGGCACAACAGGTATGGCATATTTTCTCCTTCAGAGTTGTTTCTTTATTGATTCTGTATTGTGTCATTCTAATCTTAATGTGTAAAGTGTTTTGGAAAGCGGTATACAAATAAAGTTTTTTCCTCCCTACTTTATCAGAGCCTATTAGCCTGGGAATCAAGACTCACATCTGGAAAGACATAGGGTCTATGAGGGATGGACCTTCCCAACTCAAAGGGTGGCACCAACACATGCATTTCAAAACACTACTGCATGTGACTGGATAGCACTAGGGGTGGGCATAAAAACGATTCATGTAAAATCGCGATTCCTATCTTCTAAGATTCCTAATCGATTCATAACTTCCAAAGATCAATTTTTAAAAACTCTTTTCCGTTTCACGATGGGCACTTCTCGGCTTCCGTAGTACACTGTTGCAGGAAGCTACTGGCTAGGGTTTGGGAGCACTTTGGATTTGACAACCTCCAGGGAAGGAGAAGCTGAATATGACTCATTCAATATGCAAGGTTTTCAAAAGGAAAGTCAAGTACTTCGGCAACACATTAATGCCCAGTGTGGTCAAGAGAGCTGTCATTCACTTCTGTGTAGTCAAACCTACTAGCCCTACATTTGTAGTGCATCTGTATTCTGACAGTTATGGTGAATTCATTTAAACTGTTTAGAGGAGCTGACATGAAGGTAAACAGTTTACTGTCTTTCTGTCTCACTCTGCAGTATAAAACGCTGACATGAAGGTAAACACTTTACTGTCATTCTGTCTCACTCTGCAGTATAAAACTGACATGAAGGTAAACACTTTACTGTCATTCTGTCTCACTCTGCAGTATAAAACTGACATGAAGGTAAACACTTTACTGTCATTCTGTCTCACTCTGCAGTATAAAACTCTAACATGAAGGTAAACACTTTACTGTCATTCTGTCTCACTGCAGTATAAAACTCAGACAGAATGACAGTAAAGTGTTTACCTTCATGTCACACTCTGCAGTATAAAACTCTGACATGAAGGTAAACACTTTACTGTCATTCTGTCTCACTCTGCAGTATAAAACTCTGACATGAGGGTAAACACTTTACTGTCATTCTGTCTCACTCTGCAGTATAAAACTGACATGAAGGTAAACACTTTACTGTCATTCTGTCTCACTCTGCAGTATAAAACTCTGACATGAAGGTAAAAACTTTACTGTCATTCTGTCTCACTGCAGTATAAAACTCTGACATGAAGGTAAACACTTTACTGTCATTCTGTCTCACTGCAGTATAAAACTCTGACATGAAGGTAAACACTTTACTGTCATTCTGTCTCACTCTGCAGTATAAAACTCTGACATGAAGGTAAACACTTTACTGTCATTCTGTCTCACTCTGCAGTCTAAAACTCTGACATGAAAATTGTGGAAGTTTAGCATGACTAAATTACATTTGGTCATAGATTTGCCTTTGTGTGTTTACATTATTGCAAACAGTTGATACCTTTATCAAAAAAGTATAATCTAATGTGTTCATGCCATAATTAGGGTTGGAGTAATTCCTGAAGCATGTACTAATCCAAAAATTGATTTTGAATAGAGAATCATGTTGAATCGAATTGTGACACCAAGAATCGGAATCGAATCAAATTGTGAGCCACCCAAAGATTCCCATCCCTAGACAGCACTATGACCAACTAGGACCAATCAGAGAAATGAAAAAGGTGACGTATCTTGACAACTTTGATGGCGCAGCACCGTCGTCATCGGTTACGCCCACCCATAACAGACAGTACGATTTGATTGGTGAGTTGGGATTTTCTGATTGTTAATGAGCTCCAACGGTGTGTGCCGGGAGACAGCCGCAGAGCAAAGTGAACTTTGTTGGCGGTGCGTCTGGATTTCCGGTTGAACAGCCTTCAGCGTAATGAGGGGGGAACATTGTTTAGTGAGAGGTTCTCATCTAACTGTCAAAAGAATTAGGAAACTGTGCATTGCACAGAAAGTTTTGCTGCTCAGCGCTTAAATACTCGGCCCACAAGGAAGCGGTATATAGACAGTCCCTTCAGTGGCGTGTGGACACTGGTGTCACAGCCTGTGTGTGGAATATGTTTTACTTCATGTTGCCTGTCAATAAATAAACAGTTGTCAATTCATGATACTTTCTCATCTCTTAATTTTAATACTTTAATACAATTTTGTTAAGAAAAGTTGAATAAATAAACTATGCTACATGATAAATAGAAGGCTTAAAACAGACCCTGTGATCTGCTAATACTGCTTCCAGGGATAGGCGATCAGCCCCAGAAACTTAGACTTAGACTTAGACAAACTTTATTGTCATTCACACACATTTTCATGTATACAAACGAAATTCCGTTGCAAGGCTCCAGAAACCACCAAAAAATATACAATATAAAAGGTAAATATAACATATAAAAGGAGGCAAGATATAGACATATCTACAACAAATAAAATGTAAAATAAAATATAAAATAAAATAAAATATAAAATAAAATAAAATATAATATAGCATCTAAGTTGACAGAGTTGACAGCTGTTTGAAGTGAGTATTAGCAGCAGAATATTAAGTATAAATAATAAATAAACAGTGAACGGTGTAGTGAACAGTGAATATAAACAGAGAGTAACAGAATGGAATGAGGTAGTGCATAGTGTCCAAGTAAAGTGACGCAGTGTCCAGTAAAGTGACGAGTGTGTGTGTGTGTGTGTGTGTGGGGGGGGGGGGGTTATTTGGAGTTTAAAAGTCTTATTGCGTGGGGGATGAAGCTGTTGTGGAGTCTGGATGTTCTGCTCTTGAAGCTGCTGAACCTCTTACCAGAGGGCAGCAGGGAGAACAGAACATGATGGGGGTGAGAGGGGTCAGGCAGCGTCTGCGTGCAGTCTCGTGGATAGCAGGAAGAGCTGTACAGATGAGACCCTCCGCTGTTCTCACCACTCTTTCTACACGTTTCCAGTCCGAGGCGTTGCAGGCCCCAGACCAGACAGAGATGCAGCTGGTTAAAATGCTCTCTATTGTCCCTTTGTAGAAGGTGGTGACAATGGGAGGGGGAAGGAATGCTCTTCTCATCCGACGCAGAAAGTGCAGACGCTGCTGTGCTCTCTTCACGAGAGCAGAGGTGTGAAGGGACCAGGTCAAAGTGTCGGTGATCTGCACCCCCAGGAATCTGGTGCTACTGACCCGCTCCACTGCGGCGTTGTTGATGAGGAGGGGGGTGTGACTGGGCTGTTTTTTCCTGAAGTCAACGACGATCTCTTTTGTTTTGTTGACATTCAGGATCAAATTGTTCATGTCACACCAGTCCACCAGATGTTTCACCTCCTCTCTGTAGGCCAGTTCGTCGTCGTCCCTGATGAGGCCCACCACTGTCGTGTCGTCCGCATACTTAATGATGTGGTTCGTGCTGAACCTGGCACGGCAGTCATGGGTCATCAGGGTGAAGAGCAGTGGGCTCAGGACACAGCCCTGGGGGGAGCCTGTGCTGAGGGAGATGATGCTGGAGGTGTTTCTGCCGACCCGCATAGACTGGGGCCTGTCTGTGAGGAAATCTAGCAGCCAGTTACAAAGGGGGGTGTTGAGTCCAAGGGGGGCCAGTTTGCTCACCAGATGCTGGGGGATGATCGTGTTAAATGCTGAGCTGAAGTCCAGAAACAGCATACGCACATGGGTGTTATTCCTCTCCAGATGATCCAGGCTCAGGTGGAGTGTAGAGGAGATGGCGTCCTCTGTGGAGCGATTGGAGCGGTAAGCAAACTGGAGCGGGTCAAAAGAGGAGGGGAGTTTGGAGATGATGTGGTCCTTCACCAGCCTCTCGAAGCACTTCATCATGATTGGAGTCAGTGCAACAGGGCGGTAATCATTGAGGGATGAGATTGTGGGTTTTTTGGGCACAGGTATGATGGTGGCAGTCTTAAAACAGGAAGGGACGACAGCAAGTGACAGCGAGGTGTTGAATAGATCCGTAAGGACGTGAGCCAGCTGGTCAGCACAGTCTTTGAACACCCGACCCGGTATGTTATCAGGGCCCGCTGCCTTCCGCGCGTTGACTCTACTCAGTGTCCTCCGGACCTCAGCTGTCTCAAGTCTGAGTGCCTGTTCATCGGGGTGAGGTGGGGATTTCCTCGCAGGAGTGTGGTTACAAGCTTCAAACCGACCAAAGTAGAAGTTGAGCTCGTTGAGGAAGTCTGTGTTGTCGTCGCAGGGTAGAGGAGCAGCTTTGTAGTCGGTGATGGTCTGGATGCCTTTCCACATGCGCCTGGTGTTTGTCGGGTCGTGGAAGAATCCCTGGATTCTCTGACCATAGGCACGTTTAGCTGTTCTGATGGCACGGTTCAGGTTGGCTCTGGCTGATCTGAGCGCCTCACCGTCCCCGGACTTGAACGCTACATTCCGTGCCCTCAGCTTAGCACGTACATCATTGGTCATCCAGGGTTTCTGATTAGCCCGTGTGGTGACAGTCTTAGTGGCAGAGACATCCTCCATGCATTTCTGGATGTAAGCCGACACAGATTCAGCATACTCCTCCACATCGATGGTGTTGTCTACAGTTGCAGCTGTCTTAAAGATTTCCCAGTCTGTGCACTCAAAACAGTCCTGTAGTGCTGACACAGATCCCTCAGGCCAGACCCTCACCTGCTTCACAGTGGGTTGTCCTCTGGTGAGCAGGGGCCTGTATGCAGGAATTAGAATAACAGAGAGATGGTCTGATGAGCCAAGGTGGGGGGGGGGGGGGGGGGGGGCTGCCTTGTATGCTGCCTTGATGTTGGTGTAGGCTTTGTCTAGTGTGTTTGAGCCTCTGGTTGCAAAGTCCACATGCTGATGGAAATGGGGGAGAACTGTCTTCATGTTGGCCTGATAAAAGTCCCCGGCAACAATGAAGACACCCTCTGGATGTGTAGTTTGCAAGTCACTGATGGAGCGGTAGAGCACACTCAGAGCCTCCTTGGTGTTAGCACTTGGGGGGATGTAAACAGCAGTGATGATGATGGTGGTGAACTCCCTGGGCATATAAAACGGTCTACATTTTATAGCCAGAAGTTCAATGTCCGGAGAGCAATAACTCCCGGAGCATCCTTAAACTTATAGTCTCTACCTTATACAACCTGTTAAAATCTGATCATTTTGGATCCTTGGTTGGTGGATTTGCAGCAGGGATTGCTTCCTATTGGTCAGTGTGACTACCATGAATGAGAGCAGTAAGCTGGGCACATGTCTGCAACTACCAATATAAACCCTGCAACTGAGCGCCCACACACAGCTAAGCTTCCTCGTGCCTCAGCCACTCATTATTCTTACACACACACGTACGCACGCACGTACGCACGCACACAAGCCAGTACTATTTCCATGCATTATGTAATACAGTGCTGTAATGCAGTCCTAGTGCTCTCCATGTAGAAGGCAAGAAACCATGTTCACATTTTGTTCAGTATCTTCTTGGATGTTATGAACTATTGATGATTTCATCAAATAACCAAAGCCTCGGAAACAGCTGACATAGTTCTCTTTGTATATTGAAAACTACAACTGGTGAAAATGTACTACTTAGTAACTAGTTAGTAGTTTAGTTTATTTTGAACAACTACTTAGGGGCTGTTGGGGTCATTTATTTCAGCATGTCAGGGCTGAAGCTCTAGAACCTTATTAAACCCTGAACTTAAGTGAGTCGATGATGATGATGATGCAGGAATGTGACTAAAACTACAGGTTTTCATACCAGCAATCATCAGCAAACTGTTCGATTTTGCTTGAGTTGTGAAATTAATCATTAAAAACTAATCTCAGAATTTCACACAGAGGTAAATAATGTCTCTAAAGACTTTTTCACACATGCATCTCAAACCTGAAATTATCTAGACATTCCCCGGTTGGAATGTATGTGAGAATGCAAATGTCTGAATCAGTCAGAGCGGGCATCCAACAGACTTTTCCTGTACAAAGTCTGTTTAATCTCTGAGTGAGCCCATGAGTGAATAGAGCTGCTCATTCTCTGGTGTAGTCAGAGCAAGAGGCAGGCATTTAGATGCTGTTTCTCATCAGAAGAAAACAAACCTTGGACAGAGAGAAGAAGCAGCTTGATTTAAACAAACACAACTGTAATGTCTAACAGAAGAGACGACAAGATTGAGGAACTTGTGTTGGTAAGGAATGACAGCCAAATCATCAGACAAATTCAAATTTCATGTCCTTCCTCAGAGTATTTCCAGTCAGTGAAAACACATCTGACACAAAGAATCTCCAGATTCTCCAGACCTTGTTCTGAGTTCATATGTGAAAACAGCTTAAGGTAACAACTTTCTGTAGCAAGTGAGGCTAATGTCAGTGTTGACCAACATCATGATATTGAACAGATTATAAAGTGAATAATGAGTGCGTTACAGACCTATCCAGGTTGTAGAGGGTGTGTGAGTTTCTGACAATGGTCTCCACTCCAAACTCTTGGGCCATCTTGATGATAGCCCCATCCCTCTCTTTCCCATATGGCTCTGAGTCATATTCAAATGTCAACCTCGTCACTTTCCATTCCTGCAGTGAGGCAGAGAAAGAAAAACAGAATCAAAGCGAGAGAAAGAATGAAAGAATGAGGGAAAGACAGAAATAATTATTAGCAAGGCAGAGAGACAAGATAAACGGTTTCAACATTCTTTCAACCATAATTTCAATGGTTAAACATCCCATTAAATGTCAATGACAGTTGTCATATAATTTGGAGAAGTTACTGTAGAACACTGAAAATCCCTCCATTTTCATGTTGGAATTTAACCGACCTTCACAATAATGGGAGGTAGAGTGGGTCGACCTCCATTCGAAAGATCGGCGGTTCAAACCCCAGCTCCCCCTGTCCACATGTCGAAGTGTCCTTGGGCAAGACACTGAACCCTGAATAGCTCCTCGTGCTGTGCATGGGTGTGTAAATATGGTGTGAATGGTTAGCTTAGATGGTATGTAGATGTCCACTGCCATCAGTGTGAATGGGTGAATATGACAAGTGTGAAAGCACCTTTAGTAGTCAGAAGACTAGAAAGGCGCTATATAAGTACAAGTCCATTTACCATTTACCAATATTCCCAATTGATGTTGATGTTTTGGTAGAAGTGGATCAATGTCATTTTCTAACTCAAACCCTAACACTAAAACATAGCCATAGGTGTTAAATATAACCTTGCCTTGATAACAACTCTAACCCTAACCATCACTGGACCAGGTGCCTAAACCTAACATCTCTGGACCCTGTCCTATTGGACTCTTACGAGTCCTAATACACTTTTATCCCCATTACCTAACCCAAAAAATGGCTACTAAAGATGGAAGAAGATATGGACGAGATGGAAAAGTCATCTAAACTTAATGTCACAGGAACTAAGTAAGGTGGCAGAACAACAGATTTCCTGTGTTTACTTGATGAGGTGCGTCAACTAAAGGCTGTGATCAATCTGTGTCAAAGACAAGAAGATTGAAGAGCTTGAATGAAGAGTAGAATATTTGGAACAGTACACAGGGATTGATGATCTATTGGAGTCTGGAATTGAGACAGACCGCACCTATGCACGGACAAGTCATACTTTTATTTTGTTGTGTTGTGAAATCTATAAAGGTGAATTCTTGTGTGTTGGTGGCAAAGAAAGTGTGAATACACCAAATTCAAATTTTGAGTTAGTAGACTGTAAAAAAACAGGAAGTGCTGACCAATCAAAACAGATTGGGCTTTTAAAGACACAGGAGCTGCAACAGAGTGTCTCAGACTGACAGAGGGTGAATACCATAGAATGTATAAAAAATGGACGGAGTGTCTCCGTCGAGGTCCGTTTTCTCAACTTGATCCAATTGTACTCGCCAATAGGAGTTGCCATCATGTCGGACTTTGACTCCGCCTTATTTCCTCTTACCAAAAAAGGGCAATGATGCAACGTTGGGAAAGGGAGATACGTCCATCTGGGTGACGCATACTGAATTAGCAACATTAGCACCACCGCCCAGGAGTTAGGCTTACAGAACACCTTACTAGATAAACAGGAGTGAAAGTCATTGTTGAGGTTTTTTACTGGGACTGGCAGGTAATGGGAGTCATTTTTTAATTTCCTGTGTCTCTAGCTAAGATTACACCGGCTCTCATAATCATTTTATTATGAAGGACTGAAGTATGTTCCTGAATGTGTTGACAATTGCTCCAGTGTTTACGGCGAGGAGATCGGAGCGTCCCAGTAGGGCCAAGGGTAGCACACTGCTAACGGTAATTCACCGATGTTAGCGTCTTTTTGACGTCTACTGTAAACACAAAGCTAAATCGGGCCGTTAAAACAATATATGGTTACAAAAGTAAGAAGTTAGACTTTAGTTTAAAGCAATTACATAAATGTAAAACATTACACGAGCATTCATATTTCTAGGTTAAACAGAAGATTTGATAGAATTTAAAAACTGTCTGACTGGTGACATAAATCCATTACGTAGTGCTGTTCTAAGATACTCAAGCAATCTAACGTTAATAAATAAACTGACCACAACCATAAAGACACACTACTATAATAGCAAATGTAATGTTTAGGTGACATTTACCCACACTGGTAAAATAATATCAGGACGTGGTGGCTAATTTACATTTCTTATCAACTTATCATAACACATCGGTTACAGTTCTAGCAGGTCTGACTATCGCTATTGTAGTAGGTTTTGTTCAGAAATACCGGATTTCATGGCTTATTGTTGTTTCGAAGATTAAAGCTAAGCTAATATTAGCTAACACAACGATACAGCTTCTGTGGCCTTATATCTAACGTTAATTATAGCTCTTAGTATATCAAACTATTATAGGTGGTTGTTCTGTATTTTTCCATATAATAATAATAATAATAATAATAACAATAATAATAATAATAATAATGGTACTCTGTCACTTGGGGTTCCTGAATGTTTACCATAGCTATGGCAACAACAACAAGCTAGTGTTTCAACAACAATAGGCCATAAAGATAGATACGGGACTTTTGAACAAAACTAGTCCCAACTCCCAACAGTCAAACCCTCAGGACCTTAACCAGGTGTTGTCACAAGTTCAAATATCAAAGAAGAAGCAGAAATCCCTCTCTGACACAGCAGCATCCTCACAGCTGCTTTACTGGGGAAATGGAAACATACGTTCTGAGAATATGAAATGTTTTTTTTGTTTTTCTCTTCTAGTGATTTTAGATTTTATTATCATAACTAGAAAACGAAAATCAAATAAAACGCCTTGTAATTAAATTTACATAATTACGTAAAAATGTACGTACGTTTTTTAATATCCGTTTGTGAATTGAAAATCCAATGACCAAAAGATACACGGACCCACCACCCAGTGTCATGGAGATATGACCGAAACATACAGACTAGAATGTTCTTTTGTCCCAGGCCTTAAACAGGTTTAATAATGCTGCGAAAACAGCCTGTTTAACATGGGGGTCAATGAGAAACAGCTCTATTATAAAACCTGCTAGTGGACACTCAAAGAACTGCAGTTTTGTGCACTTCCTGATTGGATCATCAGGATTCTGTGGTGGGGCCTTGGTGAATACAGGTGCAGCAGCCATGAGCAGTATGACAAAATAATGTTGTTGTTTTTTTACTTTAAAGCATGTAAACATATTCTAGTAGAAACACAAAATACATGTAAGAACCTAAAAAAAGAGTGTAATAGGCCCCCTTAAAGCAGCTACAATGGATTTATTTTATCATAATAATGTATTAAATGACAATGTAAAATTATTTACCAATGCTCATTGTGATGCTGTCAGACAGTGGAGCATTTAGCAGCTAAAAGGACCAGATACTTCCCCAAGGCGTTAATAGAGTCCAAACACAGAGCTTAAAGGGGAGTGAACGTTGGAACTACATCCACAAGGCAGATAGAAACTCTCCAAAGGAAGGATTATGTTGCTGCAGGTGTATATAAGCAACTGTTTGCTGACAAGTTCACCCACAAACTTCCAAAGGTGATATGTCAATGATGTGTTCACAACTTGTTGCTGATGCCCCCAAGTGTCAAAATAATCTGTTATTTTAGGTTTAATAAACCTGCATCTGTTTTACTCCATCTTTACTAAATTCACTCTACTTAAAGAGTGTTTGTGCAGCCAGTTAAATTAAGTTAAATATAAGAATTTTCCTGACCTTTTCACATAGAATACAATTTATTTAGTTTTGCTGTCATAGAAGCCAAAGTACTAAAGTATAATAGTAAACCGTTAGGGACAATATGACCTAGAAATTATTTATTGGCACATCACATTTTTTCATTACTTCTCATCAGTAACAATATTTGTAAATATTTAATTAAATAAATAAAAACAGAATAAATGCAATATAGATAAGCAGCAGAAAATTGATGGATCAACAGGGCTCCAGACTGCGACTAAAATTTGAGAGTATAAATCTGCAGTATAAAACTCTGACATGAAGGTAAACACTTTACTGTCATTCTGTCTCACTCTGCAGTATAAAACTCTGACATGAAGGTAAACACTTTACTGTCATTCTGTCTCACTCTGCAGTATAAAACTGACATGAAGGTAAACACTTTACTGTCATTCTGTCTCACTCTGCAGTATAAAACTCTGACATGAAGGTAAACACTTTACTGTCATTCTGTCTCACTCTGCAGTATAAAACTCTGACATGAAGGTAAACACTTTACTGTCATTCTGTCTCACTGCAGTATAAAACTCTGACATGAAGGTAAACACTTTACTGCCATTCTGTCTGACTCTGCAGTATAAAACTCTAACTTGCAGAGAGGAGATGAAGTATTGGCTTTACATGAACACGCCAATGTTTCCAACAACTAAATTCACTTCAGGTGCATTCTAGATGACCTCAGGTATCTTTTCAAAAACTTACAGAACTTTTCACCGTGGAATATTAGACCAAAATGCCCACGGATATTTACTGTACAGTAATTACTTAACATTATGTTAAAAGTTAATTAAAATTAAATCACTCTCCAATCACTAATTCTGAGTGTATGGTATATGTTTTTATATTGTACTGTCATGACAGCGATGGTGCTGTTTGTTTACCTTCTATGTTGCATCTTCAAAAGTACACAATAAAAATTAATTGTGAATTTGAAACAGCACGTTGTAATTCCTGCATCTATTCTCAAAGTATTTATTAGTAATACAGTGAAAATGAGTAGAAATGGGAATATTTGGTTAGCATATTTATTTACAGTGTGTCGTAAATTTCAGTTGGGGGCCACAGTGCTCCTAGTGAAGAAAGTTAGTCTGGAGCCCTGATTAACCAATTAAAAATGATGAATGATGATGAATGATTTTAGTTTATTCTAACACACTGGTGGATCTAGGTTTGATAGCTAGCAGTAGTGACCAAGTCCACAACAGGTCTGAGGTGCTAGCTGAAAAAATTATCATACTTTTAGTTCATAGGTGAATGTCTCCTGCCAGCCCACAATCAGATACAAAAACACTTTATAACCAACATTATTGTGTAGAGTATCACCAAAGTCTTTATTCCTACTGCTTTCAAGCAGCCTTTAGACGGAGCATTTCATTTGTTTGTAAAATGACCCAGTGTTGACTTCCTGTTTAATGAGGTAGAGAGCGGACGTGCGAGCGGGGAGCTCCAGCTAAACTTTTCATTTATTTTTCTAGTCTACCAATTTAACAGTGCTTCTCCTAGGACTGACTCGCACATTACTCACAGGTATGGAAGCCTTTGTCAAGACCTTGCAGTCCCAAGCCACGGTACTCCTGGAACGTGTGATTGCTAATATTGGTGTACTGCCGCCCCCCAGCTATATCCTTTTATTTTACGCCTATTGAACATTGAAGACACATATGCAGATACAGGAGCCCTATCTGCTCGGCAAGTGTTTAGGTCAAAGATTAATGTCAGTCCCGCTGCTAGTTCTTGTTCTTAGAACAAGCTTAGGGAGGTTTCGGTGTGTTTATTTGTTCCCTGTTTTCAGGGACAAAGCTTCCACTCCAGCTTTAGCAGCAAAGCAAGGGGCACAGCGCTCTGATCCATAAGAAAATACAGTTTTGCCCAACCAATGTTATAGCTGACCACCAAGACCGGTTTGTTATAGTACCAGGCTCCCTTGGTAATGTACCTTTTGTTCTTGTTAATCTCTATGCACCTAATTGGGACGGTGAGGCATTTATTAGGAAAGTTATCTCACTTCTACCAGACTTAACTTCTCACCACTTAATTTTAGGGGGCAACCTCAATTGTTAGACAAATCCTGCCCACGACAGGATTCTCCTTCTAAAATGGCTAAAGCAATTTCAATGTTTATGGATCAAATAGGAGGTGTGGGTCCATGGCACTTTCTTTATCCTGATAAAAGACAATTTTCTTTTAACTCTCATATCCATAAAACATTCTCGAGAATCAATTACTTTTACATTGACAATTATTTTCTCCCTGCTGTCAATAGCATTGAATATTCAACCATAGTGGTATCCGACCATGCTCCAATACTACTCGATCTTTCGTTTACACTTTTACAAAAGACACTTCCTCCGTGGAGGCTGAATTGCACATTGCTTAACGATGACGACTTTTTTATTACCAACAAGTCTAATCTCATATCCCCATCTCTTCTGTGGGAGACATTTGAGGTGGTAGTCCAAGGAGAGATTATATCTTACTCTGCAAAACTAAATAAACTTAAAAAACAAAAACAGGAACAACTCATGGAAAGCATAGCAGAATTGGACAGAAAACTGTCAACTTGTCCATCTTCTGAATTGGACAAGGAGAGACAAAACTTCAAATGGACTATAACTTGCTGTCGACAATAGAAACTGAAAAATGACTCTTACGATCACGTGGATTTCTTTACGAGCACGGTAAGAAGGCAGGAGGCCATCTGTCGCGCCAAATTAAAAGCTGATCAATATCCCAACAAATTAACGATAATGCCTAAGGTAATCTGTCATAAATTAACCCTTTAAAACATTTTACTCTGAACTATATACTTCACAATTCCCAACCGACAAAACAAACATGATGAGTTTCCTGGATAACCTAAATTTTCCGCCCATATCCTCTACTCAGTAGAGCGGAATGGATCGACCCTTAGAATTTAGTGAAATAGCAGACTTAATCAAAGTAATGCAAAGTGGCAAGGCCCCTGGCCCAGACGGCTACCCTATAGAGTTTATCCAAAAAATTGCTGATAAATCCCTCTTCTTTTAGACATGTTCCAATGACTCTCTGGACTGGGGAGCTCTGCCTCAAACCCAAGGGTATGTATATATTTGTTTTTTTCTCTCTCTTTTAATTTCTCTATGTACTTTTTTATTTGCTTGTCTGTTTGCGGTGAGAGGAGGGATGTGTGTTATTGCGGATCTATAGGAAATTATGTAGGATTGGGAGGGAATAAGTTGTGGTTGTTTTTGGAAAAGGGTATTTAAAAAGCAGTCCTTGTTTTTCATTGTATGTACTTTTGCCTTACTAATGAATAAAAATATTACTAAAAATATATATTTTTTAAAAGACAGTGTTTCTGCAGACCAGGAAAAATAAATATATTGTGTGATTCAGGACCCTTTGGTGTTTGCATGGTCTTAGTTTTGGTCTCTGAAAGACACAGAGTGGACGGGTGGGGGGGCAGGAATACAGACCTTAAAAAGCCTTGGAAAAACATCAGTAGGCTGCCCTCTGACTACAAACAATCTGGAATTGAGCTTCTTCAGACTGATGTCCAGGTCCCCCAGAGCCTCCAGCAGGAACCTGCACAAAGACACACAAGGAGAATATAATTCATTAAAAGTCATTCGAAAAAAATCTGAAAGGAAAAACTGGATAGCACACCATTTCAGCAGTGGTGCAAAGTAATTAAGTAAGCTATCTCCAATTTACAATGCTGCCCTTTCATCCCTTCAGGAGATTCAACAATCTAACCTCAAAGAACAACTGTTCACAAATGGCCTCCTGTGACTCCAACGACTGTCGTAAAGACTCAATAGAGCACTAACGAAGTCGAAACCAACATCCCACCAAACGACTGTCACTCCAACGACGGTCGTTGGCACTTGGAGCACAAAGGGTTCCAGTGAAATAATCGGCCTTGTGAGAGGTTAAATACCTGGATCTCCACACCAGTTATTTGGACCAGTCCCAGGCTGGTCAATTGCATACATGAACTGATGAAGCCTCTTGGATGAGAGGTGAAACGTCTTCCTAGACAAATAACCAAGTCCAGTTGCTTTTGACTGAAATTGCTTTGGGGATAAGTAAGCTACATTTAGTACTGCACTTAAGTTTAATTTTGGGATACTTTACTTTTTCTGTTACTTTATTCTTGTACATTACACTTCAGAGCCAAATATTGTACTTTTTACTCAACTACATTTATTTCATAACTTTATTTACTGGTTTCTTTGCATAGTAATACAATATATTTCCAAAACCTTAATTATAGGGTTGCACTAGGGCTGAGCTATATGACCAACATCTCATATCAAGATATAGGTCATTTCATATCCCGATAACGATATACACAAAAGATCAAAATTAGAAAAACAAATAAAAAATACTGTTAATCTTATATTGTTCAGAATTTGACAGAATATCCAATGAGGCTATATCACTGCATGCTTTTTAAAATGTGTGTGTGTGTTGAAGGCAATAATAAGTTTACTATTTAAACAATTCAAAGTAGTGCATAAAATTCTACCCGACACACGTGTTTCACAGGTTTCAAAGACAAATAGATTAATTTAGAAAATTAATTAACGATAGATATTATCAGGAAGAGCGAGTTGCTCCCTCCCTTACCGTAATGTTGTGTGCACACCAAACGCGAATGGCGTGAATACAATCACATCAGACGCTTGTATAGCGTCGCTTGCTCAGTTTTGTCACAATTTTTATCATTGCTTCATTTGCGTCTATCACAGGTAGCAGCCGAAGCGGCTAACTAACTGAAGTTAACCCTCGGCTCAGCCTACTCTGCTGTTGTGCTAAATGTGAAGTTATGCTAGTGTAACAGGGATCTGAATGCTTCTAAAAGAACAGAACGTGATGGCCTGCACCCTAACCTGGAAGGGTCAAGACTTTTGTCTGCAAACATTGACCTGACTATCGAGTCCTGCACCTCCACCACCTCCTGACAAAAACCCAGTGTTGGGATCAGGATGCAGAGTCAGAGTTTAATTCACCTCTCTGCGCTGCCCTTACCGCAAGCACACAGCAAGCATAGCTGCAGTCTTACACAACTCTCCGCGCGCTCTGTGGATCACTTTACAGCTCAGTATCCTATACAAACGCTGTGTGCCCCACGATCATCTACATTAATTAAATCAAAAATGAACAGAAGAAGAGCTATACAGAAAAACTTGATACAAATCAACACCAAATCTGCAATAATGCAACAAAATCAGAGAATAAAATGTGGACTTTTAAACATCAGATCTCTGTCATCTAAAGCTGTATTAATAAATGATCTGATATCAGATAACCATATTGATGTTCTCTGTCTGACTGAAACCTGGCTGCATCCCGGAGAATATGTTGGCCTAAATGAATCCATTCCTCCCAGTCATATTAATACTCATATTCCTCGAGGCAGTGGTCGAGGAGGAGGCGTTGCAGCTATTTAACCTGGAAAACTGTGCAGCCGATTATACTTGTTATAGTGTACCCAACTCTGAATTTCTATCTGAATTCTCAGAGTTTCTGTCAAATTTAGTCCTTAAAACTAATAATAAAGTAATCATTGTAGGAGATTTTAATATTCATGTGGATGTTGTTAATAATAGCCTTAGTACCGCGTTTATCTCTCTATTAGATTCGATTGGTTTTAGTCAGTGTGTACATAAACCTACTCACTGTTTCAACCTTGTTTTGGATTATGGTGTGGAAATCAATGACTTAATAGTCTTTTCACAGAATCCTATTTTATCAGACCATTATTTAATAACTTTTGATTTCATATTACCGGACCACTCACCTCTGGGCAAAAGTTTCTGCACTAGATGTTTATCTGATTGTGCTGTAACTAAATTTAAGGAAGCAAATCCATCTACATTTACTTTATTGCCTTATCCTAATATTCAAGATTCCTGCACTAACGTTAGTTTCTCTGAAATTGATCATTTTGTTGACAGTGTTGCTTGCTCACTAAGAAAAACACTCGACTCTGTTGCTCCGTTAAAAAAGAAGAAAATAAAACAGAGGAAGTTAGCTCCATGGTATAACTCACAAACCCGTGAACTAAAACAAATATCGCAAAAATTAGAAAGTAAATGGCGCTCTACTAAATTGGAGGAATCTCGCTTAGCTTGGCATGAAAGTCTAAAGACATATAGGAAGGCCCTCCGTAATGCCAGAGCTGCCTATTACTCATCTTTAGTAGAGGAGAATAAGAACAATCCTAGAGCCACAGCTCTATTGAGCCATGTATTCCTATAACCCTCAGTAGTAACGACTTCATGACCTTCTTTAATGACAAAATTATAACTATTCGAGACAAAATCAAGTCGCTTGGCACCAATTTTTCATCAAACCCAGGAACCTTAGAAACTGTATGACCTGATATTTTCTTGGACAGCTTTTCTACAGTTGACCATAACAAATTAAACTCTACTATTTCAGCATCAAAGCCTTCTACTTGTCTCCTAGACTCTATTCCAACTAGGTTACTCAAAGAAGTGCTACCTTTAGTTGACACTCCTGTATTAGATATGATTAACATGTCTTTATTAGCAGGTTATGTACCACAGTCTTTTAAAGTAGCTGTAATTAAACCTCTCCTTAAAAAGCCCAGTCTTGATCCAGAGGTACTAGCCAACTATAGACCTATATCTAACCTTCCCTTTCTCTCTAAGATCCTCGAGAAATTAGTTGCCAATCAGCTGTGCGACTTTTTACATAATAATGAGTTACTTGAGGACTTCCAGTCAGGATTTAGAGCGAATCATAGCACTGAGACAGCACTGGTAAAAATTACTAACGACCTTCTAGTAGCTTCAGACAAAGGACTTGTCTCTTTGCTTGTCTTACTAGATCTTAGTGCTGCCTTCGACACTATTGACCATCACATCCTGCTACAGAGACTAGAGCATCTGATCGGCATTAAAGGAACCGCACTGAGCTGGTTTAAGTCATATTTATCAGATAGATCTCAGTTTGTATATGTTAACGACAAATCCTCCATGCACACTAAAGTCAGTCACGGAGTCCCACAGGGCTCTGTCCTTGGACCGATTCTATTCTCCTTATATATGCTTCCCTTAGGAAATATTATAAGGAAGCACTCCATAAATTTTCATTGTTATGCTGATGATACACAATTCTATTTATCGATCAAACCAGATGAAACCCATCAGTTAGATAAACTTCAAATGTGCATTAAGGAAATAAAAAGCTGGATGACCTGAAACTTTCTGATGTTAAACTCAGATAAAACTGAAGTCATTGTGCTTTGCCCCGAAGGCCTCTGAAACTCAATAACTAAAAATATTGTTACTCTGGGTGATGTTGTGTTGTCCTCAAGCACCACAGTACGAAATCTGGGTGTTATTTTTGATCAGGATATGTCCTTCGATTCTCACATAAAATTAACAACAAGGAATGCATATTTTCACCTGCGTAATATTGTGAAAACTAGGAACATTATGTCTCAGAAAGATGCAGAAAAATTAGTCCATGCATTTGTTACTTCTAGGCTGGACGACTGCAACTCCTTATTATCAGGCTGCTCCAATAAGTCTCCAGTTGGTCCAAAATGCTGCAGCTCGTGTACAAACTAAAACAAATCGAAGAGAACATATTTCTCCTGTATAAGCTTCTTTGCACTGGCTACCTGTAAAATCTAGAATAGAATTTAAAATCCTTCTCCTTACCTATAAAGCTCTTATTGGTCTGGCCCCGTCGTATCTTAAAGAGCTCATAGTACCGTATCACCCAACTAGATCACTGCGCTCAGAAAATGCAGGGCTACTTGTCGTTCCTAGAGTCTCCAAAAATAGAAGGGGAGGCAGAGCCTTCAGCTACCAAGCTTCTCTCTTGTGGAACCAACTCCCAAGTGTTATTCGGGAGGCAGACACTGTCCCCATATTTAAGAGTAAACTTAAAACTTTCCTTTTTGATAAAGCTTACAGCTAGGGTTTACGAGCTCTCAGCTATGTTGCTGTTGTTATTCTTAAAGCTGCGTCCGTTCAGTTTAATGATGCTGCTATAAGCCTAGTCTGCAAGTGGAAATATTACCTTTCCTAATACTCTGAGATTCTCTCCTCTCTATGTCATTCATGTCTCATCAATGCATGTTATTAATTCAACTTCTTCCCCGGAGTTGTTAGTGCTTTCTCATCTCGCAGGTCTCTGCTGATCGTGGTGGTGCCTACTGCCATAGTCCTGTGGATCACTGCTGATGGTGGTAGTGCCTGCTGCCTTGGTCCTGTGTATCAGGTCCCTGCTGATGGTGGTGGTGCCCGCTGCCGTAGTCCTGTGTGCTAGTCTCTGCTGGTGCTGGTGGTGCCTGCTGCCCTGGTCCTGTGTGTAGGTCTCTGCTGACGGTGGTAGTGTCTGCTGCCTTGGTCCTGTGTATCAGGTCCCTGCTGATGGTGGTGGTGCCTGCTGCCCTGGTCCTGCGCGCACGTCTCGGCTGATGGTGTTGATGCCTGCTGCTGTGGACCTGAGTGTATGTCTCTGCTGATCGTGGTGGTGCTTGCTGCCGTGGTCCTGTGTGCTGGTCCCTGTTGATGGTGGTGGTGCCTGCTGCCCTGGTCCTGTGTGCAGGTCTCTGCTGATCGTGGTGGTGCCTGCTGCCGTGGCCCTGCATGACGCTTCCTGCTACTTCAATAACTATTAGTCATTTATTCTGTCACTAGTTTTATAAATTATAACTTATAAATTATAAAATTTGTATCCATAAAAACACCATCAGTGGTATGTCTTGCTGTATCGTAGCTGCTATTGCCCCTACTCATCATTTTGTCATAATTATTTTCATTTTCATGTTCTGTCACCTTGGATGTGCGTGTTCCTGCTGTTCTGCTATGCAGACTGCCATAACATGTGGGTCATGTTCACATTACTATAGATATTGTTATAGTTACTGTTACTCGCTGGCTGCTTGCATCTTTGGAAGTGTGTCAGTCGCTCTGTCTTTTGTTTATCTTTGAGTTTCTCTCTTTCTCTCTCCTTTTCTTCCTCCCCAACCGGTCAAGACAGATGGCCGTCCTCCACAGAGCTGGGTCTGTCCAACGTTCCTGCCTGTTATAGGGAAGGTTTTCGTTGCCACCGTACTCTATGGGGGAATTGCTGGGTCTATGCCTACTCTGTAAAGTGTCCTGAGATAACTTTGGTTATGATTTGGCACTATAAATAAAATTGAATTGAATTGAAATGAGCTCTCAGATGAAGTGTGTGGCTCTTAAAAGAGCCGTTGTAGTGAGATCAGGCCGTCAGTGATTCAATCTCTGAAGCCGTACAGGTGCTGCCCAGTCTCCTCCTCAGCTTCACTCTTCACTGACGGCTTTCTTCTTCTTCTGGATTTCCGGCAGAATAGTCTTAAATAGTCTTGTCTTATTGGCTCCACTCGCACTGCCTCCGCCTGAATCACATGTCATCGAGCCATTTACAGTGATTTTCAATGTTTCATTCCCCAATTTTACCCCTTTCCCAAATTGGAAAAGTTTTCTAACTTTGCATGTCCCTTCGGTCGGATCCAAAATTCTATTTTTTGGGTGGTTGCACATGGTCGACGCAAAATCTCTGCCCCACACACATGAAAATCAGTACACATATGTATCATACCCAGTATGGGAAAGAAGTCTCTTGCCATCATGACCTCAACGCAGGAAGTCAGCCATTTAGTTTTTAATTTATTCAGATCAAAACAAACTCCTCACACAGATTTCCCCCCGCTCAACTTCAAACTTGCTACAGGGTTATCTACAGACTGAGCTGAGCTTAAGTTGTGCTCTGTAAGTCAGTAGGTCAAAGGGCGTGGCTGCTAGGGCTCAACAAACTTTTGTTGCTCGCCATCTACATCCGAATGTGCCTCACGCCCACATACTTGGTCCAATCAACTTCAAATTTGCTGGACATGGTGAAGGCTCCGCCCTGATTTGCCCGATTTATTAATATCCCACTTTACTCATACCGCCCCCCCAGTGGAAAAAAATTTCATTCCACTTCGAAGACATGCAGAACAAGTTGGTGTAGCTACATTTTTAATGCTGTAAAGCTACGAGTGATGGCGTCCGTGTGGCAACACAATTCCTCACCAAGAAAATACATTTGACTTTTAAATGTCTTTAATAAACTCGTATCATCATGAAAATTAAGATACAAGCTGAGGCATCCCTGACATGCCTCAGGCCCCACAGTTGCGTAGGAGAGCGAGGGCCCGTTCATCGCCGCTTGCGGCTTTAATTAGTCACAAAACCATGTCAATATATTTAGTTTCATGATCCTTTATTATAAATTTAGGAGCAACAATGATGTAAACTGGACTTTCATTAAATTAGACTCTTGCTACAGGTTGTAAAAGTGGTAGAAAACTAAGTTACTTGTGTTTTTTCATTGTAGCCCTGGAACTTTTTGAGGATACAGTGCTGCAGAACTATGATTAATGGGCTTATCCAAATATTTTGAAAATATAAGACATTTCTTTTTCAAATTCACAGTGTGTACACATTCTAAAGGACAGAATGTGATTATTACAGAAACTATTTTACAGATCATCTCTCTACGTTATCTTTGATCATGAGATGTCCTTCGGTTCTCACATAAAACGAACAAGGACTGCATATTTTCACCTGTGTAATATTGTGAACATTGTGTCTCAGAAAGATACCTCTCCTGTATTTGCTTCTTTGCACTGGCTACCTGTAAAATCTAGAATAGAATTTAAAATCCTTCTCCTTACATACAAAGCTCTTATTGGTCAGGCTCCGTCGTATCTTAAAGAGCTCATAGTACCGTATTATCCGACTAGATGGCTGCGCTCTAAGAATGCAGGGCTACTTGTCGTTCCTAGAGTCTCCAAAAGTAGAATGGGAGGCAGAGCCTTCAGCTACCAAGCTCCTCTCCTGTGGAACCAACTCCCAAGTGTTATTTGGGAGGCAGACACCATCCCCATATTCAAAACTTAAAACTTTCCTCTTTGATAAAGCTCATAGTTAGGGCTTACTAGCACTTAGCTATGCTGTTATAGGCCTAGTCTGCCGGGGGATAATACATTCCTGATACTCTGAACTTCTCTCCTGTATCATTCATGTCTCATTAATGCATGTTACTAATTCAGTGCCATGAAAGTGAAACTATAGTTCTAAATATACCGTCAGCTATTGTCAAGGAAAGATACAAACAAAACTAGGGCTGCAACGATTCGTCGGCGTTGTCGACAAAAATCGATAATAGAAATTGTCGACAATGAATTCCATTGTCGACATTCGTCGCTAGACGTGTTTTTCCAACGGAGTGAGGCATCTCACTTCATTACAATCTCTGCCGAGTCGCACATGCGCAATAGCATCTCTGACGAGCGGTAACGCACACAGAAATGGCGGTGTCCAGCACAGCAGCTGCGCGCACGAAAACTTCCAAAGTTTGGGAGCATTTTAGCCTGGATACGGCGGATAAAAAGATTACTTGCAAGGTTTGCAAAGCAGACCTTGCAAGTAATCTAGCCAAAAACAATGACCCTCTCAGCTGGTGGAGAGAAAATGAGGGGCGTTTTCCCACACTGTCAAACCTAGCAAGATCTCTTCTGTGCATTCCTGCAACATCCACCCCGGCAGAGCGAATCTTCTCAGCAGCAGGAAATATCTGCTCCCAGAAGAGAGCAAGCCTCACACGAGACCATGTGGATATGCTGACTTTTCTTAAGTATGAATAAACTGAACGACATAGCCTGAGCCTCATGTTGATTTTAAACCTGGTCTGTCCACCATGACAGGTTTGTGTCCAGATTGTATCACACAGTCCATGTTTTCAACTTGAATTTGGACAACTCTGAATGCTTTTTCAGCTGTGTATCTACAAATGTCAGTTGTTAAAACCATTAGATTTCAGACTGTTGAGAATTGTAAATTTATTTTACAACTGAATGCACTTCACAAAATGCACTTCATATTTTTTTTATTTATTGTTTTACTGCTGCTAATGTGCCCTTGGTTTACAGGAAAGAAATGTTTACTTGATTTTAATTTATTATTTATTTTTTATAAAACACATTTGCCTGTCCTTGGACAGAGGTTTATTTATTTATGGATTTATGGCCTATCAGCAGCAAAGTTGAATAAAATATGCATTTTTCATTGAAGTACCCACCTTTCTTGGGTTTATTATCATTTGCCACATAATAGCAAACTCATGCTAAATTTAAGAAAAAATTAATAATTATCCGATTAGTCGACTAATCGTTTCAATAGTCGGTGACTAGTCGACTATTAAAATAGTCGTTAGTTGCAGCCCTAAACAAAACACATTGATGTTAGAACAAACACTTTTAATAAGATGCTCCTTTCAGAAATCACATCTCTCAGCAACCCTCTTTCTGACAAGTGTGACTGAGCGGCGCTGGACTCACGTGCACCTGCCCCTGTCTGCTTCATGCCCATGGCTCGCCACTCCGGATCAGAGGGTTTTTCATGAGCAAAAAAAAAAGAAGGGATCCTACGATCAGTCGACTATAGGTCGAGTCGGGGACACCCCCTAATACTACTATATATTATCTTTACCCTTAGGTCTAACATAAACTGACATAATACTACTTATCATATTTTAAGTAGTATTACAGCTATATATTGCTACTTTTCATATAATTTTTCTTATTCACCGCCATAATTATTATTCATATCTCTATCACCTTAACTGCCATTACTTTTTAAACAATGTCAGTCTAATAAATGAACTGCCATTACTTATTAGACTTATTCATACAATTACTATAGATTGTATTACAGATAATGTTAATTCTGTGGTTGCTTGCATCCCTGGGTCTGTCTGTATTTGTGCCTCTCATTCACTCACTCACTCACTCAACTGGTCGAGACAGATGGCCGTCTGTAATAGAGCTAGCTCTGTTCGACGTTCCGGTCTGTTAAAAAGGAAGGTTTACGTTGGCACTGTGTGCACAAGATGCTGGATAAATACTGTAAATAGTAATATTATTATTACTATTCTTTACAATTATTTATTATATAAATCATGAGTAAGTCAGTGTTGTCTAGACCTACTCTGTATGTAAAGTGTCTTGAGATCATTTTTGTTATGATTTGTATATAAACCATCATACATTTGTAAATAAAACGGTATTGAATCATATCAACATCTGTTAATATCTGTTAAAGGCCAGCAGCAATATCTGTTATCGGTATCAGCCAAAATTGGTGCATCCCTAATTAATTTTGATGTATTATAATAGATTAAGATAAAATGAGATTTGTATTGACCCCCAGGGGAAATTCACAAGCTAGAGTTCAGAAAATAGTTAAACTTTGCATTATTGCATTAGTAATGGTAGGCAACTATCCAAAATGTTGAAAAAAGAAAAAATAGATAAAAAAGGCTGAATGGGGGATTTTTGCCCGATGCACTGGCTGCCAGTAACTCACACATACCTGAATTAGTCTTATAGTTTATTTTTCCAAGAAAAAAGACGTGGCAAGTTGTGGCATCCAAGACATTCTAACTATGAAACTATGATTCAAACAACTACTGAAGGGTTTTCAAAACAATTCGGCAGTAGGACTTAATCACCCCCTCTCCCCTCCACCAGCTGTTCACCGAGATTGTCCGCATTGCTACTGCCACCAACACCCATGACCCAATAAGTGACCGAAGAAAAAGTTTTCAATAATTATAACAACAATATACTGTAGTAATACATTATTCTGAAATGGGCCATTGCTGCATAATGAGTACTTCTACTTTTGGTACACTAAGTATATTTTGCATATTTTGATGCCAATAATTGTACCGAAGTAAATATTTGAATATACTTTGACTTATAACAGAAAGGTAGTATTTCTACATTGTGGTATTGCTACTTTTACTTATACGGCAGTGCTACTGAGGGAACACTTAATCACAGCTCTTGATGAACGAATGATTCAAGTTGATAAACTTTACTGATGTTCATTGTTTAATGTGGTTAGAACAAAATTATAAAGACAACAGTCAATGGAAACCAAAGGCATCAGTTTTTTTTTGGGGGGGGGGGGGGTTGTCTTGTTTTTTCCTCTCCATTGCACCTGTTGTCACTTTCATTTGCGACAAAAAGGCCGGTTGTACACGTAAAACAAGTCCACGAGAGGAAAGGATTATGAGAAGACTCTCAATGGTGAATCAGTTCAACACTGCAGCTGGAGTTGGTCTCCAGTTCAGTGCTGAAAATGTAAGAGTTTTGAAAGCCCACTCTGCAGTGACCAAACCTCTCATCATCAGAAAGAATAAAAAGGCTAGACTTGCCTTTGCTGAGGAGCATGTTGTGTGGACAGAGGAGAAATGGTCCAGAGTGACTTCAGTGATGAGAAGACGTTCACTTTATTTGGGTCTGATGGAAACATTATGTTGGGCGTAGGACTGGGGAGAGACTGAACCCCAAAGTGTGTGAAGAATTCAGTTCCATTTGGAGGAGGGTGTGTCATGGTTTGGGATGTTTTCTGCAGCAGGAGTTAGGCCTCTTGTAAAGCTACATGGCAGGGTGAATGCAAATGTTTATGTGAACCTCCTTCAGCAACATGAAATACCTCCACTGCAACTGTCTCCCAATCAGCTGCAATTTTCATGCAACACAATGCCCCCTGTCCCACTGCAAAAAAGGTGAAGCAGTTCCTTGAAGCTAAAAATACTGAAACAATGAAATGGCCAGCCCAGAGTCCAGATCTAAACCGATAGAGAATCTCTGGAAAATTCTTATCAACAAAGTAAAGTCTAAGAAACCACTACAGTTACTAAACTACGGAAGAGACTGAGTCAGAATGGACCAAGATCAATCCAGAGCAGTGTTAGAAACTAGTGATGTCCTGTGGGCGCAGATGTGCTTAAGTCATGGTCCACTGTGGTTATACACTGGTGTATAACACAGTGGATATTCAAAAAAATTACAGTATTTCAGAATAAATCAAGTATTAATACCATATTCTAATCTCCAGTGTATATGAACAGAGCATCATCTTCATCTTTGCATCAAGTGTGGCTTTGTCACTTCTCCTAATCAAGAATAGTTGAGTAGTGAGTGAGAGTGAGTTATAGCGTTAGTCATTTCAATATAACTCCCTATATAGTGAATGAAAGTGATTTTGGACCCAGACATTGATTGCCTTTGTGCTTTAACATACTACTGTTGGATATGAGCACTTTAAGGGTGATTGACATAAATATTTATCGACCGATTAACTAATCAATAATGAATCAATAATTAATTAATAAAAAACATCGGAATTGGCGGATCTTGCTCCGATAGTGCAGATGGCTGCAGTTTTTTTTCCACAGCACCATAAACAGCTTCTTCCCCCTGCTCTCTGATAACTGAGGGGCCACACACACACACAGAGAGAGAGAGAGAGAGAGAGAGAGAGAGAGAGAGAGGAGAGAGAGAGAGAGAGAGAGAGAGAGAGAAGAGAGAGAGAGAGAGAGAGAGAGAGAGGAGAGAGAGAGGAGAGAGAGAGAGGAGAGAGAGAGAGAGAGAGAGAGAGAGAGAGAGAGAGAGAGAGAGAGAGAGAGGAGAGAGAGAGAGAGAGAGAGAGAGAGAGAGAGAGAGAGAGAGAGAAAGAAGAGAGAGAGAGAGAGGTGCAATTTACATCCCTCTCTATAACTCTAATACAACTATTCTTGATTAGGAGAAGTGACAAAGCTACACTTGATGCAAAGATGAAGATGAAGCTCTGCCCACATACACGGGAGATGAGAATAAAGTATTCATACTTATACTTACTACTGCGACATCTGTGGAAGCTGTTGAGGGTGATTTGGCCGCAGGGGACAGTGGCAGGCCAGTGGAGATGTGCAGAAGGTGTGTGGATCCCGAAAGAAGAGGACTCAAAGGACATCAGTCAGTTTAGGACGATCTCGCTGCCAAGCGTCGAAGGCAAGATTTTCTTCAGCGTCTTGTCACGACGACTAACTGAGTTCCTCCTTAAGAGCAGTTATATTGACACCGCTGTTCAGATGGGTGGGATTCCTGTAGTGCCTGGATGCCTGGAACATACAGGAGTGGTAACGCAACTCATCAGAGAGGCTCGTGAAGGGAAAGGAGACTTGACCAGACTTGACCGTACTGTGGCTGGACCTAGCCAATGCATATGGCTCCGTACCTCACAAGCTGGTTGAAGTTGCCCTGCTGCAACATCACGTTCCAAAAAAGTCATAGACCTTATGCTGGATTATTACAGCAACTTCAGGCTAAGAGTCACCGCCGGATCGGGCACATCGGACTGGCATCGACTTGAGAAGGGCATAATAACAGGCTGCACAATCTCAGTCATCCTGTTCGCACTCGCCATGAACGTGATCGTCAAGTCAGCAGAGGTGGAGTGCAGGGGACCCTGACAAAATCTGAAGTACGCCAGCCCCCTATAAGAGCGTTCATGGACGACTGTCACCACCACATCTGTCCCGGGCTGCAGATCGATTCTGCAAGGGGTAGAGAAGCTCATCACATGGGCAAGGATGAGCTTTAAGCCAGTAAAATCAAGATCTCTGGTGCTCAAGAAGGGAAAGGTGACAGATAGGTACCGCTTCTCTCTGGCTGGAGCCACCATCCCGTCCATTACCAAACAGCCAGTCAAGAGTCTTGGAAAGCTCTTTGATTGCAGCCTCAAAGACTCGTCATCCATCCAGAGAACCAGCAAGGAGCTTGAGGGCTGGTTGAGATGCGTCGACAGATCTGGCTTGCCAGGGGAATTCAAGGCCTGGATTTACCAGCATTCCATCCTGCCCCGCATCCGGTGGCCTCTACAGTTGTAATGGGTACTGCGTATACTAGCAGAGGCCATGGAGAGAAAGATCAGCAGCTACTTGCGAAGATGGCTCGGCCTATCCCGAAGTCTGAGCAGTGCTGCCCTGTACGGCAGTAGCAACACCTTGAAGCTTCCATTCAGTGGACTCACTGAAGAGTTCATGGTGACTAGAACTCGAGAAGCCCGGCAGTACAGGGAATTCAGGGATGAAAGGTGGCATCGGCTGGCATCCAGGTGCGAACAGGCCGGAAATGGAGGGGCAGATGAGGCTCTGGAAGTGGCAGAGTCGCAACTGAGGCAGAAGGTACTGGTTGGGTCCATAGCCTCAGGATGCGCAGGTATTGCTATTTCCCATCACCCAGGGTGGACAAAGCCCAGGGAAAACAGCGGCAACACCTCATCCAGCAGGAAGTGCGGGCAGGCGTGGAGGAAGAACGAGCCAGCAGGATGGTGGGTATGGGACAACAGGGAGCTTGGACTAAATGGGAGAATGTTCTGCAACGGAAGATCACCTGGCCCAACATCTGGAGAGCAGACTCCCTTAACATCAGGTTCCCAGTCCAAGCTGTTTATGATGTCCTACCCAGTCCATCCAACCTCCATGTCTGGGGCAAATCAGAGACACCATCCTGCCCCCAGTGTCCAGGAAGGGGATCCCTGGAACACCTCCTCATTAGCTGTAGAAGCCCTTGGAGAGGGGCGCTATCGCTGGCGCGACGACCAGGTGCTGAAGGCGGTTGCTGAGAGTATAGCCAAGGCCATTAACACCACCAAGGGCCACAGCAAGCCTCAGCCAATCAGATTCCACAGAGCTGGAGAGAAGCCCACTATCCAAGCGAGGGCCGGGTCAGGTCTCCTAACTACCGCCAGAGACTGGCAGCTAGAAGTGGGCCTGGGCAAACAGCTGAAGATCCCAGCAAGAATAACAACAACACGGCTCCGACCAGATATGATCATTGTTTCTGATTCCACCAAACAATTGATCATTCTGGAACTGACAGTGCTCTTGGAAGAACGCATGGAGGAGGCTAATGAGCAGAAGCGTGACAAGTACCAGGAGCTGGTGGAGGAGTGTAGGAGCCAAGGCTGGAGGACTTACTGTGCACCCCTGGAGGTGGGATGCTGAGGATTTGCAGGGTGGTCCCTCTGCAAAGTCCTCATCAAGCTGGCCCACACCGGTGAGGCAAAAAGGAAGGCCATCAGATCTGCAACTGAAGCTGCAGAAAGAGCAACAAGATGGCTTTGGATCAAGAGGGCTGATCCGTGGAAGAACGCTGCTGGGATACAGGCCGGAGTCTAATAAACTCCGGTCGGGTCGCCTGGGCGAGGGTGTCTGATGTTGAAAGACCCGAAACACCCAGTGACCCCAGGTTACATCACTGATGATCGATCCAATCGCATCAGCAAGATGTATCTTTCAACAAATGTATTCTGAAATACTGTTATTTTTTGTATCTATAACACTGCATATATACATGCATGCAAGTGCCGCAGTGTTATAGACACATCATCTATACATGCATGATTTTTATTTGAAATAATATTTTTTTCCTTCAAACTTTGCTTTCGTCAAAGAATCCTCCATTTGCAGCAATTCCAGCATTGCAGACCTTGGCATTCTAGCTGTTAATTTGTTGAGGTAATCAGGAGAAATTTCACCCCATGCTTCTAGAAGCCCCTCCCACAAGTTGGATTGGCTGGATGGGCACTTCTTGCTTACCATACGGTCAAGCTGCTCCCACAACAGCTCAATGGGGTTTTGCACATGTACGAGCACGAGCACGAGGCCTATGGCGGCTCTGACGTCATTTTATGTGCGCCTGTTCGGACATATGAAAGAAAAAAAAAAAGACGGACCATGCGCGGACATTTAACAACAACAACAATGATGGCGAAAGGTTCCCGTTGGTGTGATGCAGAGGTGGAGTGTTTACTGCAGATTTGGTCGGATGAAAGTATTTAAAAACAGTCGGACAAGACGCACAAAAACTCTGGAAAGATTTGTAAACAAAGCGACGCATCGCAATGACGTCATTTTATGTGCGCCTGTTCAGACATATATATATAAAAAAAGAAAACAAAAGACGGACCATGTGCGGACATTTAAAACAATGGCGACGAAGGTTCACGTTGTTGTGATGCGGAGACGGAGTGTTTACTGCAGATTTGGTCAATGAAAATATTCAAAAACAGTCAGACAAGACGCACAAAAACGTTGAGTTCTATGGAAAGATTTGGAAACAAAGCGACGCATCACGATGACGTCAATCAATGCGTGATGTGTTACGGCGTGATGACGTATGGACAGGCAAGAAGCATTTGCGCGAGGCCCAGGCAGTGTGAGTACAAACGGGCTGGCCAGTGGGGGGAGAGGGAGGGGGAACAAGTACCCTAAAGCCTGGGGCACGGTACGGGCGGACAGTGTGAGTGCGCCCATAATCTCTCCACCTAGTCCTGGGTCTTCTCCGAGGGCATCCTTACCGGATGATCCTGAAACACCTCAACTGGCTCCTTTCAACGCAAAGGAGCAGCGGCTCTACTCAGAGTTCCTCACGGATGGCTGAACTTCTCACCCTATCTCTAAGGGAGACTCCAGCCCCCCTCCTGAGAAAATACATTTCAGACACTTGTACCCGCGACCTCGTTCTTTCGGTCCTGACCCAGCTTTCATGACCATAGGTGAGGGTTTTATATAATATTAATGTATATCAATCACATATGATAATATATAGCTTTTAAAAATCTGTTAATCTATTTTTTATCCATTAGCTATATTGAATTAATTTACATTAATTCACATCCATATCGGCCGCTATCGGCTTTTTCCTGCTCCAAACTATCGTTATTATTACTTAAAATCTACTATCAGTCAACCTCTAATACATATAGCTTAGTTTATAATGTATAGATTATACACCAGCTTTCACATCACATGGAACTCTTCATATTTTATCTGGGTTACTTTGCTTGTCAGTGGCACAAGTAAACAAAGCGTAGCACACAAACACCTGACATATAGGCTACTTTATAAAAATCCAACTGTATCCTTACATAATTCAAAAACAGTGATTCTCTGAAAATTAAATGTTGTTATTAGTCTACGTGCTTGCTTTCAGTTTCCTCCACCAAACATCAGTGGGAGACACTGGGCACAGTCAACACAACTCAACACAACACAACACAACGCTGCTGCTGCTACGCCATCAAGCTAGAAGCGGATTTCTGACCATGCTTGTTAGCAGTTCACACGGACGTTGTGCCGAACATATCAGTGGGCACTAAGTGAGTCGGTGGAAAAAACGTCTTGTAGCTGGGGAGTCAATTCAGTTGTTGTTCTTCTGTGGTGTTTCCCAGGGTATTCTCTCCACCGTGAGCTAGTGGGGCTAAGTGACGTGTAGCAAAGGCCTGAGCCTCAACTGAACCGCTGCACATTTATTTAAGGATTCACACAAATGGCGACCTGACACACTGCGTTCCCATGATACTTTAAGCACAACTAACGTCTAATGGACCCTTAAGGTGCCACAGATACGATTAAATAACAAACCTCCAGCGGTTGATTCCCACGTTGGCAGCGCCAGCGAACCACGGGTCCAGGATATAAACACAGCGAACCGTGTCCGCTCCATTGAGGGCTTCCTGCAACACGGGATTATCGTGCAACCGCAGACCTTTACGAAACCAGTGCACTGAATTCACTGTCATGGTTCCTTCTTATTCCATCATTACAGAAGAATCCAGAGGGGTCGGTCGAAATGATGCCAAACGGCCCGGTTTCAAAGCGTCCCAGATTTGTAGAAACTTGTGTCGCTGTCAGTGGAGAGCCAACACTGAGGGGCGTGGACAAGGCACCGCGCGAATGCTGCTGTTATTATCCCTGTATCTGTGCGCTGATTGGCCAGGCGGTAAAACGTCATCGTGAATTATAAAACTGGAGAGCTTTGATTGGTTGACGGCAGAGAGATGTGGGAATGAGCTGTGTCACGTTTCAAACACCACGACTGAGGAGTAGCATCCAGCTGCAGACCCGGAGCACAAGCCCCTCACTTTTACAAAGCCCCTTGCTTGACGGAAGTGAATCAGTAAGTAAGCAGGAATTTTAGCGAACTCACTATCAAGGCTGAACATGATGAAGAAAAATGGAGACGTTTAAAAACAACGTAAGCTTTGCTATGTTGATAATGTAGCTAATTAGAGCTAACTAGCAATATTTTATGCGAATTTGAGGATAGTGCTGTCACTCTGTGGCAAATACATTTCTGATAAAGTTTTTTTGTAACCTGTGAGATGTGTAAGGGAATTGCCTGCGCTGAGATTGTTGTGTCGGCCGCTAAAGGCTCATTAAATTGCCAGTGCTAATGAAAACCATGAGCACCACAATGATGAAAAGACAAGCCAGCCTCGGCATGTTTCTCTTTAACCCGTATATGGATGCACTTTGTATATTTGTGGCAATGTTCTTCCTTTAGGATGACATGGCAGCTCTGCGGAGATGGTGGTGTGCAGTGCTAGTGGAAAACCTGCACCTGGAGGGGTCTGTGTCTGTTTTTGTCATATTTTGACTATTTGTTTGTTCTACAGACATGGCAGAAGGTTTGCCCATTTTTCCAAGGAGGCAGAAAGCATGCTGAATGGTCTTCTTCCACTAGTCTTTAGAATAAAGCGAAAGAGAGGTGAATTAAGTGTCTAATATTATAAAAGTCTATGTATGTTAATCACCATAACTGATTGATTTCTAACAGTTTGACATGGTTAAAAAAATAAATACTTTCCTCAAAAGGACACAGCTGATTTTAATGTCCAGGAGGAGATGACAAGCCAAGCGGAGGACAAAAATGGAAAGGTTTGAGACATTATTTGTTTAAGAAACTGTGTTTTTTACTATTTTAAATAGTGGTAGTAATGTAAATTTTCTTGACATTGCTAAAAGTTCATTATATTATAAATGTGGCCAACAGGAGCCAACACAGGATGATCACGTCATCAGGGAGCACAGTGACTTAAAGAGACCATGCACAATCAACCTGGCTGAGTTGGTTAGTATGTGATTTAGTTATTAGTATCAAGCATGCTATCTTGTCTCCCTAATTTATATCAAGCATTTACTAAACATAATTCCATTTTAAAATGTTTACTTTTAGGACAATGGATCTAAGGGAGCATGAAAAGACTAGAGGTCAGTAAAAAGCCATCCAAGTATGTGGAATTAACTGCGCTTAGTATAATTTTAATATTTGCTCTGTGAAACTACAGGAAATGGTAGAAGCGGAAACGGCAGTGTTGAGTACTGATTGACTTCATAACAGGGAAGACCTAAGACAACACCTTGAGGTTTCTATATGGCACTAAATTCATTAGCAGTTATGGCATTCACTGGATGTCCATCTTAAAGCATTTATCAGAAGATGATCAATGCCATGTCATTTTAAAGTGATGTTTATTTACAGGCCATCACCACCGGCTATCTGCATTCGCTGTGGGAAGGAAAAAGGCAAACGGCCACCATCTGCTTTGATGACACGCAGCTTGATGAAGTTCTCTTTTCTTTTTGGAATCCTTAAAGACACACCAGGAGCGAGACAACCCATAGATTTAGTTGCCTTTGTCTTTAACGTGCTTTTGCCTGAGGTAAAGTGTCAGTGTTCATCCTTCAGATCCAGATTGGTAGAAACTGGTATATTGCCTTACCATACATGACTATTGGTGTTAAAGATTTGAACGGTGTAGATGTGAACCCAGTGCAGGACACCCCTGTGGCATGTGGAGAAGTTACCAGAAGGAGCAGCTCTCTTCTTTGAATTCAAGAACTAAAAACCCCCCCGCATATAGTCATTTATTAATATAAATTTACATATTTTTCAATTTTATTTATATTTATTGGCAGTCACAGGACTGTTGTGCTCGTGGACTGACTAAGTATTGTCCTTTCCTACAGCCCACTACTTTTATTTTGAAATTTCATGTCACCCTGTTATAAAGGGCTTTTAAATTTTTGTTTATTAAAGTTGCATTTAATTTTAGTTTCCATTAAAACTTTGCAGATGATTATCTTCACTAAAACATCCAATATTTGATAATGTCACAATATTCAGGACTAAATTAACTGTAAGATACACTGACTGTGTATAAAGGACTGAGACCTGACTGAGGGGAATTGTATGTTCTTTTTCAAAAAAACGGAAACTTATTTTTCAATAAAGTTAAAAAAAAACGAAACGATTTCCTTTAACTTGCTATGTTTTGTACTTTTTCAAAAAAGTTGAAATAACCTATCAAAAAAAACTATTGTGTGACTTTGCATAAAGTAAAAAACACTACATTTTCACTTCGTCAAGCAAGGGGCTTTGTCGAGTGAGGGGCTTGTGCTCCGGGTCTGCAACTGAATACTATTGGAGATACTATTGGGACTGAGAGCATCATGTCGCATCTGAGTCAGGCCAGAGTGGTAATATTTCACTGTGGACAAGGTGCTGCATATTTCAGCACAGTAGTCTGCACGGTCATGGTCTGCATTTAAGCCTTAAAGCTTCTAAATGATTGAAAATGGTTTTTAGCACAATTCTTGCACCACAATGAGCCACAGAGAGGTGACATTCCACGTCCCCAGAGCCAGCCTCTTCTGCCCGTGTCTGGTCCGTTGAGGCCCCTCACATTCACTGCCACCCGTGCAGCAGCGCACCCGACCTCAGCGGTTCCTCCTGTGAGTGGTGGGACCACAGGATGGAGAGGAGGGAGGTGCCATGTCACTTTTTCGGGTTGTGCCTGGCTGGGCTCCGTGGCAAACCCTGCCACCAGGCGCTCGCCTGCGAGCCTTCCATCTGGGCCTGGCTCCAGACGTGGTCCCAGGCTTCCTCCAGGCAGGATCTCTCTTCCTCTTCCTCGGTTTTCATGTTGTCTTTGTGAACCATTCTTAGTCCGGCCCCTCCCCTGAGACCACTCTGCCATGGGAGACCCTCCAGACAACACAGCCCTCAGGTTCACAGAGACACACAAACCTCTCCACCACGATAAGGTGATGGTTCCCGGAGAGGATTGACAGTATTAATTATTTAAAATTCAGTACACATAATGTTGGAAAGCAGATGACAAAAGAAAGACTAGAGACTAACTATTTCATTTGCAGTGGCAGATTAACAGGGTATCCTGACCTAATCAAGTGTCTGCATTTCATCATTTTGTGTTGAGAGGAACTACAGATCTTATTTTAATTAACAGATCTGTGTGTCTGGATTCTGTCATGAACAGTGCGGGGAATAACTCCGAGGAGCGGGACCCAAATGCAGACACGAACACGAGAAAGATTTAAACAAATATTTAATGAAAATCGAGAACAAACATAAACCAGGGAACAGGGAAAACAGGTACAGGATCCAGGTGAAGACGAGGGGAAACCAACGCGGGGATCAGGAGACAAAACATGAACGGGTGGTGAAAAACAGGAACTCGGGAAACTATAACAAAAGAAACAAAGAAACGATTAACAAAGAACAGTGCAACACGGATAGAGAACGCGATCATATAGATTAGGTAGTGTTGCGGGAATTTGGGATATTTGTAATTCATAATCATAGTTTTGTCAGGTCAGACACAGTTCAGTGTCTCCTCTGTTTAACCTTCTTAATGGATAACGCAAATAACTAACTCTTGATGGTATAATGGCATATTTGTGCATCGGCACTCTGTGTTAGAGACCTTGTGATGAGAGAGGTTCAGAATGTCCAGAATTGTAATGTCTGAGGCATGTTTTTGTTTGGTCTAAAGACGTCACCCAACCAAGGCTTAGCGCATCCTGTCCCTTCATCTAAAAGACTGGGCACAATTTGGATCTGTGTCATTTCTGCTAGACTCTAGGCTTTGTGAGGAGGCAGGGATTAACGTATTTTTATCTGCAGAAGAAAATGTTTTGGCAAAATAAACCATGGAGAAAAAGCTGATCCTGTTTGTTGATCTTTATTGAAGAATCCATTTCCACAACAGTTTGGCATCCTTGGGTGGGCACCCGGAGGGAGAGGCACGGGCTGGACAGGACTGACGGTGAAACCTGTGCACAGTGGAGTGAATCTCCTTCCTCAACCTCGCCACAAATTCAGCTGAGAAGTGGGGGCCTAACGTCCAACAGCAGGCGTGTCCTCTCACTGCTGGTGCCTACTGAACTCGGTGGAGGATCTCTTCAATAATCTCCGGTGAGTTTCTTTTGGTTGTTGGTAACGTCTAGAGGACGAGGGTGCCAGTCCATTTGTTTGTTTGTTGACGTACACTAGGGCCCTAGAAGACGAGGGTGCGGGACCTTCCTCTGCAGAAAGTTCGAGTCTTTCTGTTTTTTTGACGTACAGTGAGAGTCTGTGCAAGGGCCGGCCAGCAGTTTGATCAGCTGCTCTTTTTCAGTTTTGAGTCTGATTAGTAGTAATAGTTTGTGAAAACGTTGTCTCACAGTTCGAGTCTGTTTGAGGTGAATTACAGCAACGTTTCTGGTTAGCTCATGAGCAAAGTAAGAGATGATTCCGGACAGTATGCTAGGGAGTTTGCTATTCTAGTTGCTAGTCTATGTGTGCCTTGTTCCCATGTGCGTCTCTTTTTTATCTGTGTGTGTGTGTGTGCATGTTCGACAGCTGCGGAAAGAGGAGTGTGTGTAAAGGCTTTGTTTTAGCTCAAGGTCACATCAACAGTACTGTCCTCCCTTTCCTTCGCGCTGAGGGAAGAGGGAGCATAAGATAGCATAGGGAGCGATTGTTTTTAACAGCAATAAATAACTAGAAACAAAATAAAGTAATTCGGTCAGTAGGGTGAAAAAAACGCTTGTGAAAACTGCCACAAAAAAAACTCACACACTTTAACCACTGCATGTACGATATGTAAAGCACCAATTAATAAGGTAAAGTTACCGTCGAAAAATAAGTAAATATATAGATCTGTAAAAATCTATCTATAACCTATAAACATATATGTAGATCCATAAACTGGATTCTAGAAAATCTTTGACTGAACGGGTTGAACCACTGACTGACAAACCTTTAACAAGGATGTTTGTAGAGGTTGAATGTTGCAGGCCTGTGTGTGTGTATGCGTGTGTGTGAGACATGTTTTGACTGACTGGGGGACCAATTGAGATACTGTATGTGCCTTGGCAAACTGCCAAATTGAGAGAAAAAACAGTTCAACACAATTGTGTAAATACATGCTGCGAATCAAACAAATTAAGTTTTGCGGGCGTTGTCATTCTGATGATTGAAATTCAAAAGTTGGGTAAATCGGAAACAGGTGTGGTTGTTCTATCAATCGCCATTTTGAATCAAACGTTTTGCAGTTTAAATTCTTGGTAGACGTCATTTTTGCCAGGAGTGATTTGGCAGACCGCCAGACAGGAGGGGAGTGCAACAGATAGCACCAGCTGAGAGGACCTAGCGGTTAGCTATAGGCCCAAGTAGCATAGCTACCAGAAAGGCTATGCTAATTAGCATTGAGCTAACAAAACTAGCATAGGAAATTAGACTTTGGATATAACCATAAACTAGTTTAGCATAATTAGCACATTTAAGGCTAAGCTAATTAGAATTGAGCTAAAATACTAGCATATCAAATTAGACTTTGGATATTACCATAGACTAGTTTAGCATAACTAGCATAGCTAATGCTAAGCTAATTAGCATTGAGCTAAAAACTAGCATATCAAATTACATTTTGGCTATTATCATAGCCTAGCTAAGCATAACTAGCATAGCTAATGCTAAGCTAATTAGCATTGAGAAAAAAAATGGCCAGCCGACTACCACGACAGGCAGATCCAGGTGAAAAGGCAGAGGACTCGACCCCCGGCGATCGCGATCATCTACACAACCCCCCGCCTACGTGCACGAGCTGGTTCCCACTACACCAGGAGCAGAAACCCGAACTGCGTGACAGACATGAAAGAGGCTGCCGCCCTGTTCCCCAAGGTCAAGGATGAGGACAAAAATTTGCAGCGGAGCTCCTGGCTTTTTGCCAATATTTCCGACCTACCACGAAGAGACAATTGACACGGAGGTCGCGAAAAAGGCAGAGGGCGTGACAAGGCCAAAGAGGGCGAGACGACAGCTGTTTCATCTGCGATGCATTGGCCACTGGTGAAACGACCAGAGTGTGAACAATGGCAGACCAACCGCCAGGGATTCCGACACGGGGGCAATCGACTGGGCGGAGGGCTGGGGAGAGTGACGGGCGCATCTGGACTGATCAAAGGCCATCCGAACGGAACACGTGAGCACACCAACACATCCATACTCTCTCCACGACACAGTATAAATTCCGTACTGCAGGCTATTGAATGCTTAGAAAACACACACATCACAAAAACTTGCAGGAATGTATGCTTCACTAAACTCTGCTGCCTATAAGAATCTACCCACACTAACACTCGCTGTTGCAGACGTACCCCTCACATTCCCAGTAAATTCCGAAGCGACAGAATCTGTTATACAACACACAGATTTCAAAACAACACGCACTGTCGCCTCACAGCAAGAAGGTCACAGGTTCGCATCCCGGCCTCGGCCTTTCTGTGCGGAGTTTGCGTGTTCTCCCCGTGTCGGCGTGGGTTTCCTCCGGGTACTCCGGTTTCCTCCCACAGTCCAAAGACATGCACGTGCTAGGTTAATTGTTGAGTCTAAAATTGCCCGTAGGTGTGAATGGTTGTCTGTCTCTGTACGTCTCTATGTGCCCTGTGATAGACTGGCGTCCTGTCCAGGGTGTACCCCACCTCACGCCCGATGTCAGCTGGGATTGGCTCCAGCACCCCCGCGACCCGACCCCGGGATAAGCGGTTGAAGATGAATGAATGAATGAATGAATGACCCAAAATGAGCGGGAGATGTGTTAGAAATCTTGTGTGTGTGTTAGACATAAACACTATGGCACCTCTCCCACTCGAGCCTCACTGCTGACACACACATTCACCCAGCCACACACAAACACCCTGGTATCTTGTGTCACACTTACTTGCATTGTGCTGCACAAATCTGCTTAAGGAAAGATATGCTATTTGAACAAACATGGTTTAAACAAAGTACTCTGTGTGACAGTTTAGAACTGCAATGCCTGTATTGGGATAACACACGCTGTGTGCCTGCCTAATGTTTCTTTCCAAGTGCCGCAGTTCCCGTATGTTTCCTTGATCTAAACAGAGGAGCCGCAAAATCTTGAACCTTGGTTGACAAAATGCATCAAGGCGACTGGATGGAATCAAACAGCCGACCCCACAACTGAGTATCATGAAGGTTTAAAGGTGCAACGAGTAACAATCCAAAAGGCAGTAACTGCTCTGAGAACGGTCGAGATTAAACTTCAAAACCCAGAGGTATCCTCTACATCATACTTCACTGCACCACACGGAAAGATAATGATTAATAATGTCACTGACATACCAGAACTGAAACGAGTGGGCGCAACATCGGCACGATGTAGGTTTGCTAAAAAAAATCCAAACCTGTTGTAATCACCCCAACATCTTCCTACAGGCCCTGCCAGCGACAGTATACATTACGGATATAGGCTGTGGAGGGCCTCAAATTGGTATTTGAGGCCCTCCTCAGGGCAGGCATCATCGTCCCCTGTGACGACACCGTCCGCAGGCCAATAAGTTCCACCTGAAAGTTATAGATTTGGCCAACGCTTTCTTCAGCATCCCCATACACCCCGACAGCCAAAGACGGATCATGCAGGACCCCTCTCACGCTCTCTTCTCAGCGTTTGAGTGGCTCCCCTCAGGACGCCGTCTTCGCTGTCCCTGCTGCAGGACACAGAGGAGAAGAGCAACCTTCATCCCCAGGGCTGTCCAGCTCCTCAACTCCTGACCCTTCTGACCATCCCCCTCCCCACTCTTGACACCCTCCCCTGGACACTCCCCCCCCCACTCCAGACACCCTCCCTGGACACCTCTCCCCACCGGACACCCTTCCCTTCACCCCTCCTCCTCCCCTCTCCAGACACCCTCCCTGGACACCATCACCATCACCCCCCCTTCCCACCCCTGACACCTTCCCTGGACACCTTCACCCCCTGGACACCACCAACCCCCCCCCTGGACACTTACCGGACACGTGAACTGGCTATCTACCTCCACTCCAGTCCTCAAAGCTGTGAACTACTGGTTTGATGCACAATTCCACTTATTCTGTTCACTCGGTTTATAATGTTACTGGTCTGTTGCACTACTCCACTTATTTACTCGGTTTATAATGTTACTGGTCTGTTGCACTACGCCACTTATTTATTTATTCTGTTATTATGTTCACACCGGACTTATTCTGTTACTATTTTCTTACTGGTCCACTTTATTCTGTTAGTTATGTTAATTTATGGTATTAATGCACTACTCCACTTTATTCTGTCTATCAGGTCTTATATTGTATCCATCACAGCACTATGGTCACTTTATTTTTCAGTATTCATCTGTTACACAGAGCTAGCATATACTAGACTGCTGTTTTCCTGCCATGCACCACTATCACTTTATTATTTAGCTTATAGTTATATATTATATTTATACTCTATTACTGCACTATAGTTCTGTTTACGTCTGCTCATTACACATATGTATCATGTCTGACCTCATCTGAATCCGATCACTGTCCACTTATATCTTTTCTGCACTACAGTTCTGTTCATACCTGTTTCAACAGTCTGCTGCATGTTTACATTGTTTACATCATATACACCCGTTCACATGTCTGCTTACATCTGATACACGCATGTCTGTCTACATCTCACGCAGACGATGTTCTCTGTATATAACCTGTACTAACACACTAACATCCTGACACTTATTCTACCTGTACTAACACACTAATATCCTGACACTTACTCTTCTTTACACTTTATTCTTGTGTTAGGTTAAAATGTTTTTGTATAATTGCACTGTCGTTATTTGCTGCTCTGTGTGCCCTGAATTGCCCCCCGGGGACAAATAAAGTTTTTTGAATTGAATTGAATACTGGTTTGCATTCACATTTGAAGGTAAAGCATATATGTTTACCTGACTGTTTCAGGGGCTGTCGGAGTCTCCATCCATCTTCAACGCCACTCAGCATGACAATTTACAGTCCCTAAGTCTGCCACAAAAGAAGCGCTTTACTGGCATATGTGGATGATTTAATGATTTGCTCTCCTACGCGGGAGGCCTGCGTTGCGGACATGCTAGCCTTGATAACACCTCGCCGACAGCGGCCACAAGGTCAGCGTGCCCAAATTGCAGTTTGCGTCACCTTTCTGGAACACATTATATTGCAAGAGGGGAAAACACTCCCAAACGCGCATCTCTGCCATCCAAGAAATCCCAAAACCAATCACAAAGAAACAGGTTAAGAGTTTTCTTGGCATGAGATCATACTGTAGATAGTGGATCCCTGACTATGCAAGCATCGAGGCACCATTGCTCATGGTCAGGGTCTAGCGGCACGGGACAAAGTTGCTTGGACACCCGATGCAGAAAGAGCATTCCACGATCTAAAGCTAGTTTTACAGACACCACCCATTCTTGGCCTCCTAGATTGCAGCCGGCCATTTACACAAACAGTTGATGAAAAGGAAAAATCTACATGACCTCAGTCTTACTGCAGGATTACGGGGGGCAAAAGGACCGGTTGCATACTTCCCATCCAAACTACACCCTTTGGCAGCCGGTCTCCCAGCCTGCCTTAGAGCTGTGGCAGCTGCAGAGAACGCAGGCATAGCGTCTCGTGATATCGTCGGCTACTCTCCACTAACCTTGTTAGTACCACATGCAGTCTCTATGATTCTGTTAGAAAAAAGAACTCACATCTGTCCTCCGCAAGATGGTTAAAAAAACACCATTCTGCTCGAACTGCCCAATATCACTGCACGGTGCTGCACTGTACTCGATCCTGCCACGTTGCTCCCTACTGCTGAGGATGGGGAGCCCCATGACTGCGTGGCTATTATTAACGAAATCTGTTCCCCCAGACCTGCGAAACACCACACACCAACCCTGACATGCAGCTTTTTGTGGACGGCTCAGCATCAAGGGACCTGGGAACAGGCCTTAACCAATCAGGTTTTGCAGTCACCACATTACACTAAACACTTTTGGCAGAGCCTCTCCTGTCCTTGATGCTTTGCTGTTGCCACATCACATCGCCATATGTAAATGTGAAGCACACACACATAAAACAGACTATGTCTCACTAGGCAGTGGTGCTGATGCAGCAGACAAGGTCGCAGCTAAACGACCGCTGATAACACAGCTTGCTATCACTTCCAGCCCCGCTGTAACACCCTACGCAGACTTACAAGAGCTGCAGAACAGAGCCACACCAAAAGAGAAAAGGGCGTGGAAGCAAGCTGGAAGTGTGATGAAACAAAAAACGGACTATTTGTTTCACCATTACGCTAAATTGACGCATGGTCGAGACCATGCATCAAAGGGGGGGGGGGGGGCACGTGATATCCAAAGACATTGGATGACACGTGATATCCAAAGACATTGGTTCACAAAAGGTTTCTCACTATACTCACAATTTCTTTGCAAAAAATGCATGATCTGTGCAACAAACAATGAAGGCAGAGGCATTAGGGTCAAACAGAGCGCCCATCCCCCAGCGGCGAGACCTTTTGATCACTTACAAATGGACTTCATAGAACTAACACCAAATGAGGGAAAGAAATTTTGCCTCGTCATGGTCGACATGTTCTCAAAGTATGTAGAGGCTTTCCCCACTTCAAAGCAAGATGCGTCAGCAGTGGCAAAAGCCTAACTAACACAGATACTTCCCAGATGGGGAGTGCCCTCATGAATATCAAGCGACAATGGGACCCCTTTTGTAAACGCTGCGCTTAAAAACATCAGTCAGTACCTTGGTTTTGACCTGAGACGGCATTACAGCTATCATCCGGCAAGCAGCGGGGCAGTAGAACTAGAAAATGGGACCCTAAAGAACAAACTCGCTAAATGCTGTAAAGAAACAAAACTGCTTTGGACAAAGGCCCTCCCCATCGGGTTGATGTACATGAGGGGGAGAATCAGGTCCAGAAATAATCTCAGCCCATTTGAAATCCTGTTCGATCGGCCTTTTCGAACTGGGATTGGGCCTGAGCCAAGGCAATTCCCTGAGACAGGGTGTTGTGAAGATGAGATGTTGCGATATTGTACACATCTAACCTCTGTTCTTTCTGATATTCACAAGCAGGTGAAAGGCGCACTGCCGACACCCACCACACGAAAGCTGCACAACCTGAAGCCAGGTGACTGGGTCGTGGTCTGAGATCTAAGAAGGAAATCTTGGCGATCACGAAGGTGGAATGGGTCCTACCAGGTGCTGCTCGTCACAGAAACCGCGGTAAAGGTCGCAGAGAGGGCCACCTGGATCCACACCAGCCACTGCAAAAGAGTCACGGAGCCATCAGACGACACCCTCGCACAGACAGATCTGAGGGAACCAGATGGCATCGATCTTCCAAGGCCAGCCACTCCAGGGAGGGGTGAGACGCCGCCTGGACCTGTTGCCGGCTCAACACCTCCTACTACTCCTGCTGCTGAGCGAGTCCTTCTCCAGCCTCACAGATTGAAACGGACAGGAACTACACACCGTCTACATCGCCTCAGTCACCCGACCAGAGCAGAATGCCTGGTACCAAGCTGTGGCTCTAACCGCCAGGCTGATGACGAATGACAGTTGCTATGTCTGTGCCCAACTTGCTCATTATCGCAGGCCTCGCTCCCTGGTTGGGGGTCCTGAACATCAGCGCCGTCAACTACGAGGGATCGACAGTCAGATTCAGAAACGTCACAACTACTCTGAGTCAGGTGCATCATTCAGTGATGACGACAAACCCCACACAGCAACGAGGAGCTGTGTGCTTTGTAACTTGACCAAAATCTGGGCACGTCCTTTTGCAACCAGACAGTGAGTGCCACGTGCGGCAGCACATGGAACGCTGCCTACATCAACCCTGAGTGCAAGAACGCGGGCCCTTACCTGGGCAGACTGAATCTCACAAACACACCTACAGCCTGGCCTCTCAAGGGGGTCTTTGCCAAATTATCGGGACAAAATGCTGCACCCATGTGCCTGCATTAGGTGACAACTTGACTCACGTTGTTGCCCACTTGAACAAACTGTTGCACAGAGAGAAAATCAAAGACTCAGAAGCCCATGACGGCTGGGACCTTTGGTCCTGGCTCACGATGGGGGGATGGGAAACCACCGCTGTCAGATTCCTACTCCCTGTGTTGATTGTTATGGTGGTAATGTTGTTGGTCATTTGTTGCGTGCTGCCTTGCTGCCGAGCTCTCGTGGTTTCCTTGGCGAGCTCTGCCACAGGGTAGTACCCACGAATCACCATGAACCCAGATAAAGATCTGTGGGTACCACCATTTTTGGATTCAGACATTGAGTCAAACTGATGTAAACACAAAATGTGAATGTTAGACGGTGATTACACTACAACCACATGCGTGATGACAACAATAAAAATTCTCACCCTTTCGTGCAAACCATTTTGTGTGCAAACTGTCTCACTCAGGAACTGCCTGCTTGCCTGTCCGACCTTAGCTCCTTTACCTTCTACAGCTTGACCAGACCGCTACAAAGGGGGGGATTGTTTAGTTGCCCTTTGTCTCAAGCCGGTGAAGAGTGACAACCGATTTTGTCACGGGGGCTGTAGAAATTCGAAAGTAGCTGAGTGGTGATGGTGAGTGGGGGCCCTGTGGTTCGAAGTTAGGCCAAATACATGTATGCTGTATCCGCACCTTCTTTTTAATCATATTTTATCGTTTTTTCCCCTTCAGGGTGGAGGCTTCAAACCATCAGGTCAATTTGTGGCCTGTGGTGGGGAAAGAAAGAAAGGGGTTTATCTGTATTATGCTATTCATCGTTTGTTCCTTTCCCCCTCTCATTTATTACATGATAATTACCTTTTGTGACTGTTCCAATCACTGTCTTTACCCAAATCACCTTTACTCATCTATAATATAAAAAGCTTTTTCTCCAGTTTTGATGCATGCTATTTAACCCTTTTCAAAAATTAAAATATAGATCAATTACAAATTTCCTGTTGTAGTGAACATAAAATGTTCAAAGGTGGGACTGTTGTGGGAATTTTGGATATCTGTAATTCATAATCATAGTTTTGTCAGGTCAGACACAGTTCAGTGTCTCCTCTGTTTAACCTTCTTAATGGATAACGCAAATAACTAACCCTTGATGGTATAATGGCATATGTTTGCATCTGCACTCGGTGTTAGAGACCTTGTGAGGTTCAGAATGTTCAGAGTTGTAATGTCTGAGGCATGTTTTTGTTTGATCTAAAGGCGTCACCCAACCAAGGCTTAGCGCATCCTGTCCCTTCATCTAAAAGACTGGGCACGATTTGGATTTGTGTAATTTCTGCTAGACTCTAGGCTTTGTGAGGAGGCAGGGATTAACATATTTTTATCTGCAGAAGAAAATGCTTTGGCAAAATAAACCATGGAGAAAAAGCTGATCCTGTTTGTTGCATCCGGCTTTTTATCCCTCCAGTGCTGACGAGCTAATGAGCCACAGCTGGGCTGTACCACGCCTACCAGCAACAACAGACAAACACAAAGGGAAAGACACAAGCAGGAGAAAACAGACAGAGGGAGAGAAACTCAGACAAAAGGAAGAGGGAAGGGCCTGACAGGACAGAAATCCTGACAGATTCTTTGATTTTATCCAGGATATTTCTTTAACTGTATTTCAGCAGGGGGGAGGCCATTAGCAGTTATGTTGCAATGCTGCTCACCTGGTTAATAATGTTAAAAAATAACTCCACCTCAAATCTATACTCACGATCAAACACTCCGCCCCTTAGGTTTAACATTTGTGTGCACCATTTATTCCAATCTGTCATATTGTTTTATTTGTACTATTTGCCTGTTTACCATGTGTCTGTTTCAGAGATCTTCTCCAGGGAGCTCCTCCATTAGAGTGGAAGTACAGTAAGTAACACTCAGCTACAACCTGGAGCAGCTGGTCTCTGAATACCCCAGCTGGCCTGATTCTTTCATGTTCCCTCCCTGTCCATCTTCTAGTTAGGTTGACAGGAGTACGGAAGCAGCAGAGGATGCTTAGGGCCCTGGGGAGCTTGTGAAGGAAAGACCAGAGGCCCTGGCCCCAGTCCTCGACCTCTTAACCCAGGTGTTCGTTTGTGGTTCTAGGCTCTAAAACTTGTATCATTAATACATTAACTTAATGTGTTTCCTCTACTTTTAGTATGCACATCAGTAATGACCCCCCCCCCCCCCGACTTCACATAACCCACCTATGATTTGCACATGCCTCAAAGATTGACTTTTATATTTTACTATTTTAGATTTTGCTATTTTATAGTTTGCTTTACATATTGTGAATGATTGAGAGCTGCTAAACTGTGTTTTGTTATCTTAAAATAATGACAATGAAATATATCTATCTAAAGAGAGGCTCTGCAAGTGTTTAGGCTAATTTTACACATGATCAATAATGATAAAGAAACAGCAACACTACACGCTGAAATGGGGGAGATGCCTCTGGAGTTGAGAAGGCTACAGTTTTCATTGAATTACTGTATTAACCTACAGGACCACAGTCAAGAACACCCAGATTATTGACAAACCATGCTGGGAAAAGGAGAGGAGGGAAACCAAAAGGTTTGGATGGACAGTGATTCAGAGAGATGTACTAATCAACATAGTACAATTAAAGGTGGTCCTCTTCTATTCTAAAAAAAAAGAAGAAGATGCAATTTCCCAGCTTGGGATCAATAAAGTATTTTTATTCTATTCTGTCTAACCGTTCCATTACCTTCAATTCCACCTTGGATAGTTTATACGGAGGTTCTACAGAGTCCAAAGGAGAGTAGGAGAAATGAGATGTGCAGGAAAAAACAGAAAAGAGGGGACAGTTATTTCAAGAACCAGATTTGGACACACTGGTATGAACAGCTGCACAGATTTTATAATAAAGAAGCATAATACAGGCAGATATGAATACTGTAGGCAGGGAGAGAAAATAGAGCATTTCATTATACACTGTGAGAGGGGGGAGGTTTTGTTTTGTTAATATACGTTAAAATATTATTTTATAATGTTATTTGATCCACACTCACTTGTGGTAATGCACCAAAACGTGGTTTGCCAACTACCAAAAAAACTAGAAAGAAAGAAAGAAAGAGAGAAAGAAGGAAAGAAAGAAAGAAAGAAAGAAAAGACGTGAGTACAGTGGAGTGATTCCAGAGGGTGGCAGCAATGCAGCATTGCTGATGTCGGCTGCCGTAAAACTCCAAAGAATAAGAAGAAGCAGAAGATCATGATCAGACATAACAGCTGTGTTCGAATTTGTTCCCTGTCATAGCAGTAGTGCACTATATAGTGTGTACGCCATTTTGTTGTGGTGTTCGAAACTATCGTGGTTAATTCCATTCACTATGTAGTCCACTATAAAAAAAAATACCCACAATGCACAGCTAATTTGAGTGTACATACCATAGACATATAAAGAAAATAAATAAATCTTTATATGTCTATGATGTAAACTACATTGTACTCACGTATACCACAATGCAATGCGACAGTGTTTTACCGGAGGAGAAGAAAAAGAAGAAGAAGAAGCAGCACTAGCAGAAGAAGAAGAGGTGCTAACGGTAGCCTGGGATCCAACCGCAGTCACCAACAACCGTTCCTCACGAGCTGACTACTGTTAATGGCTCGTGAAATCTATGAACCTTGGGCAGCTCACAATCAAGATACAAAACCATTGTTAACAAAACCACACAAAACCAACACCATCGGAATTTCAACAATTTATTCAGGATTTAACATTGAAATAAACAAACAGCATCAGTAAAACATTTGACCGTCCTCCTGAGTGCAGGTTTGTATCATAAACAGACTGTAAATGAGTTTACAGCTCTGTTTGTTTACATGATGCTGGACGCACCCGCTTCCGTCACACATATATCTGTCAAACACATATCTGGCGCATGTACTGACGCAACCATTTGTTTGAAAATTATTGTGTAGTGTGAAACCTATTTTGTTCATTCCCTATATAGTGCACTATTTAATAAACACTACATAGGGAATAGTGAGTGAGTGAATGAGGAAATTATTTTGAAAACAGCTAATGACGATGCCATGACGATGGGTGTTGACGTGTAATGTCAGCGCCATTTTGACTAGTTTTAGCCATGTGTCCGTGTTTTTACCCTCAGTGTGTCTGTGTCGCGGTCTTTGAGCAGCGCCGCTCGCTGGTGCTGTAGATCGTGACTGTAGAATTAGTTGTTCATGTGAGGGCGAGATGATTCCAGCTATCCTCTCAGCGATACAGACTCTTACCGAACCTCTGGGCGGTGAGTGGACCCTTTCTTCTGACACAGACTTCCGAAGGTAGCGTTCGCCTCTGATAAACAAGCATGTTACTGTATACGTTCAGTTCTAGCAGTGGCTAGTATCACGGACTGACCGATGACAAGGAGCATGGATACAGTTAAACGCTATATGAAATGCTCCGTTGTCACATAGCGAGTTAAAGCTGCTCAGCCAGGAACAAACAGGGATTGTCTTTATTAGTAACGGATCGTTAGTCTGACCCAGCTTTTCTGCTTCCATGACTTTTGTCAGACTAGTGGAAAGGAAACATCCAGAATACACACTGCACTTTCTCCTAAATTCACCCAAAGTTATTTATTATTATTATTATTAATATTATTATTATTTTTAGATCATGCCTTGTTTGCACATTTGACATACTTTTTCAGAAAGTTTGTTATACAAAAAATAGCGTGTTTCAAAATGAAGAAAATTTGTCTATTCATATCTTTAAAGTTTTGTATTTTCTCACTCTGAGCCATAAAACTTCACTTTAGCAGCACTTACACACACACACACACACACACACCAGACTTTCCACTGTCTATATTCTGAAGGTTTCTACAGAGGGCTTTGTTCACATGTCATTCAGACCCTGATTTCTACAACATTTGATTCACATTTATTGATTTTTATTTGTAATGACTATTAACATGATGATAAAAAGAGAGATCCAAAATCCCCTAACCCTTTGACTCTAAAAGGTCAACAACATAAATAGAATGGAACCTGGTTCTATCAAATGTTCACATTTCTGTTCCTGAAATGTATGTAAAGGAAAACATATTTCAAAATCAGCTTTCATGTGTAACACACACAAGGAATTGGACTCCGGCTTTTTGTCACACCGACAGGGCCAACAAAAGCCCTGTCAGACGGCCGCTTGGGTGGCTCACATGCAAATTAGGGGCGTTTCGGCGAGGGAGACCTGCCTTATACCGGGTCTTCGACCCCTAATTGAAGCGCACATAATGATGCACAGCAATACACCCTACCCAGCACGTAATGCTTATTGTCCATCAAAACCAGAGGTGGCAGGGATCCCCAGCTGCTGCCACAGACACAACGCTCACTTTTTTGTCCCGTGACTTCCACCACTCCAGTGGGTTTTTCTGAGGATGAACGCATGGCTCACTGAAAGAAGCTTCTAACTTGTTAGCATCCATATTTTCAAACTAGTCCTCCGTGAAGAGGGTGTTCAGTGTCTCTGTGTTTGCGACGTTGCGACCCTGAACGTCACTTCTTTACCCCTCCATATCACAGTTACCCTGTCATGTACGTCACACAGCTTGTCTCAGATGGTGAGGCAAAGAGCCAGTTCCAAAAATCAAAGGTGTTTGTGTCCCGGGTCAAGCGCAGAAGCAGGAGGTGCTGTGCGCGCTCACAAAAAAACTCAAGTGTTGTTTACCCATCAAGTTAATTTGAAACGGGATGTACTTTAATCCCTAGCACACAGAAAGTGATGTACAATGTCATAGTGTCAGTGAGTTCATCCAGGTCTGTTGATGCAGCCTCAAAAACATTCTAATCAGTGCAGTTAAAACAGGCCTTTAGCTCCAGTTTTGACTTGTTGGTCCATCTCCTCACAGTTTTGCCCACAGACTTAGCAGATTTCAGTTTCTGCTTGTCAATTGGGAGAAGATGACAGTGGTCAGAGAGTCCCAAAAGCTGCACGGGAAACAGACCGTTAAGCATCCTTTTAATACATTAGAGCAGTGGACCAGTGTGTTTTTGTCCCTGGTGGGACACTTCATGTGCTGCCTGCAGTGACGTGCAGTGAGGGTTGGGGTTGGGGAGGCACTGACTCACAAGTCAGATTTATAAACATACAGTAGGATGCCAATAGGATAGGATGAGAGAATAGGAGAGAATAGGATGCTGAAAACCATTTTAAAACACGAGTGCCACTGTATATTGCAGTATATCTGACCTTTACTGACCGAAAATCCAGCTTTGAAAATTTTGTTAGTTTAGAAATCAAATCCTCCATTTTCAGGGGGAGAAATGACAGCTTGTCGCTAAGATCTACAGCGTCGCACAGCACACACTGTGTTTACTTTTTGCACACAGGTCAGAGTTCACCGTGACCTGCTGGCTGTCAGGCTGCTCACTATCGCCGCCTTCCTTGAGGCAGAGGTACTGCCTGCCTCAGGGCAGCATTTTCCCTGTGGATTTATGTCTTATCAATAAGATGTAAATATTACACACATACGTAAAATACATTAATGAACACCACGGAAAAGAGGACGTATGCTTTTATTTCATAAAAGTGTCCTCAACCATCATATTGGAAACATAAACAGAAATGGGAACAAGCACGCGCAGAGGGCACGCGCTCAATCCAGTTTGTGAGTGATTGCGCAATCTGGAGGGAGGCTCGGCTGTCCGTGCCTCACCTCTCGTCTCCGAAGAGACTCCGTTTATATAAATAGGAAATACAGAATTTTCTGCGATTTTTACTATAAAAACGGTCAAAATACATTAAGAACCACACCAAAATCATAGTCCAGAGGATAAATATTAATACTTGTGTTGTTTTACTATTTCGTTTCTTTTTCCTCTCATGATGACAGGGGAGGCACAGCCTCACCTGCCTCCCCTGACTGCACGTCACTGGCTGCCTGTATTTAGGCAGTTCATTACTGTGGTTTGCTCTGTTTAAATCCCCATGGATAATGAGAAGGGGGTCTAGATGTTGTCTCTCCATAATGGTGATCTGGTCAGTCAGGTGCTGTAGTGCCTCACTGGCACAGGTCTGAGGGGGGATGGAAACACCCGCCAGAAGGAAAGAGGAAAACTGATGTTGATGTTTTCCTTGATACTGTGACATCTGTACTCCAACCTCTGTTCATGTGGAAACACATTCCACCTCCCCTCGTTTCCCCCATAAGTTCTGTAATGCCGTCCGCTCCGCGGAGTTGGAAGCCTGGCAGATGCAGCATGCAGTCAGGAGAGGACTCACCAAGCCATGTATTAGTAAAACATAGCACCGAAGATCCTGAAAGTTCCCTGTTTGTTCTGTGATGAGCAGCAGTTCATCCCTTTTGTTGGAGAGAGAGCAGACATCCGGCAGGTGAAACAACGGGAGCTGTGTTCAGTGGTTTTCCAAGCTACACAGAGAGCTGCTTCACCTCCAACCAAAATCTCAGAAAAACTCTCTGGGTGCACAAAGGCCGGAAAAAACAGTTGCAGAGTAAACTGCCAAATGTTCAGTCGTTCTTCCTTGTTGAATGTAATATCCAAGGGAGAACTGAAGTCCACACTAATAAACAGAAACATAAGAGAGCGCATCACCAAGGCAGCCATCCACGGTGCCATCTGGACAATTGCCTCATATACATATTTAAACATCAAATTTCAGAAAACATGTAATACAAATAATTGTCTTAATACAAGTACTCACTATAGGAATTGTCATGGTAATATCTATTAGTTCAGGAGTTTACGCTATGACTCCCTTTAACTCCCACATTGACAGTGCATACAGATTCTCTTACAGCTTCTGTTTTTTCTCTCTTCACAAAAAAACCCCGACCTGAATTCACTCAGAGCATTTTGCAAAAAGGCAATAAAAAAGCTGACGGTACAATACAAGTGATAGATAACAACTGAGTGACCCTTCACTATGACCTGCTGCAAATTCATTAACACATTAATTTTCTTATTCTTACTATTTTTCAACTGCCTCTATCCTTGATTTTTTTATATGTATTTGTTTAACATTTAAAAAAAAAACAACAACAATATTACAGTTAAGGGAAATTGAAGGTTGAATATGGAGAATGAGCAGAAAACCGCCATCTAGTGTCTCCAGATCGTAGCCCCAACAACGAAAAATAAGTCGGGTTGCCAGGTTGGTCAGACCCGGCCCAGTAGCCTACAGGAGCTCAGAGTCTGTTTGAGCCTGTTTGAACCCGTCCCCTCCAGCAAATCACACCATAAAAACCAGGATTAGAGGAGTTTGACTGACAGTTAGCATTAGCCATTAGCATTAGCCGTTCCAGCTAAGTAAAGATTTAAGTGATGTTAGCGATCAAGGAGAAATGTAGCCATTTGGGCGTGCATTTGAATGGCGTTTCTCTCCTTTCTCTCAGTCCATGGAGTGAATGCTTGGCCTATATTGACTCTGGTTTTTGCCCGTCTCCGCTCACTCAGCTGCTGGGACAAATAACGCCCCCTTCACTGAGGCTCCGAAGCAGCTGCAGGATTGGAAACTCCATTTCACCCAGTGCCAGCCTACAGTAGCTGCACCCAACAACAGACAACCCTGGCAACCAGCAATGCCCAAATCTATTGGCTGCTACCATGGAAACAGAACGGGACAGCAAGTCATTGTCAAGGGTCTTGGCATATTGGGTTCCCTACAATTATTCAGCAATATTTAACATGAAGGAAAACAAAATATATAGTAAAATAAAAAACATATCATCTATAATATAAGACAGAAGAAATGGAGAAACAAATAGGATAAGTAAATAAAATGGGACCAAGAGAAGGAAATGTAATCATAAGGAGAGTGATACAGTAAAATGTTTTCTGCAGATTAATTTTTTTTATGATAAAGGAAAAACTTTGTGTAGAACAGGCGGGAAAGAATTCCATGATAGGTTGTTAGTAGACAGTTAACTGTCTGACAGTGTGATACAACAGGCCACATACAATCAACAATCCTGTACAGATTTTGTCATACACAAACCCAAATGCAATGTTCTTCTGTGTGTTATTGTCTATGTATAGAGGCATCTGTGCACAATGCTCAGTCCTCACACCAAGAGGCTCTCCTGGCAGTGCTGCGGGCCAACCGAGCCTTTCTCCAGGAGCAGCTTCAGAGTGATGGCAGCTTTAAGGAGGTGAGGAGGCTGAGGGACCAGGTGATGGCAGCAGCAGACTGGTTCTCCGCTGATACAGAAGACGCCACATGGGGCTTTGTCCAGGAATGTCTCCTGCTGCTCCTCACCTTAGCACAGCACCTGTCTGTTGAACTCGAACGGTTCAAGCAGACCCCCACTCCATCTGGAGCCAAACAACAAACCCCTGAGATGGCTCCACCTTTACCTCCCGATGTCCTCAGTGTCACCCAGCAGAAGGTGCTTGGAGCAGCTCTTCAGTTTATGGTGTCTCTCGGGCTCTGCCCATACTTGGCACTTGGAGTGGGTGTGCCACTGGCTCGCAGGTCAGCGTTTGGAGCCATGGTGCAAAAACTTGTTTGCAGCGGGGAGCTGCCAGCAGTGGGACGTCGACTTCTTACAACCACGAATGTCCTTTTGCAGTTGGCAGAGCTGTCATCTCTTGCCACACTGGTGTTCACACGGCATCTGGGGGATGTGATGGCAGCACTATGTCAGCTTGGCTATCAGCCACACCGGGCAGAGAGAGGCGGCACAGAGGAGGAGAAGGTAACACATCTGGATAAGAGAGAGATTTGTCAAAAATGCATTTGATGCATGTAGTGTTGCACGATAAACCAATTATAAAAAGATACCACGGTACCCTGCTGTTACAAACAATACCATTCACGTTTTATTAATATCTGTACTTTATGAACTTTGTGCAACAGGGACATGGCGTGTCTGCGTGTGTAGCTTCTTGCCGCTTCCTCACTGGCTGCAGCCAGAGTGGGTGTGGTATTATGGTGACTGTCACAGAGCGAGACAGACATGGCTGAACGTGGCTTAAGTGCTCCTGCTGAGCCTCCATGGCTTGTTGAAAAAGCAGATAGTAAGGCAAGCCCACGGACACCACAAAGCCTGTCTGTAAACAATGTTTTAAATCGATACAGACAAAGGGAACACACGCATCCAACTTTGAGAAACATCAATCTTACAGATGAGGACTATTTCAAAGAGTTCAGAGAGCTGCAGGTTAGAGATAGATAACACAAATACCCCCCTGATGTAGCGTAAAGTTAAGCGAGTGTTTATTTTGGGACGAGTGAAATTTTGTACCCATCAGAGTTGCACAAGGCAGTCAGTACAATACAAATACCACATCACAAAAGCGTTGCAAATAGACTGCAACACAATGGAAGTGTTTCCAGAAGACACTTCAAAGTGATGCACACGTTTTTTCTGTTTGCATGTGTTTTCTCAGGGACACCGTACGTCAGGTGTAAAGCTAACTTTTTTAACTGTCAGAGGAGTCCAACCAGTTATAAATGATCGATTTAAAGTCTATCAGTACTGGTAATATAATCACAGCATGTACATTTTTGTCAGTAATTCATTATATTGTAATTTGTATGAGTAGAAAATGCACTGATTGGAGCACAGAAGACACTTGGGATACACAGATGCTTGTTACCACATTAGCAGCTAAGTTACCTATCAAACTGAAGTAATTATAAACATAACAATAATAATAATAATAGTTTTGAAAAATAAGCATAATTTATCCATCTCTTCCTCCTATCCAATTGTCATCTAATATTTAATTCCATTACTTTTGATGATGTTTTAGTTGTTCGCCGTGGTATCGTTTGAGTATAAATATTGAGATATTTTAGGCAGGTATCGTTCCAAAGTCATAATTTTGGTATCGTGACAACACTAGATGCATGTAGTCAAGAGAAATGAAAGGCTACAAAGTTGTTGTTTTTCTTGCAAACTCTTTAGATGCAGGGGCTCAGTGCTGAGGAACGTCAAACTTGCAAAGAGGCCCTCAGAAGATTACTAGGAAAAGTCTACCAGCCAATTGTTATCAAGGAGCTGCTGATACTCCAAGGCGGACCCGAACAGGTGAGCATGTCTTCTGTTTGGAATCAGGAGTGGTAATGGTGCGTTTAGTTTATAAATATTTTAAATGATCATACACTATTATGTTGTTGTTGCTCCTTGGTTTATTTAACCTGACTGAGCCAGATGGTCTCAGCACATCCATCTGGACTCTGGTTTGGAGATCTTTTGAGAAGGGGTTTCCCAAATACTGGTTGCTGATTGGATAAACCATCTGTCTATCACCAACATACGGGCAAAATCAACCAATCAGATCCCTGAAGTGTGTGACGTACTAACAGCGTGGCGGCAAAGCTCAGAAAGGAAACAACATGTGGGTAAAGGATATTTTCCGTTTGTGTTTAACGTGAATTTACGGATCAAAGGCCCAATTTCAGCGCCTGGTCGATATTCAACAGAAGGATCCAGAGAAAAAAGAGTTAGTGAGCGGCTAACTGAATTAGGGCTACAGCTGTTTGATGTGTCTAGATCAGGTCGGATTTGCATGTGTTGCTTCCTCTTGCTTAGTAGGTTAGCGGAGGAGTTCCCCGTAAGCGTCACACTTAGATCCGCCTAAAAAAAACAACGCTGATTGGACGGTCGCTGGTCAAACTTCTCCAAATGTTCTCCACCGCAGGTTACCAGACTGATCTGAGAGTGAAATACAATGGAGCTCAGAGATCAGGATGGTGTCACCAGGCCATGGTTTACTGTGTCCAAACCGATTCCATACTCTAAAATCATGGTTGAAAAGATACAACAGTACTGAGTTTCCGAATAATTTGCCCAAACCCATGAAATAAATTCTGACATTAATTTAATATGCTTTCTAAAATTATTTGAAAAATATATTTTTAAGTATAAAAGAGACAGCACAGACTGTTCTCTATTATTAAAGTTGCCCCTTCAGTTTTCTGGTATAGAATAGAATAGAATAGCCTTTATTGTCATTGCATTTGCATACAACGAAATTGGAGTGCTACTCCCCCTTGGTACATTTTTAGAAAAATAATATATAATAAAACAATAAGCAAAGTATAATATAAGCAATAAACACACAATATAGTATAAACAATATATTAATGTGAACGGTATAAACAGATGGGAACAGTATAAACAGATGGGGAACAGTATAACAGATGGGGAACAGTATAAACAGATGGGTGGAGAACAGAAACTATACTAAAATAAAATATGTATATTTATGGTGGAGCATGTTATTGCACAAGAGTTTTAGGGTGGCTTTTTCAGTTTAAAGTGGCTTTGTTAAGTTATTTAGATTCTAAATTTTAAATCTGATCAATGTGATCAATATTTGTAACATTGAGGTAGTTTGTTTCGTTGTTTTATTTTTTGTTATTGACTGCAGTGATAGCTCTAGAAAAGAAGCTATCTCTGAGTCTGTTTGTCTGTGATTTTTGTGACCAGTAGCGTCGGCCTGAGGGTAACAGGTCAAACAGGTGGTTGCTGGGGTGAAAGGAGTCCTTGATAATGTTTTCAGCTCTGCTGAGGTAGCGAGAGCTGGCAATGTCCTCCAGGCTGGGCAGAGGGCACCCAGTGATTTTCTGGGCTGTGTTGATGACCCTCTGCAGCGCCTTCCTGTCTGCGGCTGAGCACCCTGCATACCACGCTGTGATGCAGTACGTCAGGATGCTCTCTATGGCGGCTCTGTAGAACATCACCAGCAGCTTCTCCTCCAGGTTATTTCTCCTGAGCACCCTCAGGAAGTGGAGACGCTGCTGGGCTTTCTTAACCGCCCCCGTGGTGTTTGCAGTCCAGGAGAGGTCATCGGCCATCTGCACACCCAGGAACCTGATGGAGTGGACCCTTTCCACACAGTCCCCGTGGATGTAAAGGGGGGCTGGGTCCGCTCTCCCCTTCCTGAAGTCCAGTACCAGTTCTTTTGTTTTTGTGGTGTTCAGTTGGAGGTTGTTTACTGAACACCACATCGTCAGTCTGTTTACCTCGTCCCTGTAGTCGGACTCGTCTCCCCCTGAGATGAGCCCGACCACTGTGGTGTCATCGGCAAACTTGATGAAGGTGTTTGAGAGATGGGTCGGGGAGCAGTCGTGTGTGTATAGGGTGAATAGAAGGGGACTTAATACAAATCCCTGTGGAGAGCCTGTGCTGAGGGTGATCGCGGTGGAGATGTGAGGGCCAAGTCTGACAGACTGTGGTCGGTTTGTCAGGAAGTCTTTAATCCAGTGGCAGATGGGGGTGGAGAGCCCAGGTGAGAGAGTTTCTGCACCAGGATCTCTGGAATGATGTGGTTGAATGCTGAGCTGAAGTCCAGGAAGAGCATCCTCACGTAGCTCCCCCTGTGCTCCAGGTGGCTCAGCGCGGTGTGGAGTGCTGTGGTGATGGCGTCCTCGGTGGATCTGTTTGCCCTGTAGGCAAACTGATGGGGATCCAGAGTGGGAGGCAGACAGGCCCTGATGTGCTGAGAGACCAGTCTTTCAAAGCACTTCATGACTACAGGCGTGAGTGCAATGGGTCTGTAGTCATTGGGGCTGTCCACTGCTGTCTTCTTGGGGACGGGGATGATTGTGGAGGCTTTGAGGCAGGGTGGTATGGTGGCCTGTGCCAGGGACTGGTTAAAAATCCTTGTGAAGACTCCAGTCAGTTGGTCAGCGCACGCTCTGAGCACCTTGCCAGGTACTCCGTCGGGGCCGGCCGCCTTCCTGGGGTTCACTGTCCTCAGCACTCGTCCCACTTCATGTTCCTGAAATGACAGTGTGGCGGTGCTGGAGGGAGGTGGGAGTGGTGTGGCTGCTGAGGACCTGTCTGTCTCGAAGCGGGCAAAGAAGAGATCGACCTCCTCTGCCAGCGAGGCGTCAGTCCTAGCAGTCCCCTGGTTGTTGCTTCTGTAGTTTGTTATGTGATTTATTCCCTGCCACATCTTTCTGGGGTCATTCACAGCGAAGTGGTCTTCAATCTTCCTCTTAAAAGCCGCCTTGGCCTCCCTGATGCCTCTTTTCAGGTCTGACCTGGCCGCACTGTACAGGGCCCTGTCCCCTGACTTGAAGGCGGTGTTGCGGTTTTTTAGGAGGGACTGGACTTCACTGTTCATCCAGGGCTTCTGGTTCGGAAAGAACCTGACCCTTTTTTCGACGGTGACGTTGTCGACACAGTTCTTGATGTAGGAGAGCACAGTGTCAGTGTGCTCCTGGAGGTTATGGCTAACGAATAAATCCCATACTGTCCTTGAGAAACAGTCCTGCAGCTGAGAGAGGGCTCCCTCAGGCCACGTTTTTATTGTCTTTGTTAGTGGCTTTGTATTCCTCAGCAGGGTGGTGTAGGTGGGGGTGAGGGACATGCTGAGATGGTCAGATCCAGCAAGGTGGGGGAGGGGTGTCGCTCTGTAGGCATGTTTGATGTTAGAGTAAACATGGTCCAAAGTATTTTCCCCTCTGGTGGCAAAATTCACGTATTGTACGAATTATGGGAGCACAGTCCTTAAACACGCTTGATTGAAGTCACCGGCAACGGCAAAGACCCCATCCGGCTGGGCGAGCTGCTGTTTGTTTATGGTAGCAAGCAGGAGGCTGAGGGCTGTGCTAACGTTAGCATCCGGTGGAATGTAAACAGCTATCACAATGGCTACAGTGAACTCCCTCGGTAGATAAAAAGATCTGCACGAGACTGCCAGAACCTCTAGATCAGGAGAACAGTGTGTGTCAATGATTCTGCTGTCACAGCACCACTCGTTATGTACGTAAACGCAAAGCCCCCCTCCTCTGCTCTTACCCGAGTCTCCGTTTCTGTCCTGCCGGTGTAGCGCGCGGTCCGCTAGCTCCACTGCAGCGTCGGGAATCAGCGGGTGAAGCCACGTCTCCGTGATGAAAATAACGCTGCAGTTTCGCACAAAACTGGTTGTTGCCATCTGTAGCTCCAGTTTGTCCATTTTATGGGTTATGGATCTGGCGTTGGAGATAAAGTGGCTTGGTAATGCTGGCCTGTGCGGTTGTTTACGTAGCCTAGCATCTGGGCCCGACCGGCATCCTCGCTTCTGCTTCCTCTCTCTCCGCCGCCTCCTGCGCTTCCTGGGCGGGATGACCATCCACGGAGATCCCGGTGGTCTCACGATGTCCTCCGGGAAGTTGTGTTTTTGCTGATAGTCGCCAGTTACAGACACAGTGTGCCTTAGGCCCAGGTCGATTAGGTTCTGGCGACTATATATGATGGCTGCAGTGCAAAAGTCCAACAGAACATTCAAAAAAAGTAATAAAACAAAACACCAAGTTGGAGAGCTAAGAGCCGCTGCACCCGTGCGCGCCGCTATCTTTCTTTCAAACAGAAGTTAGGGATACATTAAGTGTTGTGTTGTGTATCCTTGAGGTCACTTTATAATAGGGATGGGCATGAGAAGTTAATTCCAAGATCGAGGGTCACAGTCACATTTCCCCTTTTAGAGATTGATTTTTTCACAACCACAACTTCAAAACATTGTTTCCTTAAAAAAAAACTTAATCAACTGTCCAGTGTGTCGATGCTGTGGCCCCGAGCGTCACTGTCGTCTGGGCCTTGGACAGTAACCCGGTCATGGAGGTCACACAACTTCTCTCGGATGTTGAGGAGAAGAGCCAATTCCAAAAGTCAAAGGTGTTTGTGTCTTGGGTCAAGCGCAGAAGCAAGAGGTGCTTCACAGTTGATGTACAGTGGGGGTGTCAAACTGATCCAGTAAAGAGCCGCCGTGGCTGCAGGTTTTCAATCCAACCAAGCAAGAACACACCTGATCCAACAAATCCACTGTGTGAAGACAGTTCAGGTGATTGAATGAGTGGCTCAGGTGTGTTCCTGCTTGGTTGGAATGAAAACCTGCAGCCACAGCGGCCCTTTACTGGATCAGTTTGACACCTGTGTACAGTGTAGATTGCAGTTTGCTCATTAACAAACACTGCAGCTCCTCAGTGTTGCTGTGAAATTGAAGGGAGAGTCTGGGATTAAACCAGAGCAGAGCATGCTGTTTCTGCAGCTGGAGCCAAAGAGCAGCTCACTCTGTTGGGGGTTGCAAAATGTAAATAAATAGATTTATTTAGCCTTTTTATTGGACATCAACCTCACTTTTACGAATGTATTGGAGAAATAATGGACTTGAAGTGTAAATAAACACGTCAGGTGACATATGCCCGTGAGATACAGCTGAGGAATGAGCCTTGTGGAGCTGGTGCAGACACCAGAGTGGATTAAAGGGAGACTGCATGTGTTACACTGTTGTGCAAGACGTTCAAGTGAAGACAGTTTTGGAGTGACAGGGTTTATAATCATTTCTAAATGTTTTTTTTTTTGTTTGTTTCGTATGCACTGTCCCTCCTTCCAGCCTCGTGCGTTGGGAAGCTCCAGTGTTTCCAGCAGCAGGGCAGCTCTGGGATCAGCTCCCACCTGGCTGAGGCGTCTGTGTGGTCAGCTGCTGTCTGAGCGCCTGATGCAGCCCAACGGTGTCCAGGCTGTAGTCAGAGCCATCTTGGAGGGAACACCAGGTGAGTGGGAGGGGAGGTAATGCTAGAAGAAGAGAACGTACTGAGGAGCACAGTTTGACCTACAGTCAGAGAGGTAAATATCCACTAAAATGGAACGCGTGTTAACCAATCAACCTCAACAATGACAACACTGAAGCAAAACATCAGTCTTCTATTGGTTTCATTGATTTATCTGCCCCCATCACCCTATATTTACCTCCATCATATCATTTGCTTAATATCTTGCATTGTAGCTTCTGAATCTTTTAATAGAGATACTTTAATGGATCCAAACTTAACTAAAACTCTCTTTCTGTCCTCTAGGGGGCGAGTCAGACTGGAGGAAATGTGACGGTGTGGCCAGGATCCTGGTGACCTGCCCTCAACAGTCTGCCTCAGCAGACACCTACTACAGACAAGTCTGTCATCAGGTCAGCTAAAAACACACACACACACACACACACACACACACACACACACACACACACACACACACACACACACACACACACACACACACACACACCATCTAGTGTCTCAAGATAGTAGTCGCAACAACAAAAAATAAGTCCAGCAGTCGGGTTGCCAGAATCGTCCTGCTCCATGTCAGTGATGAATCAAACAGGGGAACCACTCATTTGGACTAATCAATTAATTTACAACAGTATTTAACATTTAGCCAGTCTTCAACTGAAGTCTTTCTTGAATGCTGTGTAATCCATTAGCTAGCTCTCAACTTAGAATGATTCTTGTTTCTGTAGCAACAACAGACAACCCTGGCAACCAGCAACGCCCAACGCTATTTGCTGCTACCATGGAAACAGAACAGCAAGTCATTGTCAAACCTGTCAAAAATATTAAAAAAAAATATTAATACAGACTAAATATGTTTTTATGGAAAAGCAATACTTTCATTATTATATTATTACTATTTTTTTATTTTTTTTAAATATAGCTTTTAATAAATATTTTCCATATTCAACCTTTTACTAAACCTATTTGACATAGATAACAAAGGTAACCAGTACGTTTGTCATCTAAACTGTTAATAGTAGAGATCATCCCAGTTTACAGACGCACTGGTTCAACTTTGACCTCTTGTTCATGTGTGGAGCCCTGGTGAGTGTGAGTTGTACTGCATAAGAATGTATGTATTTGAAGTGTATTTTTTGTTTTTTTTGTATGTGTTGTTCTAGATCCTTGACCTCCTGCACTTTAAGGACAAGCTGACCGCCCAACAGTTCCAGGGTGTGGCCACCCGGGCGGTGCTCCTCATGGTGCAGGAGAAGCCCAGCTTTGCCCAGCAGTACTTGCTCACTCCCCTGCTCTCACCACTCCACCGCTGCACCACTGCTTCCAGTCAGTGTTATGGCCACCCTATCCATATGTGTTAGATGTTATGTTTCAAGTAGAGGCAGTATTAGTGCAAACTCCTGTTTGGTTCCAGAGACTACAGTTACACAACATCTCCCAGTTTTTGGGGAAATGCTCCTTCTGTGCAGGAGCCCGGCACATGGGAGATGCATGTGGCCATTTTGTTTGATTCCTTTACAGAAATAAAGTATACAGGCAAATTTTTTTTTCATTTTTTACATTGAACAAATTATGAAGTAAATAATAGTATATCTACAAAAAAAAGATATTGCATATTTTGAAAGACTGTGGAGCTTGCTATCTTTACAGGTTATATATACTCTAGAGATGCAACAATACAGTTAGCCCATGGTTCAATACGTGCCTCAGTTACAGTTCAGGTTGTAACAGCGTGTTACCTGCTCAGTCCTGCTTCCACAGACTGATGCTGGGGGGTGGAGCCACAAATGTGCGCTCGTATTGGGAGTGTTACCATTTGACAGTAATTGTTCTGTTGACTCTTTTCCCCATCCTTAGTGTGAACACATGCTGTGTTCAAGTGCTCCTCGAGAACTCTCAACTCATCTTCATCCGCTTATCCGGGGTCGGGTCGCGGGGGCAGCAGCTTTAGCAGGGGACCCCAAACTTCCCTTTCCCGGGCCACATTTACCAGCTCCAACTGGGGGATCCTGAGGTGTTCCCAGCCCAGTGTGGGGATATAATCTCTCCACCTAGTCCTGGGTCTTCCCCGAGGCCTCCTCCCAGCTGGACGTGCCTGGAACACCTCCCTAGGGAGGCGCCCAAGGGCCATCCTTAAAAGTTGCCCGAACCACCTCAACTGGCTCCTTTCAACGCAAAGGAGCAGCGGCTCTACTCCGAGTTCCTCACGGATGGCTGAACTTCTCACCCTATCTATAAGGGAGACTCCAGCCACCCTCCTGAGAAAACCCATTTCGGCCGCTTGTACCCTCGTTCTTTGGGTCATGACCCAGCTTTCATGACCATAGGTGAGGGTAGGAACAAAGATTGACCGGTAGATCGAGAGCTTTGCCTTCCTCAGCTCTCTTTTCATCACAACGGTGCGGTAGAGCGACTGCAACACCTCCCCCGCTGCTGCGATTCTCCAGCCAAACTCACGCTCCATCGTTCCCTCACTCGTGAACATGATCCTAAGGTACTTGAACTCCTTCACTTGGGGTAAGGACTCATTCCCTACCTGGAGTAAGCAATCCACCGGTTTCCTGCTGAGAGCCATGGCCTCACATTTAGAGGTGCTGATCCTCATCCCAGCCATTTCACACTCTGCTGCGAACCAATCCAGTGAGTGCTGAAGGTCAATGACCGACGATGCCATCGGGACCACATCATCTGCAAAAACCAGAGACGAGATCCTCAGCCCACCAAACTGCAACCCCTCCCCACCACGACTACGCCTCAATATCCTGTCCTTGAAAATCACGAACAGGAGTGGTGACAAAGCGCAGCCCTGGCGGAAGCCAACCCCCACCGGGACCGAATCTGACCTACTGCCAAGGATCCGGACACAGCTCTCGCTCTGGTTGTACAGAGATTGGATGGCCCACAGAAGTGACCCCCTCACCCCATACTCCCGCAGCACCTCCCACAGTATCTCCCGAGGGACCTGGTCATATGCCTTCTCCAGATCCACAAAACACATGTAGACTGGATGGGCATACTCCCAGGCCCCCTCCAGGATCTTTGCACGAATGAAGAGCTGGTCCGTTGTTCCACGCCCAGGACGGAATCCCCATTGTTCCTCTTCAATCTGCCTGGTGTCTGGGTTTGCCACGGAGCCCGGCTGGACACAGCCCGAAAAAGTGACGTGGCACCTCCCTCCTCTCCATCCTGTGGGCCCATGGGTGGCAGTGAAGGTGAGGGGCCTCGACGGTCCATACACGGACAGCAGAAGCTGGCTCTGGGGACGTGGAATGTCACCTCTCTGTCAGGGAAGGAGCCAGAGCTTGTGCGGGAGGTGGAGCACTACCAGTTAATCTGGTGGGGCTTACCTCCACACACAGTCTCGGTTCTGGAACTGTACTGATGTATAGGGGTTGGACTCTATTCTTCTCTGGAGTTGCCCAGGGTGTGAGGCGCCGGGTGGGTGTGGGGATACTCACAAACCCCCGGCTGAGCGGCGTGGTTTTGGAGTTCACCCTGGTGGACGAGAGGGTCGCCTCCTTACGCCTGCGGGTGGTAGGGGGGAAAACTCTGACAGTTGTTTGTGCATATGCACCGAACAGCAGTTCAGAGTATATATGCTTGTTTTTTCAGATGAGGGTCATTTCCAAGCTGCTGTGGAGGAGTGGGAGCTGACACGTTGTATAAATGATGTGTACAAGGTGAGGACACCCACAGGCACACAATGAACACTACAATGTTGCACCTCAAATTCATAGTAATGACAGGGTTCCCTAGAAAAACGTTGAAAACAGTTGAGCAATTTTTCAGTCATGAAAATACATGGAAAATGATTTCAACATGATCCTATTTCCCTTTAGCTGACAACGGACTACTATGCTATCTATTAGATAAACGGATAATATAAACATCTGAAAAGGTGGAAACATTCTGCTCAGGATTATATTAATGTTCAAATGTAGCTCATGGATGAGACAAGTTCTGTTGTAGAAAGGGAGGGGTGAGGGCTATTTATTGCTGCCAGATGCCACTAAATCCTGCACTCTACTCCTTTAAGTGGCTGCAACTCCAAATGTAAGTTACATTATCCTTCCATGTAAACATTAGTCACTGCTGGTTGGTAACTTGTTTGCCTGCAAAGGTCTAAAGTTTGTGATTCAAATCTAGCTCGGAGAAACAATTTCAAAAGTGTGCTGGGCATCGTTGAGAGAGTTGGATAATAAATGTGGATGGGAGTCCAACTGTATGTGAGCTGACCGGTTAATACTGTCTTAGGTGCCATTAGCCATATACTATTTATTTTTACTGTTTGTTATAGCACAAAATATACGAAGAAAATGTAGAGTAGTATAGTCCCAAAGATCAGAAAAAGAAATACTTTGATAATCCCAGGGGAAATATATATTTTTTTCAAACTGCAGATGTTAGTGGCTCTAGCCCAGGAGTTAAGAGTCCTTTTCAGATGGGGGTTAAGGGGTTTCTCCCCTGAGAGATATTTGAAATTGTGCAGTGGGTTAATGTTTCTTTTAAGGATAGGAAAGGTCAGCATAGACCCCAGCAGCAGAATGAGACATGAGAACAGCCTACAGCCTCAGAAACACTGACATGCACCGACCCGATGTCAAGTGGACCGGGCTGAATCCACTGCAGGTCTCCTGAAACTGCAGACTAGAAGACATCACTGCTCCAACGGACGTTTTCTCTCCTGACCGGTGTTTGGGATTAACGAGTGACCCGTTAACTGGACACTTTCAGCTGAAAGCCTCTGTGGTTGCCATAGTGACGGCAGATGTTGGTTAATAACAGAAGAGAATGAGTAGCTGTCCTTGTGAATGCAGCTATGTTTAGTTTTTCTATTACAATGTTACCTACCTGATCAGTCTTTATAGTTTGGTTTGAGTAAATGTGTCAGTGGAGTTTTGTTTGTTGGTTGTTACGGTAACAGGAAGAGAGCAAGTTTTTCCACGTGTGTATAATTTTATTCACCAGAGATTCGTAGTCATGTTGTGGGAAAATGAATGAAAGTCAAAAGATTAACCCGGTGCACCACCAGCCACGTACCTGTCACCCTGGTGTAGTTTTGAAGTTTGATTCAGAAGTTATCAAGTCAGCCTGCTTTTAGTTTGATTCAAGTCAGCCTGCTTTAAGTTTGATTCAAGTCAGCCTGCTTTAAGTTTGATTCTGAAGTTATCAAGTCAGTCTGCTTGAAGTTTGTTTTGAAGTGTCTGTTTGAAGTTTGATTCTGAAGTTATCACTTGTCAGTGTGGACACATCAGAATTTTGCAGTTCTCACTGCTAAAGTGTTGCATCTGTGGCTGCTGCTAATGCAACCACATTAAAGTCCACTGTGCTGGACTATTTTCATCACCATTATGTTGTTGTTTTCTTTGACGGCAGAGAGGTCAGGGGCTATCCTAAGAGACGCATCTGGCTACTAGATTTGGCGTAGTATATGTAGTTACACTGTTTTTCTTACTGTCTCTAATCCATATGATGCCTCTCACACAGTGTTTTTGGTGTCATTGTCTTTGCTGTCAGATCTGGGTGGTTGGAAACAGTCCGTCAGCTTCTCTTCTTAAAGCTCTACAACAAGTTCTCCCTGTTATCTTCACACTCTTCTGTTTCACCAAGCAGAACGTCTCCCACCTACGGTAACCTTTTCTCTGGTATCAGTTATCCGCTGCAATGTTCATGTACAAATATCAGTACTATATGAAATAACAACTAAAAAAGATTTAGTGGACATTCAAGAAGGACACTGCTGTGTCCAGCCTGCCAGCTGCTGTCACTTCAATATTTCTAACTACAAAAAGTGATGATCTGTTCATCACAGTGACTGTTTCCTCATCTTTTTTGAAAAAAAAAACATATTTTCAGGCAGTCAATTGATGCTTATATTTTGAGTACAAAAACTATTGAAAGCAGCTGCTTATCACATGGCCACTTACTAAAGAAATCAATCATTTTATGATAAATATTGATTTTAAAAGTTGTTTCTTTGTGATTTACGGTTTAACATACCGTAGAATGCTGTAATTGACCAGTCAGAACGAAGACGTGTTCCAGAGCACATTTTGCAACCTGTCTTTTCTGTTAGAGACGCCCTGATCAGCGTTGCTAGTTGATTTTTTTGGAAAAAAAATTTGCTCAACAATATTTAAAATTATTTTTCATTAGGAAGTTCCTAATGAAAAGTAATTTTAAATATTGTTGAGCAAATTTTTTTTCCTAATAGGAACCAATGGGCTTGGGACTGAGAGACACATACGTGGTAGGAAGCAATGATAAATGGACTAACAAGTTTGTTGCTAATAGAACTATATAGTAACAGCCAGCTTGATATTTTAAGTTGTCTCTCCATGTTGAAGACTTTTCAAAACAGTCCTAGCTTGAAACTGCATGACCTCATGTCATAATAATACAAGAGTGAAGGATATACACAAATAAGAAACGGACCAAATTGTCTCTATGAATGCTTACCCTGTTTAGAATCTCTCTGCCTTTTATGCTAGTCCAAAGGCTTCCTGGAAGAAAATCATACATGAATTGTAGTGAATCTACTCGAAAGGATGACACTAAAAATGTGCTGTGTGTGCTTTGTGCTCCACAGCGCCCCCTGTCAGGAGATTTTGCTGTGGTATCTAGGCCACACTGAGACATCTCCAGCCCTGTCAGCGCTGAGGCAGATTTCAGGTCTGCAAGGACAGAAGAAGGAGGTGGCAGCAGAGTTCCACTTCACCCCGGGCAGTGATGGAGGAGTCCGACTCAGCTCCAGAGACAGCTGCAGGTGACTAACACTCAGAAACACATGATGGACATGTTCTCGCTAGGGATCTTTGGAAAGAGCACTCTCTTCACTGTATATTGAGTTGTTAAAGGATGCTCCGGACAAAACCATGGTGTATAATGCAGATTAAGACAGTTCTTTAAGATCTCTTGAGCCCAGGGTTCCTATGCAGTATGGAAAAGTCTGGAGATGATGGAATTTATCTCCAGGTCTGGATAATTATAGAAATTATGGAGGGGTCGGCCTGTAGATGATATGAAACTAATCAAGCTGCAATAGAATGGTATTGGGTTACCATGGTTACCGTTCACTGTGCGACTGAGGTTATTATCTAACGAATGTTTTCCATACGCGTCGTCTACATTTATTTACGATTTATTTTTATTCATCATTTCATTTCTTTACAGTATGTCAACTTCATCTAAAGCCAATGAAGCACAGACTTGTGTTTTCTTCTGTAGTTCCTGGTTAATTGTCCATCTTGTAATTACTTGGCCACATCATGGCATACATAGTCAGAATTTAACATACATACATTAAAAGTTGGATTTCAAAACCATTTATTTACATAATAAGCATCTAACAATTGGTATTCAGATGTTTAATATTGACTGAAAAATCCTCAGAGAAGTCTGAAAAAGTCAACAAAAAAGAGCCACCCTTTATTCAGCCCACATTCACTGGGATGATGACTGTTACTGTCACTTCCCTCACTGCTCTCTGGTCGTCTCCCAGTGAAGAGGACGATGCTCTGTATGAGAAGCTGTCAGGAGAGCAGTGGAGGCTGGAGTGTCTGACGCAGCTGCTGGCTGAACTCAAGGACTCTGACCTGCCTGGTGACTTCTTCCTGGAACTGTTGCAGGTACACACACACACACACACACACACACACACACACACACACACACACACACACACACACACACACATACACATACACATACACATACACATACACATACACACACACACACACACCCTGATTCAATGCATCATTTACTTGTTGCTTCTGCAGGAGCTGGGCAGCTGGACAGCTGCAGCAGATGAAGAACAGAAAGATGAGTTGGATGTGTCAGCCATGACACTCCTGGAGCTGGAGCAGCAGCTGCTGGGTCCAGCTGCGAGGGAAGGCCAGAGACTGGCTTTGCTTCAGGTGTTGGCTGTGATGGTTGAGTCTCTGCAGCATAATGTGCTGTTGAGAAAAACCTCTCAGGTGAGTGGTCAGATATACACCCAACAGAAGGAAACGCTAAATTGCAAAACCCAGGCTCTTAAGCCCTTGTCATGTAATAACACTGCAGACATTAAATGATCTGCTTATGTTGACACACACAAAAAACGATTCAACAGCTATAAACATCTTTACATTTATTCCTTTAATACCTACCTAATGTGATAGCTACAGCTAAAAATACATATGCTGTAGTTCCATACATATGGGCTGGCTCGGTTCGGCTCAGTTTGACTTGTTCCGTTGTCAGCCCAGCATAGCAGGGATTTTAATTTCCATTACAACAGGGCTACCTGCTTGTTGGTGTGTCTGCAGTGGTGTGGCTTTTTGGGCTATGGCTCCAGTAGCTCAGTGTATCTTGTCCGTTTTTGTAGTTTATCTTTTTAATTTCATAAAATGAACCGGAATTCACAAATATGTAGGGTATTACTACAGATATTCAATTCAGTTTTATTTATAGTGCCATATCATACCAAAAGTTATCTCAGGACACTTTACAGAGTAGGTAAAGACCACACTCACTTATTATTCCTGTTCTTATGTCACCATGTCTGCTGTTGTTATTTAGAAGCCGGTGAGTGAGTGGTCAAAGAGAAGCTGTAAAACGGGGAATAAACACGTTTCATTTCCTATACATTCTTCACAATAAAATGCTCTGTTATTTAAAAGCTTTTATTGTGAAGCAGCAAAATCAGGAAATTCTGGCTTTTCAACTGCGGTGACTTAACATGTCTCCAATGTGACTGAAAACAAAGGTAAAGCAGATATCTGAAAGTACAAACAGAGAAAGTAAACTTCAGACCACAGAGGTTCAGTTAGAAGCTACAAAAGTCTTAAGAGCTGAACACACTGGGCCTCATTTATCAAACGAACGTACGGCAGAAAAACGTGCGTACGACCATTTCCTGGCGAACGTCTGCATTTATCAATTTGGACGTGAGCGTGAGCTAAGATCAAATCTCACGTCAGGTCTGAGATCGTGTACGCACATTTGAGACTGTGTATTTGCGGTGCAGCACAGCAAAATCTGGCTGAAAATAATTAACAAACCTCAGCTATCATTAAGCATAAGCAGTCACATATTAAGAACAGATCAAAACGGATTCTTAAAACGAATTAAAAAAAAAAAAGTGTGGTTGGAGCAATTGATTGTACTCATGTGCGTCTGAAGGCCCCATCCATGAATGATTACGCATTCATCAATCGCAAAAACTACCACTCGATAAATGTACAGGTGATCTGTGATGCCAAGCTTTCGCTTTTTAACGTGGTGGCCAGGGACACACACGATTCTTTTAAATATCAGAACAGCTCGGCTCCAGCCCCCCGCGACCCCGACATTGAATGAATGAATGTGTTGGCGCGTGGCTGCAGCAAGACGCACTGCAGAGCCAAAGTCATCTCCTCGGTTCGTGGCTACCCTCAATAAATTGCATTAAATCAAACAAGGTATAAGATGATTAACATCTTGGTATGGTTCTTCTAGATGACAAAGGTATCCTCTTACGGAATACCTAATAACCCGCCGGTGTTGTGCGGTAGAGTAGTAAATAAACTACTCCTATAGGTGGAAACAACAGCCTTCTGATCCAGAATATCACCTATAATGCGAGGGGGTGCATTTCACGGCAGGGGTGCTGAATACGGCAAAACACCTGTCCAACAGTGCGCACAGGCGCACACGGGAGCGCTGCCTCGGTTTCACTTCCTCCGTTATTCTTATACAGCGTTTTTATTGGCCCCTTTAATTCCACTCTTAAGACTGCCAAAAAGCTCAGCTTTATTTTGCTCCATCTCGGATGTCAGGATGCCGATCTGTGTGTCGGAAAAGTTTCTTTTCTAACCTGTGTTCCTTCTCTCCATGTTTGACCTCAGTGGGCGAGGCCTCCGAACCAGGAATATTTAAGGGCGTAACATGTTAAAGATGATCGAATACAGCCGCCGCATTTATCAAGGCCCGCTCATTCGTACGCTGAGATTGGTCAGATACGAATGTTTCATAAATCACACGTGGGTCCTTTCCTACGACCAATTCTGCGCTCAGATCTGCGCCCGTTTCCACGCAAGTTTGATAAATGAGGCCCACAGACTTTTAAAAACCTCTTTCTCTCCGCTCTCTTGAGTTGAGTTGCGCAACACATCTATAGGTGAGGGGGGGAAGAGGGGTCAGCAAATGTCACGGTGGCCCGGTTGGTGATGGGGCGCACACATGTTAGCCCTTCTCCGGGGAGGTCCATATCGGGCGCTCCTCGGCAAGCTCAAACTGGTAATGGCAATGCAAATCAGCATGGCATGGATTGGCTCGGCATGGCCAAAGGTGCCAATTGAAAAGGCCTAATACAGAACATAGATATACTATATGACCCTGTTTCCACCTGGCAGCAACATGTGGTCTGAGTGGACAGCTCTAAGTTCAGGTGAACAGACTCTCAGTCGATCTCAATGCGTCCTGTCAAAAACCACATTCAGAGGTGGTTCATATGTCCTCATTTTGATAGTGAGAACAGGTGTATGTTAACAGGTATGGTTTATGTGACTCTGTCCACATTACGGACCTCCTACTCAACTGATGCCCCCTGGGTGAGAGGAAGTGCGCCCCTTATTCACAGGCTGTGTCATCAGCATCTGAGCCTGTAACACTGAAGTGTGTATTTTGGCTCTTGTTTTCTGGATGTTATTATCAGACTGTTGGCGATGTGTCCGTTTGTTCCCTGAACTGCAAATGGGTGAACAGATTTATTTCCTATGCATTCTTCACAATTTCTTTGAAATAAAAGACTGCAGTAACTTGACATGACGAAGGTAACATAAAGCAGTGAGCTGAACACAGCTGACTTTTAGAAGGTTGTTCTTTCTGCTATCCTGTACAGATCACCGCAGGTTAACATCATTACTTATATGAGTATATATGTGTTCATAGTTGTCACTGAAAATGTTGAGATCAGACATGCTGAGAGCTGTCCACTTGTGATCAGGGGCCTCATTAAAAAGTTGACGTATGCACAGAAGAGGGGCGCACGCAATTTCTAAGCAAACTTTAGGATTTATAAAAACCAACCTTGACGAGAGACTGTGCGGTCCTCCAAGCACACTCTGACCCAGGCGTATTTAAAGAAAGAGGAAAAATGAGAAACAGCGACACAGACGGCAGGATGAAATGAGATAAACTGTAAGTGAGAACATGAATGAAGATATCTTTGAAAAAAACCTCCTGACTTACAAATATGTTCTGTGATTATTAAACTATACTTTCATGTTATGGAGTTTATTCTCATAAATAATACTGTGAACCGAAAAAATAATGTTTTCACACTGAAGCTGTTATCGATGCCTCTGCCTGGCAGATAGGAACACAGTTTTAGTGTGGTTATACTGTATATCACAGGGCTTAATACACTCTTTATTTGAATGGATTTAGGCAAGGCAAGTTTATTTGTACAGCACAATTCAACACCAAGGCAATTCAAAGTTCATTACATAGAACATTAAAAGCATTGGGAGAAATAACACATAAAACATATACATTTAAAACGCATAAAAGCTCATTTAAAACATAAAAGATGGTTACAGTTACATAAGTTACAGTGCATAAGTCACACTGACGATGTTCTCCGTATCTAACCTGTATCTAACCTGTACTAACACACTAACATCCTGACACTTATTCTAACCTGTACTAACACACTAACATCCTGACACTTACTCTTCTCTTACACTTTATTCTTGTTGTTAGGTTTAAATGCTTTGTATAGTTGCACTGTCGTTATTTGCTGCTCTGTGTGCCCTGAATTGCCCCCCCCGGGGACAAATAAAGTTTTTTGAATTGAATTGTTTACTGAAAAGCAGTGGCCAATAGTAAAGTCCTTAGGCTTAATTTAAAAGAACAGAGTTCCTGCAGTTTTCTGGGAGTTTGTTCCAGATTTGTGGAGCATAAAAAATAAACACTGCCTCTCCATGTTTAGTCCTGACCTTGGGGACACAGAGCAGACCTGTCCCATGTTTAGTCCTGACTCTGGGGACACAGAGCAGACCTGTCCCATGTTTAGTCCTGACTCTGGGGACACGGAGCAGACCTGTCCCATGTTGAGTCCTGACTCTGGGGACACAGAGCAGACCTGTCCCATGTTTAGTTCTGACTCTGGGGACACGGAGCAGACCTGTCCCATGTTGAGTCCTGACTCTGGGGACACAGAGCAGACCTGTCCCATGTTTAGTCCTGACTCTGGGGACACAGAGCAGACATGTCCCATGTTTAGTCCTGACTCTGGGGACACAGATCAGACCTGTCCCGTGTTTAGTCCTGACTCTGGGGACACAGAGCAGACCTGTCCCAAGTTTAGTCCTGACTCTGGGAACACAGAGCAGACCTGTCCCATGTTGAGTCCTGACTCTGGGGACACAGAGCAGACCTGTCCCATGTTTAGTTCTGACTCTGGGGACACGGAGCAGACCTGTCCCATGTTGAGTCCTGACTCTGGGGACACAGAGCAGACCTGTCCCATGTTTAGTCCTGACTCTGGGGACACAGAGCAGACATGTCCCATGTTTAGTCCTGACTCTGGGGACACAGATCAGACCTGTCCCGTATTTAGTCCTGACTCTGGGGACACAGAGCAGACCTGTCCCAAGTTTAGTCCTGACTCTGGGAACACAGAGCAGACCTGTCCCATGTTTAGTCCTGACTCTGGGGACACAGAGCAGACCTATCCCATGTTTAGTCCTGACTCTGGGGACACAGAGTAGACCTGTCCCATGTTTAGTCCTGACTCTGGGGACACAGAGCAGACCTGTCCCAAGTTTAGTCCTGACTCTGGGGACACAGAGTAGCCCTGTCCCATGTTTAGTCCTGACTCTGGGGACACAGAGCAGACCTGTCCCATGTTTAGTCCATCTATTTAAATTAGATTAATTTGGTTCAGCTTTACTGCAAATTACTTAAAAAGTTTAATATATGGCACAAAATGTGTACACATTTTTGGTTATCTGATCTACTGGAATTAGTCAAAGCCACGCAGGTGGCACTAAACTTAAAAATATACTCTGTACTGTTCTGTAATATACTCTTACTCTCCTTGTGTACACCTTTACCATGTACTAAACATCTGGACTTGTCTGTCCTACGTTCATGTTGTGCATTTGTTTTGTAGCGCAGATGTTTCAGAGCATATTGCACTTGTATGTTGAAACTGCTCTTAACAGAAGCGTGTATCATGCGGCACCTTCTGTTAGGTGTTAGCTCATCCTCCTGGGATTGTATGTCCTCTTGGCCAGCATATTTCAATTTCAAATCAGTCTGTCTTCCTGTGGGAGTTGTTGCAGTGGAAGCAGGCTATGTTGAGTCATGCTGCCACACAAAAATAGCCTAACTGCTTCCTTTCTGGTAGGAGCGGAGGCTGCTATTGTAGAACTGATATTTACTGGCTTCACCTCACAGGATAATGTCTTATTTTAAGATGTCTTACCTTTTGGTGTTTTAGGGCGCACTCAACCGTGGCCCAGATGATCTGTGCCGTACTTTAGGTTGATTGTCCCCCCTCCCTCTTCCATCGCAGCCCAGGCCCGGCCTGCACTCACGCGATTGAAATGATCCGAACCGCAGCACGATTGCTTCTTTCTTATATGTCATCACCCCTCAGAGTTCCATTTTGGTGACTGTCTGTTTCTGGATATTTTCATCTGACCAAATCTGCAGAAAACACTCTACCTCCACATCAGACCACCACAAACCCTTCAGAGGCATCTTTTTAATTGTCGGTCGCATTAAAACAGTCGTCAGGACTGCAGTCAGTGTTCATGCATATATATGTGCTCATGCTCGTACATATGCAATCATGCCTTGCTGAAGCCCACCTATCTCAACCAGGCCGTGGTCAGGAAGGGTATTGTGCCTGAGCACGGTACAGTATCGCTCACACTGGTCAAACAAACTAGACTTCAGCTGTGAATCGTGATGGGGCACGGTTTCAATGGTAAGTGTGAGTAGACCCTAAAAGGATTTCAGGTTTCCTGGGAACATCCAGAAAAGCTTAGTACCAAGTGTCTCACTACTTGGTATTAAATGTAGCCCTTGTTTTTAGTATTATGTCATCAATCTCAATCTACAGCCGCCACCTTGAGGTTGAACTTTTCAGTCCAGAATCTCTTTCTGTGCATTATTTATCTCCATAATTCTGTTTGTCTTTTCTCCAGGTGGTGGACTTTATGGTGTCCCTCCTTCAGAGGGCCTGTGTGGGTCTGGATCAGGCCAATGGTCCAAATCTTGGTAATCCAGTAGAGAGCCACACACTGAGCATGGGGATGGGCCTAGTGGCCACTCTGCTGTCTGGACCCCAGGTACTCACAACTGACTCCACACATCAACACGTGGCTTTCTTACTACATTTATCTTATCATGTATGTCCTGTGTTATAGATGCAGAAGGAACGTGAGAAGCTTGTAAAGCTAATGGATATTTTTGTGAGGGTGAATTTAACATTAATTCACCCTCACTGGACAACAGTCAGACTGTACTGACTACACTTACACTTACAGTATGTGGTCCTGGTATAGCTAATCACTAAGGGCCCCTGGCACCTAACATTCATGTCCATGCCAGAAATCTTGGTGTCATCTTCGATGCAGCTTTTATAATATAATAAGCAAATGAACAGTTTTAAAAGGATACGTTTTCCAACTAAGAAATATTACCACACTCAAACCACTCCTCTTATTTAATGACATGAAGATTGTCACCAATGCTTTAGTTTGTTCTCGGATGGATTACGGCAAATCTCTTTATTTGGGAATTAGCCGGCCATCTTTGTCTCGCTTGCAGCTGGTGCAGAATGCTGCTGCGGGACTAATGACGCTAATAGGAAGAAAGACAGTGTCATACATGTCCTGCATTTGCTATCAATCAAGTATAGGACCAAGTTTAGGGTTATATATATATTTTTTCAAGCTTTTAACAACCTGGTAAATCACTGAGCTCCTCTGCCCCCGCTCCGACCCCACATCGTTAAGATCCTTGTAACGGGGTCGGGACTAGATAAGCTTTTTGCTTCTCCTGCTTTCCCTAAACCAAGATAATGTGTGATGATGATTTATCTAACTGATATGCCTGAAATAAACAAATAAATGAATAAATCCTCAGACCAGATGCTCCTGGCCGTCTAGGAGTCGAGGCTAAGATGTTTTCTCGGCCTTTGAGTTGTCCTGTTGTCTCAACCCTTTCCATGTAATGTTGTGTAATATTAATATCCAATTATACAGCACTTTGGTCAACTCTGGTTGTTTTTAAATGTGCTTTATAAATATGAATGATTTGATTTGACATGTGCACCCTCGTGTTTGCAGAAAAAATAGAAACAAAATGGAGAGCCACAATTGATAACATTGCAAAATTCACTACATATACTACAATCCACAAAACTGTGCTCTGCTGCCACTCCATTTAAAACGCATAACACCAGTGTCCCAGTTGGCAGTGGGAACTACTGGCTGTCTGAAAGCATCTTTAGCGTCAGACATGTTCTTCTGGCTTTCTCCCAGGACATGTATGATAACAGGTGGTGGAAAGCTCTGCTCTCTCCCAACCAACCTCTCCCCATTTCTATTCCAGCTTAGTGCAGAGGACTACTCTTGTATGTGGAAACTGCTCCCACCCCTGGAGATGCTGTCCCAGAAGCACTCTGAGGTGGTCATCCAAGACCTGGCATTTAACCTCAGAGCCATCATTGCTACCCACGGTGCCTACCCGCCTGAAAACTTCCCTGCTGATGCTCAGCTCTCCAGAAACCCGGAAATGACAGCCATGAACAACAGCGGGCCTTCTAGGAAAAAGCAAACTGAAGCAAACGACTCACAGTCTAGTCTTCCTTTATCTCCTCCGGGCAGTACTTTGCCTAGCAACAGCCACATCAGACACCCAGCATCCTCTGGAAGGTCTGCAGCAGGAATCATTTCAAAAGGTGGAGGGGGGACCTCTGGCACCAGTAGCTTTTGCCGTCCTGCCAAGCCCTTTTCTGAATATCTGCAGGAGGCATGTGACCGAGACGTGCCAACCAGAGCGTTCGCCCTGAGGGTCCTGACCCAGATGGTGCGACAGCAAGACCCAGAAGCTGTCCAGGCCCAGGAGAAAGTCCTCTTGGTGGGTACTTTTTTTTTTACTATTTCTTTCTTTGTCTTAACAAGCTCAGTATCTACACATGGTTGGTTTACGATCGGTCGATGAACACGTATTGACTTCACATCAACATGTCTGACAGATTATGACAAGTGCTCCTGTTGTGTTAATGTAGTGATGTCAGGTACATTTGGTGAGGTCTGAGGTTAGAAGCCATCCTTTGTTGTGTTCTTTTTTTATGCCTGACTGTTGTTGGATGGATGTCTGGATGTTGCTGAGCTGAAACAGAAGTTGCGTTGCCTTTACCCCCTTAGATGTTGTGCTATTGTTGCATGTACTGTATGTGTGCACCAGGAGTGTGTAGGTAGTAGTATTATCTGTCTCCTGGGACATTATGAGAAAACCTGTATAATAAATGAGGTGATTGAACCTCTTGCCCTGGAGAGCCAGAGGGGAAAATGGTACACTCTAGGGACTTGTTAAGGTGGTATGGGCAACAACTCATTTAGTATTCTCTGTAATCAGAAGCTGCTCCCCCCTCAACCCCCTACTGTTACAGCAGAATCCCTTGTATTGATCTCCTCTCCTCTTGAGGAGGATTGACCAGCACCCCCCCCCCCCCCCCCCCCCCCCCGGGTCATGGTTGGGTGGAGTTCTCCAGTATGTACAGGTTACCTTTCCTACGTTCTATCCTCCATCCTTACTTAACACCAAACTCCGGATCATTCTCTCCAGCTAGTCTAAGCCCCTTGTTTTTCCACTCCCCCGTTTTCTGCTCAGCCAATCAAACTTCCTGTGTCTTCAAGGACCCTGGGGGTAATGTTTTGATGATTCCCTTTGATATTTAGTTGTATTGTATTTACTGTGCCAAGTGCTGTGCCAGTATTGATTCTCTTTGTTCTCCTGACAAGATCCAAACTGTGTTGATGTTTTTTTACACAGAAATGGCACAAACATTCCCAGGTAGTTGAAACAGAGACATGTATAACTACACATCAGTCTGTGTGGTGAGGATTAATCATGCTGTATTTTTCCAGCTCTTTTTAGAAAACCTGGAGCATGAAGACTCATTCATCTACCTGTCAGCCATTCAAGGTAATATGAAGATGCAGCTCCAAATGTGATGTTATTGATTTTTATGATTATTAATCTACAGGCAGAGTCTGTTTAAGCCACTGATACTATCCACTGCTGAGCTGAAGCAGCTGTCTAACTTGAAAGCAGGTGGACTGAGTATGAGCTGTCTTTAGGTCTGGCCACACTGGCTGATTCATTCCCTGAGAAGATTCTGGAAAGGCTCCTAAAAGACTTCCAACATGGTCCCTCTCTCCCTACATCCGACAAGGAATGCTCCCTGGAAACCCGCCTCAAAGTGGGAGAAGTCCTGATGCGGGCGAGCAGGGCTATGGGTGAGCATCATCTGATGTACACATTCATGCTTGTATGTCCAGACACGAAGATATTCACTTGACTTGACACAAGAGCTTTTAAGGAAAAAAAGCTCCTTAAATGTGAATATTTTCTGGTGTCTTTCCTCTATGACAGTAAACTGAATATATTTGAGTTGGGGACAAAACAACACAATTTGAGGATGTTATCCTGAGCTTTGGGAAACACTGATCCACATTTTCACTATTTTATCACATTTTATAGACCAAACAACTAATCTAGTTTATCTGTCTGTCTGTCTGTCTTGCCGTCTGTCTGTCTCTCCGTCTTTCCAGAACGTGACACTTCCAGCTATTTAACCTGTTTTGCTCTCTGTCCATGCTGGGTCTATTGTGGCCAGAACAGCTCACATATCCGAAGCATCAAATCATCATCATACGTCACGCCAGGGTCGTGTCTGTCAGTGAACTCTTCTCCACAGCTGCAGTTGTCTTTTTTAACCACTAACACTGCTCCAAATAACAACGAACCTCTGCAGTAGCATGAGAAGAGTCCACATTAATCGAAACACCAACAACATAGTATATGAACACGGATTTTATTAGAAGAGTGTTTTAAAGACTTACCTACTGGCCCCTGTACCAGCTCCTCTCATAGTAAAGTCCATTCAAGTCGATTACAAAGTCAATCCAAAGGAAGGAGCCCATTGATGATTTATTTCAGCAAAACAGGTAAACGTTGTGGTTTGTGGCAGTTTGGTGAAATACAAGTTAATAATAGATTGTAAAAGGTTTGGAAAAGTCCGACACATTTTCCCTGCAGCACCGAAACATTACGCAGATCTCAGGGGTCAGGGGGTGTGTGTTGCCTGAAGACGCACAGTGAGTGCAGGCACATGTCAATCCCTCTGGGGTCTTTTTTTTATTAATGGAGACACGCTGAGTAAGAGGACTTTTGAGAGGGTGTGTCCTGAAACTTTCCCAATGGACACATTTGACCGAAATGGAAACACGCCTTGTATGTCAATGTTGGGTTTTCAACTAGTTGTGCTGCCCCTAGTAGCCAATGAAAATCAGTAAATGCAGCTTTGAGTGATTGGCCCCATGCTCACCCCTCAGAATGCAATAGATACAGTATATAATGTTGGAGAGACAAATTTATTTCACCACATCTAAAGCTCAATTGTTTGCACTCTTAATATGCAGCTGAAATTTATATAATAACTTGCCACTTGCTGTTTAACATAAGAGCTGGGGGAGTCAGCTTTGTTCTTGTTTGCAAAATGAGAGTAGCAGAGCCTTACTTTTGAACTCTGTGGATGGTTGCCACATGTTTTCAAATGTGTTCCCTTATCTGGCTAAAAGAACAGTGATTTCTGTGTCCATAATGTTTTATATTATTGTTATTATTTTTCCATGGTGGACCGCTATCAGCATACAACCACAGTGCAGGCTTGTTTTCTATGCAGATCTCTGTTCAGAGGGGACCCTCTGTATCAGAACCTTTTCCGTTATTGAAAACCCTGTTTGTTTTTTTTTCCCTAGCTCTGGTTTTATCTGCCAGATTGCCATCGTACCACTTCCCTGGGACAATCGGGGGGTTTATATCCTTGCTGAGAGATTGGATAGACCTTCAATGCTGCACAGACATCCAGAGGGCCCTGTGTTTGTCTTGAATCCTTCGTGTGGCCAAGATTTGCCTTCTGCCAGGCTGTCACTTGTAAATAATGCGCGTGCGAGAGTGCGAGAGTGCGTGCGTGCGTACGTACGTACGTACGTGCATGCGTGAGTGCGTGTGCAGGGCCCTGACCTCTGGCTGTCCTGCCAGCTGTAGCCAGCAGTGGGCTCTGTTCTTTATGTGTCTGTGTAACAGTGTCACCCACACACAACTTGTTGAATTGAGTATGACTACTCTCTGTGAACAACAATATTAGTCTTATGTCAAGATGTGGATTTAAATGGCTGGCTCACTTTTAAAGCCCCTTCTCTGGTATCTGCACTGCTCTCAGAAATTCTTCTTCTTTTGCTTTTTATTTTGGCTGAGCTGATCTGAGACTTTTTTTTACATTTGGAGCTGTAGCTTAAGGCTTATTTCTCTTCATGTAAATGAGTCTACCTACCCGTAGGATACATATTTATTTACATATTTATTATTAACTTGTTTTCCCACAAACTGTTGAATGCGTGGATTTCACTTCAGTGTATGATAGTGGAGGCTGGAAGGCTGGCCTGAAATAAAGAAGCTAACATCGTCTGAAGAAATGAATACAATTTTATTAAATAAAATCTAAATATATAGGCATACAAGCTACATGCATAATTGCTCATGCAATTATCTATTAATTAAATGGATAACACAACAAGATGTGTTATATTGATCACTGTACGATTACAAGCATTACAATCAGGACAAATATACAGTTTAATCTAGAGGTTTGAGGTGGGATCAAAGTGGTGGAGCGAGCATGGCTAAAAACTTGCCTCACAAGCAGCACTTATGGCCAAACACCAGACTGAAGTTCTTTTTTCTTCATATGATGCTGAAGTTAGATTGAAGTTAGCTTGACTTGCCTTTGAATGTCACATTGTCCATGTTGTTTGCATCAGCGACTGATCAAAGGTGTAAATTGCCTACGTGAGTCATATTAATATTTCTATCCTAACATTTTAATATAGCTCCAGGCCTGACAATACTTACTGTTGCATTAGATAATAACCGCACGTTTTAAAGAAGGTCTCTCATTTCTGTATCTGATGTAACGTGATAGAAGTTTCAGTGTTTCCCAAAGAGCAGGTAGTAATGTGTGGTGCAGGGCCGTACGGGGACATTTCTAGGGGCAGGGGCTCTGACCTCTCCCCTGTACAGACTCTGACAACAGATATGTGAACTGCTTTTATCTGGATCATAATATGCAAACATACATAACTATATGTCCGTGGGTATGGCAAAGATATGTCTTTTAAACTTTAATATTTCTTGGAACTGAATAATCAGGATCCCATTTGAAGTTTATAGCATGATGGGGCTGACATTTATGTGATTAAGACATCCATTAGGCTATACTTGTATATATTTATGTGGGACACATTAGAGCCACCCAGTCCCTTTGTTCTGCAGAAATACCTTTTTATTTGACCGAAATATCTTTTTGACACCATGACGGAAATGACAGAGCTTTTCTTTTGCTTTATTATCGTGTTTCTTTAACCAGGCCAGGTGCCTGACAACAATAACAGTAACAACGAGAACAATACTGCAGCTGGACTTGAAGCCTGTTATTAAACACAGTTTAAGGAGACTGATCAGTAGGGATGGAAAGATTCTGACTCAACTCACCATTGGATTCCATTCACGATACTGAGTTCACGTGCGTGCGTGCGTGCGTGCGTGCGTGCGTGCGTGCGTGCGTGCGTGCGTGCGTGCGTGCGTGCGTGCGTGCGTGCGTGTGTGTGTGTGTGTGAGTGACAGGGAGAAAGACTGCTATGCAGAGATGACTTGACGGAACAATATCTATATTTAAAAATTGCGTTGAAAAAAACCTGGAATCAGTCTGTGGCCACACATTGGCCTATGTATGGAACACTCTGAGTTTATTTTTCTGATGTTTCTGTTCAGAGCTGACATCTTTATTTAACCTTATAAAAAATATGGACTTTATTACAGTAGATAAATCTCTGATCCTTCTCCAGGGGAGCTGGTGCCCCACCTCGGCCGTCCTCTAGTCAGTGTCTTCCTGCAAGGAACCAGGGACCCAGACCAGAGCGTCCGGGCCAGCAGTCTGTCTAACCTGGGGGAGCTCTGTCAGAGACTGAACTATGGCCTTGGAACATTGGCTCAAGAGGTGAGAGGGAGCATACTCACACAAAACCTCTATGATCCTCCTGGAAGAACTGGGTTTTAGCAGTAGTATGGTAAAAAAAAAAGACTGTTGATGCCGATTGTGGCATAGCAACAATTCAGGTGCTTTACACTTCATTGAAAAAGAGATTCCAAATACTGGACGGATGAAAGATTTGCCCATTTGAATGTCTTTGAGAGGTGGCCATGGTATAAACATAACACTCTGTGGTTGACTCCAATAAGGGAATAACAGAGTTCAATTCAATTGAATTTATAGTGCCTAATCATAAGAGTTGAGGATGTACTCCAACTCCACCCTATCCATTATTGCCTTGGATCGGGACGCCTCATCATCATGCATGAGCTCTTTCTGATCGACTATAACAAAAAATACAGGAATAAAAAAACAGAATGCAAGTCATGATGTACAACTAGACATGGCTAAAAACAAAAAAGTATTACACAATGAAACAAATCTACAGAAACCTGGAAACCTTTTGAAAGATGCCAGAGCTCTAGAGGTCACACTAGCTGTGACCACAGCGTGAGTGGAAGTGCCTTTTGTACAATTATTTCATATCATAGCATGTGCAAGATTAAAGTGAGAATAGCCAGCATATGTGCAGGGAACCCCAGCTGTTTTGGTTTTGCATGGGCTCCAAACTGATCAGAACAATGAACACATGAACGAACATCAGCATGATCAGAATTGTCTACATCGACAGACACCATCTGTGGGAAACATTTATTTGAACTGTGTACTTCAATAGTTTTTAGTTTGGCTCATGTCCAATCTGCTAACATGGAGGAGGTGGGTCTTCTGACCTACACTGCAGCCAGCCATCAGGGGATGAGCCACATGTTTTGGCTTCACTTTCAGGTGTGTGTGTGTGTGTGTGTGTGTGTGTGTGTGTGTGTGTGTGTGTGTGTGTGTGTGTGTGTGTGTGTGTGTGTGTGTGTGTGTGTGTGTGTGTGTGTGTGTGTGTGTGTGTGTGTGTGTGTGTGTGTGTGTGTGTGTGTGTGTGTGTGTGTGTGTGTGTGTGTGTGTGTGTGTGTGTGTGTGTGTGTGTGTGTGTGTGTGTGTGTGTGTGTGTGTGTGTGTGTGTGTGTGTGTGTGTGTGTGTGTGTGTGTGTGCGTGTGCGTGCGCGTGCTTTGATCAGGAGCTGACAAAAATTCAGGCCACATTTCCATGTGTGTTCCAGGGTGCTGCAGTGGTCAGAGGCTCACAGTTGCTGCTGTGTGTGTTCACTGTAGCCTGTTGCCATGAATAAGCAGCACTGTCAGTTGGAGGAACAGGGATGCTTATTCATGTACCTGCCCACTTTTAGAGAGAGAGACTGTTTCGATGTCTGATCGATCGAGTTCAGTTGTGGTGCTGACATCAGCAGGGCAGGCATGCAGCTGATTCGGCATCTTTGTGACGTGTAATGTAAAATAAAGCACAGCTATTTCTTACCTAGACATAATCACTAACTGTATTTCTGCTTTTTGACTATGTCCTAATGTTTATTGTGTGTGTAGCTCAGCTCCTGTCTGACTGCTCTGATAAAGACAGAAAAGGAGGCAGAGGTGAGGAGAGCTGCTGTCCATGTTATCACCCTGCTGCTCCGAGGACTCAGCGACAAAGCCACCCAGGTACACACACACAACTGAATATGCATGAAACCCATACACTGTTGTGCACTTTACATTTATTCCCACAAGCACACATACATTAAATCTACCCTGTGAGTCACTGTGTGCCTTTTTAATGTTTTCATAAAGAATTAATGATCTGGACCTGACCTTCATTTGCCCTTTAACCTTCATTTATTCTCCCTTTGCCAACCAACAGGACAGTTTCATGCCTGTTAATGTCCCATCAGGACACATGATGCTTTCATTGGGTCTCAGAAATTCCAGGGATGGACGGCTACATGCTGAGAAGTTAGCCTTGATTCATATAAAACTGCAGAGAACCGCTCAGTTGTGACCAAATGACAATGGACCCTTTCATCACAATCTTTCATATGAATATGAGTTGTTATAAATAGAAAGGAAACTGCACATTAACAAGATGCTCTTCAATGTGGAAACCAGTGCATTTCTTTGTTATTGGCCTTCTGAACAAAGTGGAATAAATGTCCTGTATTTGGTCAAACTTGAGGACAGAAAAGCTACTTTATTTTTAGCCTTTAACATGTTTTACTAAAAGCTGATCTACTAAGGCCTCTGCTGATCACCCACTGGACTAACTGTGTACATAGCGTGTGTGTGGATCTATGCTGTTAGCTTTCCTCATGAGTTTTCTGCCACAAACAACAAACGGGACTGTAGTGAGTGGGACTTTCATAATCCACCCTGGTTCTCAAGTGTAGATCTACACATTATTTCATTTAGTTATGCATGGAGTATGACTGTCCCAGGATCATGGTCCCTTTAATGTGTGTGTGATGACGTTTGGGTTACATGTCAGGTTTGTTTGTTTCTGTTTGTTGTTGCTCAACTTGAGAAGTTGTTTGGATTTCATTGCAATTTCCACAGGACTCCATTTTGTCCTGTTCCTCCTCAGGCTTGAAGCAGGCAGAATTAGGAGGTTCAGGGTGTGTTTTTGAGTCAGAGGCTGTTGTTACAGAGCCTGACAGCTCCTGTAATCTAGTCCCAGTTTCCCTGTGGTCATCACAGGTTATAGAGTAAATGTTAGCTTCTCACCGAGCACAGGAAGGAGACTCACTCCAAACACTGTGATTTACACTCACACCACTTCTCTCTTACTCACTGATGAACCTTCCTCACACTGTGCAGTTTGTGTTGTTCTTAGATAGTCCACCACAGGGTTTGGCCTCTTTGCATCACAGTTCTTTGGCCTCCTAAAATGGAAGCAGTGAGGCAGGGTCACTGGCTGGATTTTTTCATTCACCGACTCCTGTGCAGATTTGAGGGTACGGTTAAGTGCAGCTGTAGCTCAGTGTGCAGTACTTGGCTTGGAAACTGGAGGATCAGGTAAGGAGTGTGGTAGCTGGAGAGTTGTCACTTCATCTCCTGGATAGATGGAACTGTTTATTGGTTTGGCTCATTTCACCGGGTCTACTGGTGATCAAAGACAAATTACCATTAGCCTTACGTCCTGGCTACAGGTCAAATCACTGTAGTGTTATGTCAGTCATCAAGAGTTTTTAGTGAATCTAGGAACAAAAGCAAGTGAACGTTGTCATCTTTAGACCCTGTCTCATAAAACTTCCAGAGTGATGAAAAAAGAATAAAGTTATTCTTCCTCCTGTGGTAGCCCAGTGGGAACACGTCTGTATGTGAGCTGCTGGCTGCTGGCTTCAGTGTGATGTGGCTCTTGAGCTGCTGCCACGACATCAGTCAGCTGCCCAGCTGCTGGTCCCAGGCCAGGTCCTGTCATTACTGGAACAGCTGGAGAAGGGCAGCACAAGCTGGACATGGCTAATGATACAGAGTACCATGAGAACAGATGAGAGGGGCAGACTAAAGAGAAGAAGAGCAGACCAGGTGTGGAGGGTGGGGGGAGTGTTTGGGCGGCTGAGAAGCAAACAGAGCCTGAAGAACACCTAGCCAGGAATCCACTGATCCACAGAAAGTCGAAAAAATTGATGAATAAAAAGGCTTGAAGGTGAAGCTGTAATGCTTAAGATTTCACTTCTGCTTGATTAGTGACACCTGTGGTTACCGTGGTAACAACATAAACAGAACAGCAACTGGTGTATCTGTTTACAGCAGAAACAAACAAACTTGCATATCAATAATAATAATTATAAACAAAATCTAGTATGACGCTTCATACAATACCAGTAGTTTTCCACACTACAGCAGGACACACTGTAAAAGGAGTTGTTGGCTTTGTATGACCTGAACCCAAGTGTAGGAGAGCCAACAGTAACCAGTGAGGCTGATATCAATAAGATAACATTGCCCTGAGTTCCATGCTACATTGTTTTTCAGTGACTCCTTCTGGCTTTTGTGAGCAGTCTGAATCCACTTTGGGCATGGTTGACTCCACCACAGAGGGATAATTAGTGAATGTAAATATATTGAAGGCAGACCACAAATAGCCTCAAATAGAGTCTGAATTCAATGAAAAAAGGATGAATAAGTTAGAGATTACTGACTAAAGGGCCCATGGACGTTCCCAGAGTTTGGGCTTTGAGCTGCTTGTTCCAGCTGCAGTAAAGGACCCAGATATAAGGGACATGATTAGACCTGAGGAGCTGGAACTAGGCAATAAATAATTTTCTTGAGTGATTAAAATAAATGGTTGGTTGATTAACAGAATAGTATCCGATTTATTTTTTTGTTGTTGATGGATTAATTGATGAATCAACTAATAGTTTGGTCCTTATCCTGAACTCTTAATTAACAACCACTCATCGTGTATTTTACCCTGAATAGATTTTTTAAAAAGTAGATTTTTTTGAAAGACAGTAAAGTATTTGATGTATTGATTTTCTCTTTGTGCTCTGTTAGGCTGTCTTTACGTCCAGGTTTCATTTATCTTTGCTCATGTGTACTTCTTAAATTTTAAAGGGAAATTCTGCTTGCATACAAAAACAGACGGTAACAACAAAATGTTTATTTTAAGAATCCATCCAAGTCGACAGAACAGTGTAATGTGTTTCAACAGTGTAAGTTCCCTCTCTCCTTTGACTTCACCAGGTTCTCACTGATGTTTTGTTGGACCTGTACCGAGCTCTAAAGTGGGTGGTTCGCTCAGACCCGGACAACGTTGCAGTGCTTCATGCCCAGCTGGCTCTGGAGGAGCTTGATGACGTAATGAGGAGATTCATCTTCCCAGAGCAGAAGCTGGAGAAGAAGATAGTTGTCCTGCCATAGAGCTGTCATTTGATTTCAGTGGGGTCTTCCCAACCCCTTCATAGTTTGGACTTACAGAGGACTTTATTTTTATATACTCTGCTCACATGCAGCACTAGTTCTGCCTCCATGTAATGAGGACTTTCTGCTCAAGATGTTTCAGAGCTGCAGGCCAACAGTCTGTTTTTATAACAGCCTGTTCTCCTGTCCTAACAACAGTCCATCCAATTCTTAATCCAGTTTTAACAACACATGGTTCTGAAGCTGTAATCCTTTGAGCGTGCAGTGTTTGTTTCTGCCACTGACAGGCTCAGAGTGGTATTATCAATGAATGTCTGACCACATTACACAGATATCCAATGTTTTTCTTTACCTTTCACTTGATCCAGTCTGTTATTGTGTTTAACCAAGTCTCACTCCAAGAGAAGTCTGGTTCTGAGGTTTCACTTGTTGCTTTAAGACAGCAGTGAGTGAGGGCCCGTCCACACAGAGACTCGTTTACCTGTAACCTAACAACTTTAGTCCGGTTTAGTCTTCCATCCACACGCAGCCGGCGTTATCAGAGCCTGAAAAAAGGTGTGAAAGAACGAGTGTGAAGATTTGAAAACGCCCCCTATGGCATTTTCGTCTGGACGGTGAAACCTCATACTTTGTTAAAGGATGGCGTCATTGGCCCACCTCCGACCTCTAACCCCCTGCGGTGACACATAACAACAGTGCTGCTGCGTGAGGAGAGAGACGGACCCAGAGACTGTTTACTGAACTGGACTCTGAGCCACATGCATGGGAATGAATTAGGCCGAGCACAGATGTCTCCCTTTTCCCTGATGCTCTGAATAAGGAGCTAAACTGCTCTCTAGTCTCTTTTTCTAAATCAAGTTCTAAGAAGGTGTGAAAAGTCTCTAAATGCAGTGAGAAAGTGCCTGCCTGGGAGTGCTTTGGGACGGGGAAGGGGCTCCCAGCCGCACCCTCTCCAGTCCAAAACAGCACAAAAGTCTCCACTAACACCAGAAACAGTGGACACATTTTTCTCTAGGATCGAGGAGGATTTGGGTAGTCTCCAGATTTGGAGAGAAATTATCCGGTGTTTGTATTCTCCACAGCATCGCCCTGTCTCTTCTTCTCTGTTGTTGGTGTATTTCTGTGGCAGTTACAGCGCCACATCCAAGCCTGGCATGTGTACTAAAGCGTTTTTAGTCGCTTTAACTGGTTTCCCGACTTCCTCCTCACGTAAAAAAAACCATACCAAAATACTAGTTCAATTCAATTTTATTTATAGTGCCAAATCATAACAAAAGTTATCTCAGGACACTTTACATCTAGGTAAAGACCAGACTCTATGATAAACAAAGACCCAACAATTCCCCCGTAGAGTACGGTGGCAACTTTCCCTATAACAGGCAGGAACGTCAAACAGACCCAGCTCTGTGGAGGACGGCCATCTGTCTTGACCGGTTGGGGAGGAAGAAAGGGAGAGAGAAAAGACGGACAGATGGACAGAGAAAGACAAAGACAGACACAAAGACAGAGACAGATACACTTCCAGTAACTATAATAATATCTATAGTAATGTGAATATGACTTATATGTTATGGCAGTTAATACAGCAGAATAGTAGAAACAAGCACAGCTAAGGTTATAGATTATAATAGTAGCAGGAAGCGTCATGCAGGACCACGGCAGCAGGCACCACCACGATCAGCAGAGACCTGCGAGACGACAAAGCACAAACAACTCCGGGGAAGAAGTTGAATTAGTAACATGCATTGATGAGACATGAATGATACAGACAGAAAGGAGAGAAGCTCAGAGTATCTGGAAAAATATTATCCCCTGGCAGACTAGGCCTATAGCAGCATAATTAAGCAGAACTAAATCAGCTTAAAAATAACATTGCTAAGGGCTCATAAGCCCTAGCTGTAAGCTTTATCAAAAAAGGAAAGTTTTAAGTTTACTCTTAAATAAGGGGAGAGTGTCTGTATTCCAAAGAACACTTGGGAGTTGGTTCCACAGGAGAGGAGCTTGGTAGCTGAAGACTCTGCCTCCCATTCTACTTTTGGAGACTCTAGGAATGACAAGTAGCCCTGCATTCTCAGAGCGCAGCGATCTAGTCGGGTAATACGGTACTATGAGCTCTTTAAGATACGATGGAGCCTGACCAATAAGAGCTTTGTAGGTAAGGAGAAGGATTTTAAATTCTTTTCTAGATTTTACAGGTAGCCAGTGCAAAGAAGCTAATACAGGAGAAATATGTTCTCTTCTATTTGTTTTGGTTAGTACACGAGCTGCAGCATTTTGGACCAACTGGAGACTCTTAACAGACTTATTGGAGCAGCCTGATAAGGAGTTGCAGTAGTCCAGCCTAGAAGTAACAAATGCGTGGACTAGTTTTTCTGCATCTTTCTGCAACACAATGTTCCTAATTTTCACAATATTACGCAGGTGAAAATATGCAGTCCTTGTCGTAAATTTTATGTGAGAATCGAAGTACATATCCTGATAAAAAATAACACCCAGATTCCTTACTGTGGTGCTGGAGGACAACACAACATCATCCAGAGTAACAACGTCTTTAGCTATTGAGTTTCGGAGGCCTTTGGGGCCAAGTACAATGACTTCAGTTTTATCTGAGTTTAACATCAGAAAATTGCAGGTCATACAGCTTTTTATTTCCTTAATGCACATTGGAAGTTTATCTAACTGATGGGTTTCATCTGGTTTGATCAACAAATATAATTGTGTATCATCAGCTTAACAATGAAAGTTTATGGAGTGCTTCCTTATAATATTTCCTAAGGGAAGCATATATAAGGTGAATAGAATCGGTCCAAGGACAGAACCCTGTGGGGCTCCGTGACTAACTTTAGTGTGAATGGAGGATTTGTCATTAACATGTACAAACAGATCTTTCTGATAAATATGACTTAAACCAGCTCAGTGCGATTCCTTTAATGCCAATTAGATGCTCAAGTCTCTGTAGCAGGATGTGATGGTCAATAGTGTCAAAGGCAGCACTAAGATCTAGTAAGACAAGAACAGAGACAAGTCCTTTGTCTGAAGCTATTAGAAGGTCGTTAGTAATTTTCACCAGTGCTGTCTCAGTGCTATGATTCGCTCTAAATCCTGACTCGAAGTCCTCTAGTAACTCATTATTATGTAAAAAGTCGCACAGCTGATTGGCGACTAATTTCTCGAGGATCTTAGAGAGAAAAGGAAGGTCAGATATAGGCCTATAGTTGGCTAGTACCTCTGAATCTAGATTGGGCTTTTTAAGAATAGGATTATTTACAGCTACTTTAAAAGACTGTGGTACATAACCTGCTGACAAAGACATGTTAATCATATCTAATACAGGAGTGCTAACTAAAGGTAACACTTCTTTAAGTAACCTAGTTGGAATAGAGTCTAGGAGACAAGTAGAGGGCTATGATGCTGAAATAGTAGAGGTTAATTTGTTAAGGTCGACTGTAGAAAAGCAGTCCAAGAACATATCAGGTCGTACAGTTTGTAAGGTTCCTGGGTTTGAAGAAAAGTCTGTGCCAAGCGAGTTGATTTTGTCTCTAATAGTTATAATTTTGTCATTAAATAAGGTCATGAAGTCGTTACTACTGAGGATTATAGGAATACGTGGCTCAATAGAGCTGTGGCTCTCTGTCAGCCTGGCTACAGTGCTGAAAAGAAATCTAGGATTGTTCTTATTCTCCTCTATTAAAGATGAGTAATAGGCTGCTCTGGCATTACGGAGGGCCTTCCTATATGTTTTTAGACTTTCATGCCAAGCTAAGCGAGATTCTTCCAATTTAGTAGAGCGCCATTTACTTTCTAATTTTCGCGATACTTGTTTTAATTCACGGGTTTGTAAGTTATACCATGGAGCTAACTTCCTCTGTTTTATTATCTTCTTTTTTAACGGAGCAACAGTCGAGTGTTCGTAGAGAGCCTGCAACACTTTCAACAAGGTGATCAATTTCAGAGAAGCTAACGTTAATGCAGGAATCTTGAATATTAGGATAAGGCATTAAATTAATTGCAGATGGAATGGATTCCTTAAATTTAGTTATAGCACTATCAGATAAATATAGATAGTATTCTGTGGAAAGACTATTAAGTCATTGATTTCCACACCATAAGCCAAAACATGGTCGAGGGTTTGATTAAAACAGTGAGTAGGTTTATGTACACTCTGACTAAAACCAATCAAATCTAATAGAGAGATAAACACAGTACTAAGGCTATTATTAACGTCCACATGAATATTAAAATCTCCTACAATGAATTACTTTATCAGATTTAAGGACTAAATTTGACAGAAACTCTGAGAATTCAGACAGAATTTCAGAGTACGGACCAGGAGCACGGTACACTATAACAAGTATAATTGGCTGCACAGTTTTCCAGGTTAAATAGCTGCAACGCCTCCTCCTCGACCACTGCCTCGAGGAATAGGAGTATTAATATGACTGGGAGGAGTGGATTCATTTAGGCTAACATATTCTTCAGGACGCAGCCAGGTTTCAGTCAGACAGAGTAAATCAATATGGTTATCTGATATCAGATCATTTACTAATACAGCTTTAGATGACAGAGATCTGATGTTTAAAAGTCCACATTTTATTTTCTGATTTTGTTGCATTATCGCAGATTTGGTGTTGATTTGTATCAAGTTTTTCTGTATAGCGCCTCTTCTGTTCATTTTTGATCTGGTTAATTTAGATGATCTTGGGGCACACAGTGTTTGTATACTATACTGAGCTGGAAAATGCTCCACAGGGAGCGCAGAGTGGTGTATTAAACTGTGACTCTGCTTCCTGATCCCAACACTGGGTTGGCATGGTTTTAGACAGCTAACAACTGCGTCCAGGTTCTTAGATATGAGAGCAGCACCCTCCAAAGTAGGATGAATACCATCTCTCCTAATAAGACCAGGTTTTCCCCAGAAAGACTGCAAATTATCTACGAAGCCCACATTATTTACCGGGCACCATCCAGACAGCCAGTGATGGAATGATGACATGCGGCTATACATGTCATCGCAAGTCAAGTTGGGCAGGGGACCAGAGAAAATTACGGAGTCCGACATAGTTTTTGCATAAGCACACACCGACTCCACGTTAATGTTTAATGACCTCCGATTGACGTAATCGGGTGTCATTACCGCCGACGTGAATAACAATTTTACCATATTTACGTTTATCCTTAGCCAGCAGTTTCAAATAGGACTCAATGTCGCCCGCTCTGGCCCCTGGGACGCATTTTACTATGGTCCCTAGTGTCGCTAAGTTCACGTTTCTCAGAATGGAGCTGCCAATAACCAGTGTTGATTCCTCAGCATGTGTGTCACTGAGTGGAGAAAACTTGTTTGAAACCTGAACGGGTGGATGGTTAACCATGGGCTTTGATTTAGAACTATGCTTTCCTCTCACAGTCACCCAGGAGGACCCTGGCCACTCAGGGATTGCCGGGGGAGGTTTAGTAGAAGCCAACGCTACACTATGTGGCTTTGCACCGGCTAAAGATATAGGTGGCCGGCTAGCTACCGTAGCACAAGACTGAGCTTCCATGGTGCTGAGCCGTGCCTCTAACTCACTGAGCCTCGCCTCCAGCGCTACAAATACAATACACTTATTACATCTACCATTATCACTAAAGGAGGCAGAGGAGTAGCTAAACATAAGACACTTCGAGCAAGAGAGAGCAGGAGAGAGAGCGGGGGAAGCCATCACCAGCCGAGAAGCTAACTTCTAAGCTAAAGTGGCTAACAGCGTGTAACGTTTAATTAGCAAGAAAGCGGCTGAAAGAAGGAGAGCTGTGAGTGCTTGAGTAGAACTAGTTTATGTTTAAATGTTAAGCGGTTACTCTCTCTCTTCCTGTTACCGTAACAACAAGCAACAAACAAAACGCGACTGACACATTTACTCAAACAAAACTATCAAGACTGATCAGATAGGTAACATTATGTTTGACACCGTCATGAAAAACTAAACATAGAGGCATCCAGGAGGACAACTAATGTTACTCAGTCTCTTCCTGTTTACCCGTCAATACGGCAACCTCGTTATCGGTTTTGTTTTATGAATGTACTAAAGGAGATTTAGTACATTGACCAAATTAATTTAAAAATAAACAAATGAAAAATAGATTTAATACATTGTCTAAATTAATTTAAAAATAAACAAAAGCAGATTTAGTACAATGACCAAACCAATTCAAAATAAACAAATAAGAAGCAGATTTAGTACATTGACAAAACTAATTTAAAAATAAACAAATAAGCAGATTTAGTACATTGACCTAACTAATTTAAAAATAAACACACAAAAAGCAGATTTAGTAAATTGACTAAATTAATTAAGTCACACTAACATGTTAGTGTTCATGTGTTTTCCCACAGTTGGCTCCAAATCACACTGATCTGGTGAAACGTGAATTTTGTCAGTAACAAAGAGAAAACTCTCTAAGAGTTGGTGACTGCAACACATTATCTTAAATCACTCACGTGTCACTTGAGAATAAATCTGTTCTTAATCGCTGCAAGAGTTTTCTGTTAATGTGGAATTGTCTTCAGACCTCCTTGTTATGCTTCATGTAGGGCTGGCCAACCAAAAACAGTCCAGTACAGATCAGGGTTTTAAGTTTGAGAAACTGTTCTTGTTCTGTGCTTCACTTACTTTACGTTTGCTATTTTTCCTCTGGTTTTCTACACAACTCAGACTTGTACACTGTGAAACCACGGTGGCACACAGTAGATGAAATTTTTTCTTCTTTGGTATTAGCACTAACCTGATGTGGAGACTGAACCATAGCTGAACTACTCTATGTAAACGAAACCTGAAAGGCTCGAGGAGGGTTTGAACAGAGTCAGACTGAGCCTGAAGAATGAGACATTCCTTCTTTTGTTTCCTCCATTGGGCAATATGCTACCAGTATATGAGGCATGCCCTTCAGTCTGTGTGTGTGAACATACAGCCAGCAAACAGAAGGAGCATCAGCTTTGTTTGAAACCCATGGATATTTCCCCCTACACAGAGTCAAGGAGTCACTGTGGCAGGAGCTGTAGAAACGAGTTCCCTCATCATGGTGGGTCAGGCCTCCACATCACTGCCACCACACTGATGGTTACTGGAGCGTATGTACCACCATAGTTAACCGGCTTGATTTAAAAAAAAAAAAAAAAAAATTAAACAGAGAGAGAGACCCACCGTTGAAACGATAAACAAAAAACCTCTAAAACAAAAGGGCTTTGACAGTGAATGTAAAGAAATAAGAAAATACTTAAGACAACTATCAAACCAAAAACACAGGTACTAACATGACACAACACTACGACATGAATATGCTGAAACTCTAAAACACTATAGACAGACCATTAGACAAAATAAATTCAACCACACCAATGAAACACTGGAGGAAATTGGAAACGCAGTAGACCAGGATCACTTCTGGAACATGTTGAACAGATTGGAAACTACAAAACCACAGCAATTAGCAATGTAAGATGGAGACATTTGGAAAAACTATTTTAACGAGCTCTATAAAAGTATCCCACCTTAAGATCTGAACCTATATCAAATGGAAATTTTAAAAAAGTTAGACAATCTCGAATGATCAAGTATAACCAGAATCCATTATTGTTACCCAATTACACAAAAAGAATTAACAGACAAACTGAAAACTCTCAAAATCAAAAAAAAGCTTGTGGCACGGATTACATCAAAAATTAAAATACTGAAAAACAGCCCTCCTGAGTTACAGACTGCATTTATTAAACTGTTAAACATGATCCTGACAGCCAGCTGCTTTCCTGATATATGGAACCAGGCGCTGATCACCCCGATCTATAAAAATGGAAGCAAACTAGACCCTAATAACTACAGAGGGGCTTGTGTCAGCAGCAACCTTGGAAAACTATTCTGTAGTACACTGAATTCCAGGATACTAGCCTTTATTCAAGAAAAAAGAAACTTAGTAAATGTCAAATTGGCTTTCTTCCGAATTATCGAACCTCCGATCACATATACACCTTCCACACTTTAAGTAATAAACATTACCACCAAAAAAAGGGACGGTAAATATTTGCTTGTTTCATTGATTTTAAGAAAGCCTTTGATTCCATTTGGCACCCAGGACTTTTCTGTGGACTAGGTGGTAAGGTGTATGATCTTATTAAATATATGTACAAACACAACCAGTGTGCTGTGAAAATGAACAACCAAAGAACAGAATGGAGGCGGAGGGAAGCAAGGATGCTGTTTAAGTCCCACACTTTTCAACCAGGATATAAATTAACTTGCAGAGCAGTTGGACCGTTTAGCAGCTCCTGGGGCCTGTTTCACAAAGCAGGTTCAAAAAACTCTGAGTCTAACCCTGAACTCTGAGTTGATCTACTCTGAGATAGGAAACTCTGAGTTTTCGGTTCCAGAACAGCAGATTTGCGTTAGGTTGGTCAACTCAGAGTAGTTTGACCTGGAGTTAAGCGCGTGCACCACAAGTAAAAAAAGACAGCATCAATGGAGCCCTGATTCGACGAGTCACCATGGCAACGGGGAAGCGAAGGGCTACGCTAAAACTGCAACTGTAAATATTAATGCGCTCATACGGTGAGTTTGAGCAGGTTTACACCGCTGCAGCAGCAAAAGAGAGGGAGACGGTGCGGGAGAACATTGCTGCTCGGGTCAGTGCATAAGTTTAAATGTAGTCCAGTTGCAATCACAGTAATATCACAGGGGAAACTGCATGAGTGGGAGCCTATTAATTTATTTCATTTAAGTGCAACCCCGCGGGGGAGAAGCGCAGCTTAAGATGAAACATAAAAAAAAAATTCAAACAGGTAAAACCTCAGCACAGTCTCATGGTGACGCCTCATTTTGAGCATGTTTTACATCGTAAAGTAAATATTACCGTAAGTGGCTGTTTTTTATACAACATATCAATGTTGTATAAAAAACTCCCATTTGCAAAAAAACGCAGCGCAACACAGAATATCTGCTGTGATATGAGAGCATGACTGGTTGTTAATGTTGGAAATGTAAGGAGGGATGAGATGGACTGTGACATGAAACGGTGTTTTATTCAGCCCCCTCGCATTATAGGTGATATTCTGGATCAGAAGGCTGTATAGGAGTAGTTTATATACCGGTAACCCAATTAAAAGCACACACTTTTGAACCTATGAATTGTAAGAAAAGCTGGGATTATATTTAGAAACGCTGAGTCAAATACATTCAACTTGCTCAAAAGATCCATTTCATTCATTTTGTAATTATGGCTGCAGTATATTAAGGACGTCTATGCGCGGTCTGATAATCATCTCCCGACGAATATTTAATTCTCTTTGCGAAATGCGTCACCTTCATTCACGGGATCGTTATCAAAATGACATGCCATGGTAGTGTAAATATTCACCACTTAATATAACTTCTAATGTAGGCCTACTGACTGACTTTTATACGTTGTATACAAAAACTCCCTTTTGCTAAAAAACGCAGCGCAACACAGAATATCTGCTGCGACATGAAACGGTACCGCTCAAACAGAGAATTGCCTGTAAATGCAAGAACATCTATAATCAATAGTCTGATAATCATCTCCAGACGGATATTTAATTCTCTGCGCAGTAATGCTGCAGCTTCATCCACGGGATTGTTATCAGAAGGACACGCCATGGTAGTGAAATAGTCGCCACCTAATATAACTTCTAATGTCTGATATTTGCAGTGATTTTCTGAAAAAACGACGACAGAACTATACTTCGCCAAAACTCGCGTGCTGACTGAATGAATGAGGAAATCAAACACCGTGTGTGGCTGAAAGAGGGCGGAGACAGAGAGAAACTCGAGGTTTTTTGAGAAAAACCTGGTCCCGACCAGGTTAGTTTCTGCGGAAATCCACCACTAGCTCCTTACAGCGTGCTCACACTGTCCTTTTGGCCGCGGCCAAAACCGGTTTTTCAGCTAAAGTCTAGTACCTTTAACAGCGTGCTCACACTGTCCTTTTGGCCGCGGCCAAAACCGGTTTTTCAGCTAAAGTCTAGTACCTTTAAGTAGTGTGAGCGCACCCGCTCCGCGCTCAACTGGGGCCAGCTGGGCCGCCACGGCCCGCTTGAAAGAGGTGGGCTTTAGCGGAGCCGTTTGCACATGTACGAGCACGAGCGTGCGCACGTGCACGCGCACGAGCACGAGCCCTACGGCAGTAGCGTTATGTCCGCCTGTTCGGACATGTAAATAGAAGGACGGACCATGCGCGGACATTTAACAACAACAACAATGGCGGTGAAAGGTTCACGTTGGTGTGATGGGGAGGTGGAGTGTTTACTGCAGATTTGGTCGGATGAAAATATTCAAAAACAGTCGACAAGACGCACAAAAACTCCGAGGTCTGTGGAAAGATTTGTAAACAAAGCCACACACACGCGATCAATGCGTGTGACGTGTTACGGCTTGAAGGCGTATGGACAGCAAGAAGTATTGGCCGAGGCCCTGGTAGTGTGAGTACAAACGGGGCTGGGGCGCGGGGGGGAGAGGGAGGGGGGAGAAGTACCCTAAAGCCCGGGTCTCGGTCCGGGAGGATAGTGTGATCACGCCCTTAGTCTTGGTGGCTTTTAGAATCAGGTGATTAGCTGCACACCAGTCGACGAAGGAGTCCACAACGCCCCTGTACCCCTCCTCCTTCCCCTCAGACACAGCCAACAATTGCAGAATCTTCAGCAAACTTCTGCAGATGGCAGGACTCAGAGAAGAGCTTAAAGTCTGAGGTGTACAGGGTGAACAGACAGGGGGAAAGAACAGTTCCCTGTGGAGTATTATAACAGAGTGGAGTAGTAGAATTCCTAAAGAAAAGGACTCTGGAAGGTTTGAGCACCAGGGCTTGTGTTAGAGGAGACTGTGAGATCCCCCACAGGCGCACTGCATTTGGGAAGAATGTGTTGTCTGTTGTAGGGGCGGAAATCTGGAATAGTCTTCCCTCAACAATAAGGGAATGCCCCACATATTCCTCTTTTAAAGGTCAACTCAAAAAGTGGCTTAAATCAAATCAAAAGTGCGACCACTGACTCGACTGTATCATATTGCACATGACGTTTTATTTCATTATTTTATCCTGTGTGGGTCTGGTGTCCTTCTGAGTATGTAATGTATTGTCTTGTCCCTTCTATTTGTATTTTATTTATTTATTTAATATTATTTGTATTTTTTTTTTTTTTTTAGCAGGGACTACGGATGCAAATTAGCATCTTTGCTATAATCCGGCACTTTTACAGTGATATGTTGTTATCGTTGTTCATTAATGTGCACTGTCCCTAACAAATAGAGTATTGATTGATTGTTTGATTGATTGACTTTGGTTTGGCATTATTAGTGCACCTGAATCCCCAGAGTTCCCTCAGCTCATTGTTGCTGACGGTATCTATATCTTAAGTGAATAGTGACTATGTGAACTGTGAAAATGGTCATTGAGTAGGGCTTACCACCAACTGTGTAGTCCCTGTAGAGGGATTTTGTCACAAGTACCACAGCAAGCGTTCACACTGCCTTATGTTATTACCTGCTTTGGTTTATTCTCAATACAGGATTACATTTTTTTTTTATAAGTTAACACTGAATGCAGAGTTCCGATGTCCTCCTCTGATTTTTTTATGTATTTAATTTTCTGTACATACAGCCAAAAGATGGCAGTCAATGAGAGCCATGTTAAAATCCCAGGGGACACGGGAAAATGTTCCTAACAAAGCATTTCTGCCTTCCAGCAATTCAACCTCAGCTTCACACAACTCTGGCTGCAGAATACTCATCACAGTCAAGCTCAAGACGGTTGTTGTTCCTCTGGGGAAATCTGATCTAAAAATGTCGTCCAAGTCAGTGTTAACCATCAAATCAAAGTGCATCACACATCATAGGAGGCATCACCTATGAACTTGGCAGTATTAATAGGAGAAATAAAATTTCACAAAATTCTATTCCGTCAAACATTAGTATTCAAATAAACAGTGGTGTAGTGGTTAGCACTGTCGCCTCACAGCAAGGGGGTTTCAGGTCGGAGCCTCTGTGTGGAGTTTGCATGTTCGCCCCGTGTCTGTGCGGACTTTCCCCAGGTTCTTCCTCCCACAGTCCAAAGACTTGCAGGTGTGAGGTTCATTGATGGCTCTAAATTGCCCGTAGGTGTGAGTGTGAGTGTGAATGGTTGTCTTTCTCTGTTTGTCTCTATGTGTCCTGTGATAGACTGGCGTCCTGTCCGGGTGGAACCCGCCTCACGCCCAATGTCAGTGACCCCGTCAGGGACAGATGATGGATGGATGGATCTTTTGAGGGACACTTTGAAGTGTCACTACAGTTCTATAGTGTTTCTGTGGCTCTGGAAAGAGTCGCAAAAATGACCCTGTGAATGCCATCAGTTAGCTTAAGTTAGTCTGGGGAAGAAATGCAGCAAAAGAATCATCTCTTGTTGATCTTTTGGTGTAATTTACAATCAATAGGTTGACAAATCTTCTGCTGCACTTTGGCGTGCTGAAGGCTTTTGTATGTGTGTGTGTGTGTGTGTGTGTGTGTGGCAGAACACAGGTGAACGTCAGTGCAGGAGAAGCACACCTGTTCGTATGAACTTTAAAAGCCTTTGGCACAAAGTGAGGGTAATAGTTTGAAAGAGGTTGGGTCTGCAGCTGATTTATGCTTCTCTGTGTTGTGTTGTTTCTGACATGTTTGTGTGCTTCTTGTATGTGTCCACTATATCACAGGCTCACATTTAGCTAACCAAAATGTAAAGCAAATGTAATGAGGAAACCCAAATCAATTTCACCAGTGTAGACAAACCACTACATCTGAGAAATAAAAGGGAAAGGATTTGGATTCAGCCACGTACATGGATGGGACAATGAGAAGCTGAGTGCAAAGACATTGTATTTGTAGACATTGGAATTAAAGGATCCAGCATTTTTTGATGTTTACCCACATGGACTAAAGATCAGGCTTCTTCCCCTCTGCTGCTTTGCTGCGTAACACTTGAACTTCACTTATACAACTCATGAGTCCCCCAACATTATGAGAGCGTGATATTCAATCAATAAACTGGAGTACAGTAAAGCACCAATTCTTTCCATTTTCAGCCTTGGCTAGTTGAATTTTTTTAAAACCCTGATGGTGATCAGTGAGATCTCCCCTCTATTCTACCAATGAGAGAGAGAGAGAGAGAGAGAGAGAGGGAGGGAGGACTGAAGCCACAGTCCCTTTGGCTGCTGAAGCCATGACAAGTCTATTACAGCAATTACTATACCTGACCATGTGTGACAGTGAGGGAGGCAGGAAGGAGACTGTAGAGAGGAGTGTGAGAAAGCTTATAAATGAAGGGTGAGTGAGTAGAAACGGCTTATTTCCTGAAGAGACGGTTTGATGTGATATGCCTTCTATTACCTGAGGTAAATCAAACGCGTTTGAGTGTCTTTGGTGGCTGTGTACTGATTGTTTGAGGCGTACTGCAGTTTGTTTCAGGCTGCCAGCCCAGCCATGGAACCTGCAGGACGTCAGCAGCTCAGCCCCAGAGCAGGAGAGGAAAGGGAGGGAGGGAAGATAAATAAGCCCATAAAGGATGCTTTGAGTCAGGCGGAGAGGTGGAGAGGAGAAGGGGCTCTGGTTAAACAGTCCCCAGGCTTGTTGGAGTCTGCTGGCTGCATTGCAGAGAGATAGGGAGCTAGCTGGGCTGTCCAAGGAAGGGAGGGGGGTTAAAGGAGACAGCGAGGGGAGCTGTGGAGGAGAAGCTCAGCAGTGTCGGTCTGCCAGCCAGGCGGGACAGTGTGACAGAGGAGGAGATGAGGAAAGGAGGAGAGGAGGAGAAGGATTTGGGCTCTGCTGCAAACATGAGATGCAGAGACGAGTTGATATTGCAGCAAAGGACAGAGGAAGGGGGGTGAGGGTGAAACCTGGGGATTATTCATTGCAGGCGGCAAAAAAGAAATCAGACTTGAGGATGAGGCCAAGACCGAGCTCCACAATTTGTCACACGCTCTTCAGCTTCACCGTTTCTTTGGCCTCACGATCATCAGGAGCCAGGATGGGGAGCACCAGATGCACAAACCGGACTAGCTGCTGCCCCCAACTTGTAATCTGCAGACCTAAGACTCCACTAGCATCAGCTGCTGTTTGAGCACCTCTGATCGCATCCCAGCTGGGGGGCTTCATGCTCTGGGCCAGTCCTGGGAGATAGAGGGAGGAGGTGGTGGAGGAGGAGGAGGAGCAGGCAGTGGGGAGGCTGGCTCAGAGCAGGGGTGGAGGGTGGCGGTTTAAGCTGCCCGCTGTATTTTTGGATGTGGGATCTCCTGAATTAAGCGAGCAAGCTGGAATAAAGATGTAGTGTGAGCGTGTGGAAGGAGGAGTACAGAACAAGGAGAGCGCTGTGCTTAGGAGAGGAGAGGGCTGGACGTCCCGGCTCAAAGGACGGACCAGGCGGACGGAGATCTAAGGGGAGTCCTAAGGGGGAGACAAAGACTGAGGGTCCACTGGATCAGGAAGGTAAGGGTTTTCATAATATGTTTTGACAACTGTGTCTTTTGGTGGTCCTCACTTCTATAACGGATTTAGATCTGAGGAGTTCAGCTAAGGTTTTGATCATTGAATAACACTTCAGCTTTGGCAGGTAGATATAAAGGTTTGGGAAAAGTGAACGGATGAAAGTTCTCGCAAGTGAGACAAACATGATTAAGAGGGACAGAAACTGAATGGAGAGTTTGAGAAAAATTGGAATAAGCATCATTGAAGATTAGTCAGAAAATGCAGGACAAAGACTTGAGTGTGCTCTGGCGTTCACACTGTGAGGTAGAGAAAATGTTTTTTCCGCCAGACACTGTGAGTGTGTGTGTGTGTGTGTGTGTGTGTGTGTGTGTGTGTGTGTGTGTGTGTGTGTGTGTGTGTGTGTGTGTGTGTGTGTGTGTGTGTGTGTGTGTGTGTGTGTGTGTGTGTGTGTGTGTGTGTGTGTGTGTGTGTGTGTGTGTGTGTGTGTGTGTGTGTGTGTGTGTGTGTGTGTGTGAGAGTCAACTAATCACTTGAGCAGGACTAAAGCAATTCTACAACTGCTGCTCATCTCTGCTTTAAGTGCTGGGATAATACCTGAAGAATAGGTGTGTGTCCGGCCTATGTACACTATCACTGTGTTTGTGTGGCCTGAACTACACATCCTGCTGCTCCCCTCTGTGGAGGCACACAGTGAGCATGAGAAAACAGTTGACATGAATGGCTCAGTTCTGCTCTCTTTCTCCAAAGAAAACGCTGGCCTGTTTGATTTTCCATGGCATCACTGCCATGCTGGACCGGCCTTGTCTGGTTTTACACAAAGCCTGCTGGTATTTGACAGGCTACCTGTGAGACCTCAGGTGAGGTAGATATACTGGATTATAGCAACACTGTAACTTTTAAATCTGCGGGTAGATCTCTCTTAACTGTTCAAAGGCCGAGGCTCAAACCCAGATGTGACCGTGTGGACTCGCACCTCGGCTTTTGAACCACCTGCCCGCGGACATAAGGCTGATTCAGTGTCCTCTTTTTAATCACTTCTTTAAACTCATTTTATAGACTTGTCTTCATGTGACGTCGTCTTTTAATCTTTTTATCTTTCTTTGCAAGCACCTTAAGCTAATAATAAGCCCCTTTGTCCATTAATGATGCCCCTTCTTTCTATACAATAATGTGTTAATATGATTATGTTGTACCCTCCTTGATTTCAATATTATTATTATTATTTGTTTTATTTATACTGTATATTTATATATATATATATATGTGTGTGTGTGTGTGTGTGTGTGTGTGTGTGTGTGTGTGTGTATTTTGATTTGCCCTGTCAAAGCACTTTGTAAACTGCTGTTTTTAAAGGTGCTATACAAATTAAGTTATTATTATTGTTATTATTAAATGAAATATTCTTCCTCTCACAGATGTAAAGTTTCATTCATAACCACTAGAAGACCCCCGTGATCATCTGAACACACGCAGGCGTTCTGCTGCCTTACTTGGTCTGGTATGACTAGCTTGTGCTGGCTAATGTTAGCTAACTTTAGATAGCTGTGTGACTGACTTTATTTTGTCAGGTCTATCTTTATGCCTTTGTTCTACTTGTAATACTGTTACACTGTTCCAGTATGCCACAGATTAGTATCTCAGTACATTATCTTGTTCTCAGGAGGGTCACCCAGTGATGTGTGCAGTTGGTCACATGACTGTTTGTGATGCTCACTGGTTTAGTGGAGGGTATGTGCAGGTATATGGGGCTCACCCACCTCTTTTTCTGCTGATCTGCAGCAATGGGGTACTGCAGGGGCTACGTGAGCTCTTTTTCAAATGTTACTACTACTACTACTATAATAATAATCAATCTGTCCACTGCACCTTATATTATTATATGTTTACATCGCACTACAATCATTAGATTCCTTATTTATAATTTTTTTTAGGTATCCTTTATATTGCATTTTGATATTACTGTTTTGATGTGTCTGTGTATAATGCTGCTGCTACACTGCAATTCCCCAGCTTGGGATCAATAAAGTATTTCTATTCTATTGTATTCTATAATGAAGGAAATTGGAAATGGTAAACATTTGAAATGTATCATTTAAGTGAATTTCAGTTACAAGCTTGTTGTTGAGTAATTCAGACACTGGCTGGTTTGGGGTTACGAGGCTGAAAAAAATATTTCAGAGAGGGTACATTATTGAAATTGGTTTGAGAAGAGAGGTTTACCCACTGCACTGCTACACACAAGGATAACTAGCTGATGAATGTAGTGGAGCAGCAATAGTAAGTGGAGACAAAAACAGAGCTAAAAGAAGAGTGGATATTGGACGCACATTTGCCAGGTGGACACAAACACAACTCCAAAGTCATGTCAATTCTGCTCTGCATCTTCTATATGTGTAAACAGGCAACAGTTAGCTAACATACTATATCTGCAGTTTTAGCTTGTGGAGTTCTTCTGCCAAGTGGCCAAAAAAGAACGGATTAATGCAGACTGAAAACACATGTCTTGAGGGTGATAGGAAATAATGGACATTTTAGCGTGCTATCCTGTAATTATCACTTGCGGCAAGGACCTCAGTTCAGCAGAAGTTACACATGCCATATTTTCACTGCATGGTCAGCTTGAGCCCACTTGCTTTTTTTCTAGTTTTCTATTAGCAAAAGAGAGCAGCCAGAACACTGGGTCTATGGTCCCGACGTAGCTTTGTATCAAGCGTTAGCTATACAATAGCTTTATCATTGGCATGCAACATTGATGCATCTGTTGTGTTTGTTTTGATATGAACCTGTAGTTGTGTGTGAGGTCAGAGGAAAGACACTGGTGAAAATGCCCAACAAGCAGCATGCTGACACTTCTTCGTACAGTCTCACCATTAGTTTAGTGGGCCTGAGGGTGGAGCTGGAGGAGGTCATAATAAATATGAATAATAATGTAAATGTAATGGCCAGTAGAATCAAAATATTCTCCTCTGATGAAGAACAAACTGAATGATATTGGCGTCACCATCAGGATGCATCTTGAGATTTATGTCAGGCTTCAAAGGTATATAACATGTCAAATAATTGTTAATATGAGCTAATCCTCATAAATGATGAATGGAGGGCCAGAGGCTGCATTGGGCCCATAGCAGGTCGTATGAAACCACTATGAAATGACCTGGAATGACCTGAAAACACCTGGAACACAAGTCATGTCTGACTTTTGTTCCAGGTGTTTTCATAGTGGTTTCATATGACCTGCTATGGGCCCAGGTGTTTTCTTCAAATGGGTCCTCCTGTGACAGCTTCCAAACTTCAGCTGTGAGTATTCATACGATTTTATCCAGCTAGATCACTTCCTTCATTCTATAATCTCTGTCTGTTAAAGAGGATTCTGTGCTACACTCACTGAAGGGATTTGCGTGGAGGGGCCGAGGGAGCCCTCTAGTGGAAAATCACCCTGAAATGCCACAGGTTCTTCCGCAGGAGTTGTTGTATTCCTCATCGCTAGCACAAGGGTTATCCATGTTTCACATCACAACAATCTCCTCAGATAAAACAGTGATTGTTGTGATCTTTGTTGATCTCCTGAGTTAGTTTTAAAAATCTATTGTATCAGCTTCGACCTTGACTCCTCTATTGGCTGTGGGCATATTCAGTGTTATTCATGAAGTGAAAACATGTAGATGTTGATGGAGAGGAGATGTATACGTTTTTATAAAGTTATTTGTTATTGTTTGATTACATACACATCAAAAATCCTAATATAAATTCTATTACTTTGCTGGACAGGTTAGATAAACTGGACAATAATATTATTATAGATAATAAAATGAGCAGGACAGCACACTCTAGTGTCTCAAGATCGTAGTCGCAACAACAAAAAATAATTCCAGGAGTCGGGTTGCCAGGTTTGTTGCTGAGTGTGTCTGTGATCAGTCTGTTCCATGTCAGTGATGAATCATTCAGGGGAACCACTCATTTGGCCTAATCAATGTATTTACAACAGTATTTAACGTAAGCCAGTCTTCAACTGAAGTCTTTCTTTGAGTGCTGTGTAACTGATTATCTAGATCTCAACTCAAAATGATTCTTGTTTCTGTAGCAACAACAGACAACCCTGGCAACCAGCAACGCCCAATGCTATTGGCTGCTACACTGGAAACAGAATAGGACAGAAAGTCATTGTCAAACCTGTCAAAAATGTTTAAATATTAATTCAGACTAAATATATTTTTTAATGAAAAAGCAATACTTTCATTCTGTATTATTATTATTTTTTTAAATATAGCTTTTAACAAAAATTCGACATATTCAACCTTCAACTAAGGACCTGACTTGACATACCCTGTGACTTTACTTGACTTGGCTGAGGAAAAATAACTTGGGACTTACTTGAGACTTGGCCCAAATGACTTGAGTCACATGTCCTGCTTCCTAACTTCCCTCCCTCCTTCTCTTGCTCCACCCAACTCTTTTTCCAAACATATTTCCCCTCCCTTCTTCCCTCTCCCTCAGCTGGTAAAAATCCCTGTCCCAAAGCCAAAACCATCCCTCACTAACACCTCCCCAGTTCTCACCTGGACTCCCAGCCCATTCAGAAATCCCTCCCATGGGGTACTGCCAGTCCTGGGATACCACTGGGAATATTGCTATTGATTTGGTTAATAGGATTTTTACCTGGAAGTGTTGATTAGCTTTGGAATTACTTTTTCTAAACCTGCATCCTGGATATTTTGTATTTTCTAGCCCCGGATAACTTTTCCAGCGAACAGATGTAATCTAGATTTCTGGACGTAAACTTGAACCTCATGTACACAGGCTCGGAGAACATGACCGGCATCACTGCAGAATCACTCTGGATATGTGTGTGACATATAAAGCCACAGCTTCAGGTTTTACACATTTACAAGTCGGATTAATTATTTTTTTTACTACATTCACTTCAAAACTGTGACTTTTTTCCAGAGGGATTGAATTCATACTGACAATGACAGGGTGATGGCTGTTTGTTGTTGTTTTTTTACCATTTATCTTTCACAATTTTGATGATGTGTCATCCCATGAGGTTCGGTTCCCGTGGATTTCTGTTCAAGTAGAAACTTGCAGGACTACCTTGAAAAGTGATTTTGTAATCTCAGTGGGACCTAACTGTTTGCTGCTGAGGGTTTAAAAACACTACTTTTCTACTTTTCACTACTTTGAAGCAGATATCTCAGAGACAGATATTTTAAAAGCTGGGCAAATGACAACAGATCATTTCATTTCATGAGCATGTCATTCGGTTAAACCGTTTGTAATTGTACAGAGCATGTTAGAATTTAGATTTAAATTCATGGGTTTAATTAAATTTTGTTTTGACTGATGCTCTTACCCATAATAAGAATGAGAAAACATTACTAATACCACTACCTCCAGAATAATCAGTCAAGAGTCATAATCAGAATAAGAAAAGGAGCGCTGTCAGTGGAAACTTCTGCTTTTCAGTTTATTGTAAAAAGTATTTAAATGACGGTGATGACACAGACACAAACATCTACATACCACCTGCATATCCCATACAGTTCCTCCTGGATCTGCAATGCAGAGTGTGGAACTGTGCCAGGATGTAAATCTATACATCCACTCAGAGAGGCGTATGAATCTGTCTGTGCCTGTGTGTCCCACAGAGCTGAATGAATGTAATAATTTAAATATCAGTCTGTCTCTCCTGTTGGCCCGGCCAGGGGGGTTAGGTGGAGGGTGAGGGGGGCTCAGGAGGTAATTTCATGAATGAAAGGACAGAATTGTTCCTTCGTTTTGACTGGTCCCGAGCACTGGCCAAACCCCGTCCGGCCTTTAATTAGTGCTATTAGCCCAGAGAGAGGGAAGAAGGGAGCACCAGAGGAGCTCATGGGAGGAGGGGTGAGGGCAGAGCAAGGAAGATGAAAGAGGGGAGAACAGATGGGCAGGTGGTGTTAAACTGTAAATTATTTTACTTAAAGTGATTGAATGTCTACCAAATGTGAGACACTCTGGTACTCCTGGATAAGGTATTACTGTGCAGTATGTGTTTACATAGCTGTAGGGAGGCAGAAGGAGCAGAAGGAGTAGTGGTTCTGGTTGTGGTATTAGTAGCAGTAATACCATTCCTTCTTCCTGGTGATGGTTGCAGTAAAGTAGTAATAGTATTAGCTGTAGAATTAGCATTAGGTTTAGTAGTGTTGCTATAGCAGCAGGAGTACATTTCCATTACATGTACTGTTTTAGTAGTTTTAGTAGCAGTACTTATTGCAGCTTGAGTTGTGTAGTAGCAGAAGTAGTAGGAGCAGGAGTCATAGTGGGTAACACTTAAAATGATAGTGTTATACTGTTGTTTTAGACTGGTCTGCAACAAAAGTGCAATTCTTTCTAATTTACCCTCTAAGTTTTTGTACTCAGTTACCAGTACAGTACGGTAGGTACCCATAAACACAGGAACAAGATGTGAAGTTAGGAAATAAAGGGGTAACAAAATGTATACTTTTGAACAGATAACTATTGGAATAGTGTGATTTACCAACATCGGAGGGACATATTTGCAGATTTGTTTTTAGGTTTGAGGTACTTCGGAAATAAGCACAGAGCACATTTGTGTTTTTGAGACTATACATGTTACCGAGTATGATGCCAAACGTATGGGACTGAGTAGGCCTTATAGGTGACTTCAGAAGCCTGAGGTGTTTCAAGGCCACATTTTTGTTCAGTAGGTTCCCTAACTTTTGTTGTTGTTGTTGAAATTATTATTATTATTAATATTATTTTTATTATTATTATAAGCAGTAATTTTAGTTGACTATTAATAATTCAATTTAATTCAATTCAATTTTATTTACAGTGCCAAATCATGACAAAAGTTATCTCAGGAGAGTTTATAGAGGAGGTAATGGAGGCAGCAATAGTCATAGTAGTAGTAGTAGTAGTAGAAGTATTTGAAACAGGAGTAGTTGTAGTAATAGCAAAATAGAAGTAGTAACAGCAGCAGCATTGTAATTAAGACTAGTACAAACTGCAGCTGTAGTAATAATAATAGAAGTAAAAAACTGGGCTTGGTAGTATAGTAGTAATATTATAGCAGAAGTAGTAGTAGTAGTAGTCGCAGCAACAATAGGAGTAGTAGTGGTTTTAATAGCAGTATAAATTACGGTAGTAGAAGTAGAAATAGTAACAGCAGCTACAACAGCAATAGTACAGTTATTCAAATTGTAACAGGAGTAGTTGTCATAGCAACAAAAGTATTAGAAGTAATAACAACAGCAGCAATGGTGTTAATACTAATACTAACCATAAGCAGCAATACTACTACTACGGTTGTTGCTGTTGTAGTACAACAGCAGAAGATGTAAAATTTGGGTTTAGCAGTAGGCTAAAACTAGTATCGGCAGGATCCTATGTTCCCTGGTCTGTTATTTTTTTCAACAATCAATGCCGAATTCCACAGCAACAATACCCCCTAACCCTAACCCTAACAAAATGCTGAATTAAATCCACGAAGGCAGAGGCTTATGCAACCTGGGAACATAGGACCTGGAGAACATAGGGATGACCCCAGCATCAGTATCAGCAGCAGTAGCAGCAGCAGTAGCTGTAAATGACTGGGCAGCTAGTGTTTTCTCTTGACTCAGTGACTGATGCTGGGGTTATTTCAGCTGATGAAAGGTTTTACAGAGAAAACAGGAAATGGCACTTGGGTCAACTAATGAGGAGTTACAAGCTCTCTCTCTTAGAGCCTTCAGTCAGAGTCCATAGGCCCACTCTCTCTCTCACCTGACATGTACAACAGATCTGTGTTCATATTCACTCTGTCTCTGAATAACATGCTCAAGGTCTTCTCTTGTGTGTGTGTGTGTGTGTGTGTGTGTGTGTGTGTGTGTGTGTGTGTGTGTGTGTGTGTGTGTGTGTGTGTGTGTGTGTGTGTGTGTGTGTGTGTGTGTGTGTGTGTGTGTGTGTGTGTGTGTGTGTGTGTGTGTGTGTGTGTGTGTGTGTGTGTGTGTGTGTGTGTGTGTGTGTGTGTGTGTGTTTTGAAGAAGCTGCAATACTGTGACATTGCTATAAATGTCTGCCAATCCAAACACTTTACCCACTTGGAATTTTATTTTTCTCTTTCCCTGCTGACCCTGTCTCCCTCTCCATACACTTTGACCCTTTGTTTGACATCCTTCTCTCCAATCCTCACCTTGACATCTGTGTGGGTCCTAACTACCTCACACTCTCCTTCGCCTCCAGATGCCCTCTCGCTGCAGGAATGCGCTGAACATTGTGGTCACCACCCTTTTTGCTGCGGTGGTCCTCTTCACCATCCTGCTGGCCTATGTCACAGGTTAACTTGTGAATTTCAATGATACACAAATAGAGACATGCACATGAGAATAAAAACAAGTAAAGTTTTTTCTTAACTTGTCTCCACTGTGTTTCTTTGTTTTAAAGGCTACCAGTTCATCCACACAGAGCAGCACCACCTCTCCTTTGGCCTCTATGGTGCCTTCCTCTCTCTGCATCTCTTCCTCCAGAGCCTTTTCGCCTTCCTGGAGCATCGGCGGATGAGAAGCCCCGCCCGGCCACAGCACCTCCGTCGCTCTGTGGCTCTCTGCATCGCCGCCTACCAGGAGGACCCAGACTACCTGAGGAAGTGCCTGCGTAGTGTCCGCCGAATCTCCTTTCCTGGACTGAAGGTGGTCCTGGTGGTAGATGGGAACCGGCCCGAGGACCGCTACATGATTGACATTTTCCAGGAGGTGATGGGCGGGGCTGACCAGGCTGGCAGTATGGTGTGGAAGGGAAACTACCACAGTGATGGGAGTGGAGGAGAAGGAGTCAGAGGCGGAGGGAGGAGCACAGTGCACATGGACGAGGCAGCACGAGTGGCTCGGCTGGTCAGAGGCTGTCGCTACTCCTGTATCATGCAGGAGTGGGGAGGGAAGAGAGAAGTGATGTACACTGCCTTTAAAGCACTGGGGGACAGTGTGGATTATGTGCAGGTAAGGATTACACACAGAAAATAGTATGCATGTAGGGATTAGGACCATATCAAAAATATTTTAGATGGACTAGCTGAAGTTCATTTCAAAAAGTTTAAAGGGCCACACTCACCATGAGGAGCCCAGCTCAGGCTGGATCAACCGTTCTATAATGTCTTGTGTAGGTCTGGAAAAAATGGGCTTGAGACTTTATATTTTTAACAAAAGTAGGGGTGTGGAGTTTGAAAGATGTGTTTATTCCATGCAGGAAGGGACAAATGAATAGATTATATTTCTTGCAGTATGGGAAATGCAGGGTCCATTTTTTGGAGCACAACCCATGCTCTGAAAAGTCAGCATTTCTTGCTTTTTGCAGCTTCAATTTTGAAAAATTTCTCTCACATTAGGCCCTTGATATTTAGCATGATGTAACACAAAATACAGCTGAGGCTGATGGAATGTCAAGTTTTGTAGGTATTTAATAATACTTTACCATCTTGTGGGGCTCCAGGATCATAGGTGGAGGGATATGATGCGCCTGTTCAACAATAACGATAATGATTGATGGTAATTTTGGTGTCGGTCCTTACTGACAGAAGAATCTCGTGGTCTCCTCAGTTAGACATTTTTTTGCTGTTTTTGTGTAAATCACCTCTCTTCTTCCCCCACTGAGGTTTGTTTTCTTGTACAGTGTGATATAAACGGCTTAAACACACCCATTTGATCTTTGTGACGTAGGGGTGGGCGATATGAGAAAAATATCATATCACAATTTTGTTTACAGCAAAATAACAATCACTATTTTATCAGGTTTTTTTATTTTGCAAGTTACTCAACAGTTCAACCAACTCTATGTATAAAGATAGCCCTAAAAGAGAAAATGTATAACAAAGCATTTAAGCCAAAGAACCTTTCTAAATATATCAGTTGTGCCAAATACAGTGGACATTTAACAAACAGCTCCCTAAAGCTGCCTGTTGCCTCTGGTGGCTGTGGTGTGGCTGCTCTCCTCTCAATTCAATTCAATTTTATTTATAGTGCCATATCATAACAAAAGTTATCTCAGGACACTTTACAGAGTAGGTAAAGACCACACTCTATGACTTATTTATGATTTACAGAGACCCAACAATTCCCCCGTAGAGTACGGTGGCAACAAAAACCTTCCCTATTACAGGCAGGAACGTCAGACAGACCCAGTTTAGCTCTCAACATTCTGTTTAGGATGCTGTCTCTTTAGGTGGTTGAAAAGGTTTGTTGTGTTACCTTCTGATGTGCGCACCTTGTGTGTGTGTGTGTGTGTGTGTGTGTGTGTGTGTGTGTGTGTGTGGCAGCTTTGGGCAGAGGTGGCCTCTGTGAAGTGATGTCTACGGTTGCACGGGACAGTTATCTGTTTTTTAGCCACATATTTTACAGCCTGTTCCACACATTTCTATCTTTAGTGTGGACAGACACGTCGATGTGATGCGATAGTCTGACGCTTGTGTGCTGTTAGGACCTTTAGGACACGATGTAACTCCTCCATCTTTTTAATCTTTTCAGCCATGACTTCCCGCTACTCTCTGAATCAAACATGATGGGGGATGAGAAATCCTCGTCACTGCCTGTAGTTAGCTATAATTGGTCGATCGGCGTGTCTTTAGGGCGGTGCATGAGGCGGACTAGCCAATATTGTGATTTGGCTGAGAAAAACAAAAACCTGATCCATCTGTGCAGAGCATGGAAGAGCAGTTGATAGAGTGTGGCTCCTAGACGATACCACAATCTCTCTGCTTTGGCAGATCGTCAGCACGTTCAAATCCTTCACCATCTAATATCGTCATATCGCTAAGCCCCCACCACAGGGACTTCCTGGTTGATCCAATCAGGAAGTGCCAACAACTGCAGTTCTCTGAGTGTCTACTAGGAGTAGTTTGCACAATAGAGCAGTTTCTCATTGACCCCCATGTTAAACAGGCTGTTTTAGGACTTGTTTTCAAAAAATATTCTAGTCTGTATGTTTAGGTCATATCTCCATGACAACACTGAGGGGGGTGTATTTTTTGGACCAGGCTAGAATTTATTTGATTGGACGTTAAAGTTTATGAATAATTAGGGGCGTGGCCTCTTGAGTGACAGTTAGCCTCTGGCCCTCACTTCTCCTCAGAGGCTAGTTGTCAGGATTTGCATCATTAGCATGCTAACTCTGTCATCTCGACCTGGACTGTGGTCATTTGTGTGGTGGTGTTTCCATCAGTGACAGATGGTTTAGGAACATACCGTGTTAACGTTAGCTTTGTTATGCTAATTAAATAAGGTGACCAGATTTCTGAGACAAAATCTGGGGAAATTTTCGGTTCAGAGGCATAAAAACCTCAAAAACATGTACCGGTAGTGTGTTGTCTTAGAAAAACTGAAACGGGGACACTGCCCTTACCATTCCTTATAAAGTTTCTCTCAACCTATTTCTCCTAAATTGCAAAGGAATTGGTTAACAATGAGTTTTTTTCCTCTTATCAAAGTCGCTGAGATCAAGAACATCTATAAAATCAGCTGTGATAAACAGGTATCAGACACTTCAAGCAAACTAAGGCCTCCTCCTTACACCAGATGAGTTTCACAAGATTTGGGGAAGAGTTTGAAATGGACAACGACACAGTTCATGTTGAATCAGAACCTGGAGTATATGGTTTTAGAAAGGATCTGGTTTTAAGGTGGTTCAATCAGATTTCCATTACTGTGGGTGGAAAATAGCAAACAGCTAGCATGATATACCGTATCTCCTTGTATTGTACAATATTAATGTCTTATTATGAATGGTCCCTGACTTGAAATAAATCAATTTTAAATAAAAAATGACAAATGAAAGCCAAAATACCGTACACCTGATTTACCTAACACAATGTAAAAATATTTTCAATGTATTAATATTGTCTGCTTCTAGTCATAATATTTATTTTCTGATACGCCTGAAATAAAGGCCTATGTGGCTTCACTGGCTTGTCACAGCCTGTAAAGAATAAAAAGTTCAAAAGGCCATAATGGAATTCTGTCGGTCATCGACAACCAAACAGATGCTCATCTGCTTTCATGTTGACCTGTCTTCACCAGAGCCAAACTAAACTGGATATAATATGTAGCCAACCCATTTTGAAAGGAATACTTTTAAAACTTTTGGTGCATCCTGCTGATATTGGAATAACTGCTGCTGAAAGATAATTCGTTGCTCTTTTTAACTACTGCAGTGACCCCAAAATATTTCTTCCTTTCTTCCAGAAAGTTTTCTTATATTAAGTTAACAACGAATTTTGTGTCAGCAACCCCAAAATTAAAGTATTCCTATTAAATACCAATACAGCTTTGAACATTAGTGTGTGTAGCTGTATTAAACAATGATCACATTACACAAATCCATCAGTGGAGGCCCATTTATATTCATCTGCACACTCCAGCCAGAGATATCTGCCCTGCTTCTGTGCTGGTGCATACTGATACCAACATTCCTCTGGATAAAATAGATTTAAAACTGAACATTAATTGCATACTGTCAATGCTAACAGTGTCTTTGCAATTCAGACATTTATAATAAATACCAGCAGCCTTGAACCTGATTAGCCAAGTGTTCAAATTGTACAACAAGTTTCCATAATTTAAATGTGCATCAGTGGGTGCCTTACCTTGCCTGTGTTGAGTCACATTCATAACTTTAAACACAATTTTAAGGCTAATTCTAATCCTAATTTTAAACCAAAAAGGCAATGCAAATCTTAAAATAATATCCAAACTTTGTGTCTGTCTGAAAATCAACATTGGACTTAACTTCTTTACTTATATGCAATCGAAACCGATCTATGTTGAACAACTAACTCACTCTTAATAGCCAGCTGTTGCATGCCCTCTGTGCCTTTCTGTGGGTCAAAGGTCATGTCCACAGCTGACCCTGGTCTGTGCAGGTAGAATGGAGCAGCTGGGATCTCCGTCTGCAGCCTCTCATTTCTCTCATGGATTTTAGCATGAATACTACTCTGTTCTGCAACACCTGCAGCCTAAATTTGACCAATGTGTGCGACTCTCAGCATTATTGTACCCTCTGTGTCTGTTGTGTCCTTTTTCAGGTGTGTGACTCAGACACAGTCCTAGACCCAGCATGTACCATAGAAATGCTGAAGATCCTTGAGGAAGATCCGATGGTGGGAGGGGTTGGTGGAGACGTTCAGGTAAAATGTAATACTTACAATAAAAGACTACAAGAAATATTTGGTTTGAAAGTAAAATTAATCCTTAAGATCCTTTGTTGACGTTCTGATTCATTTCTCTACACTTCCCTTTCCTCCAGATCCTTAACAAGTACGACTCATGGATCTCTTTCCTCAGCAGCGTGCGCTACTGGATGGCCTTCAACATCGAGCGTGCCTGCCAGTCTTACTTTGGATGCGTCCAGTGTATCAGCGGCCCTCTGGGGTTGTATAGGAACTCTTTGCTTCAGCGCTTCCTGGAGCCCTGGTACCACCAGACCTTCCTAGGCTCCAAGTGCAGCTTCGGTGATGACCGTCACCTCACCAATCGGGTGCTCAGCTTTGGCTACAAGACAAAATTCACAGCACGATCGCAGTGCCAGACTGAGACACCAACCCAGTATCTGCGTTGGCTCAACCAGCAAACTCGATGGAGCAAGTCTTACTTCCGCGAGTGGCTCTACAACGCCCTGTGGTTCCACAAGCACAGCCTCTGGATGACCTATGAGTCTGTTGTCACCGGCTTCTTCCCTTTCTTCTTGGTTGCCACAGTCATTCATCTCTTCTACCGTGGAAGGCTGTGGAACATCCTGCTCTTCTTGTTGACTGTCCAACTGGTTGGGATGGTGAAGGCCACCTACGCCTGTTTCCTGCGTGGCAGCCTGGTCATGATCTTCATGTCACTCTACTCTCTGCTCTACATGTCAAGCTTGCTTCCTGCCAAAATATTTGCCCTGCTAACCATTAACAAAGCTGGATGGGGCACTTCCGGCCGCAGGAAGATCGTGGTCAACTTCATTGGTGCTGTGCCCGTCACAGTATGGGCTATGGTGTTGTTTGGAGGTGTGGCGTATACAATCTACTGTGAAACACAGGAGCCATTTAGTGACACAGAGAAAGCCTTGTTGATAGCAGGGATGATACTCTATGCCTGCTACTGGCTCATTCTGCTGGTGCTCTACCTGGCAATCGTAGCCAAACGGTGTAACAAGAGAGAAGAGCAGTATCACCTGCCATATGCAGAGGCATAAACCTGCTACCAGAGAGACTGGTAGGAAATGTAGATCAAGTTTCACTGTAGTGACTGTGACTCCAGCAATGTCTCTGACCCTGTGAACTGCTCAGGTGATGAGATGTGAACCACGACACAGTCACATCTTCATCATTGGTGCTAAGAGGGTGTGAATGTGAGATCACAGCAGGAGCAGCAGGAATCTAATCCAGTCGGGGGAGACTCGGAGATGACTGGATCCACAGAGCTCTCCCATTTCCATCATGCTCAGTGGTGCTTCACATTGAAAAACCAAACAGAACTGATCCAGTTTATAAAGTGTTCATACTCTTGCAATAGTGACATGCTCTGAAGAACATTAGGTAGTTTATGGGTACAGGTTAGCTGTAAACTGTGATAAAAGGGTGCAGTGTGGTGCTGTAAATGGGACAAAAAGAGACATAAAGGTCTTACTTACTGGTTGGTCAGTACTTGTGTCCTTCATTTTGATAAAGACAAGATGGGATCAAATGTGACAGAACTGAGCTTCTATAACAAACAACAATAGATAAAATAGCAATGCAATTCTCTGTAGTCCAAGCAGCTCGATTTCAGACAAAGAGAGGGAACCTCAGATGGATTTAGACATTGGCGTATATGGGAAAGGTGTTCAGAGAGAACACAAAACACATTTTAGAAGTGGTACAATTGCCTGCAGGGTCAGTTTTTTGCTCTGCAAATTTGCTCTAGACGGAACTAACTGTGACGGAGTCTGTGGAAAATGAACGGAAAAATGTGTGTTGATGTCGACGGTTTTTGAATCTGCTTTACAAAAGTACAGATGGATAGTGGACTGGAGGACAATAAGTGAGATTAGTCAGAGATGATACACAAACACAGACACACACAGACACACAGACACACAGACACACACACACACACACCCTACAGTCACACTGTACTGTTTATGAACAATAAACATGGGCTGTCTTAGCAGTTGTTGTAGCAGCACACACCAAAAAGCAGGTTAGGATTTTTACAAGTCTTAGTACAATGCTCACATGTCATATGTACTTTCAAAGAGTTACTAGTTGCTGTAATCATTCCGCTCCATACTCTTCAAGAATTTATATCTTTTTAAAGATTTATCTTTTTATAGGTGATCTGTTGAGAATATTATAGAAAAAGTGGACTGTTCCCCAATGACTGTTCTACCTGTTCCCCAACGGCTGTTCCCCAACGACTGTTCCCCCACTGACTGTTCCCCAACGACTGTTCCCCCTGTTCCCCAATGGCAGTTCCCCAACAGCTGTTCCCCCACGACTGTTCCCCCAATGACTGTTCCCCAACGGCTGTTCCCCAACGGCTATTCCCCAATGACTGTTCCCCAACAGCTGTTCCCCAACAGCTGTTCCCCAACAGCTGTTCCCCAATGACTGTTCCCCAACAACTGTTCCCCAACGGCTGTTTCCCAACTGGTCAACTATGGACATTTTGGGATGGCCCTGATATTGAGGCACAAGGAACTGACATGCACAAACATGCCATTCCACTGGAACTTATTTACAGCCCTCAATCTAATAACATATATGTTTAATTACTCAAAATGTGTAATGGCATTACATTTATTTTTTACAGTTGTTTCTTAATGGCAAATTCCTCATATAGCCTCATAAAGTAACAGGAGTTTTAGCATATAATAAGCAAATACATGCAATGTAGCCACATGGCATCAATGCTGATAGCATGAGAACACTTAGCACTTGGTTTACCAAAAGTATCCTAAAAAAAGAAAACATAATCACAACTTAAAAATCATTTAGGTAACAAGACTGAAAGTTGATATTGACCATCTCAGTTATACTTACAGTTTGACCATGAACATAGAAAACAGAGTGACAGAACTAAGTTTTGGCCTTTAGGGGATTCAGATGATTCTACCTCCTGATGAAAATGTGACTTGTGAAATTTCCCAACTTTTTAAAAGAGTCCCCAGGTTTTTAAAGAAACCTGGGGACTCTTTTAAAAAGTTCTTCTTTTAGAAGAAGAAGAAGAAGAAGGAGAATTCCTTTATTAGTCCAGCAAAGTTGGGAATGCAACTAGCATACTGTTAATTTTAGATGAGAGAAAAATATTTTATGTCTAAATTGGAACTAGATTCACACTGTATTACAAAAAAAAAAATTGAATTTCTAAAGGATTCTGATCATTATATGCTATGGTCAAGTTTAGTGTTAGAGGTTAGGGACCGACTAAAATCCTATTTTTTCAGTGTTCTAGGTAGTTTTTTATTAAGGTTTTACATAGTTTATCTTCAATTTACAATTAGGATATAGTGCAGGACACTTTGCTTGATAATATAATGTATTACACAGATACATGCATATTTATGCATGTAATGTCTTGGGGACGGAAAAATCACTGATTCTGCAGAAACTCAGAGTGACGCCATTACTCCACTATATCTTTACAAAGAAAATACTTGTTTGCTGCTATATTCATACCCTGAATGTTGAGTACAGCTCCTTTAACTCGTATACTCAGCAGCAAAGTAAGGCTCACTTAATGCTTGCCTAATTACTTGTTACATTACTTTAGATTCTCAGCCCAGCTCTGTGAAACATGCCGTTACTGGTTTGACAAGCAGCCCTACCATTTGTAGGGATTTACAGTAGGACTGCCTCCGCTTAGTCTATTAGTCGACTTATCTGTCATTTTGGTCTTAAGTAACTATTTATAAGATTTCTTTAATTGTTAAGTTATTTTATGTTTTTTTTCATGCTGAATGACTTATTGCCAAGAATCTTATGAACACATTTCTGGTAAATACAAGTTTTAAATTGGTGCTTTTAAATGATTCTTTGTTGAGAAACTAAGTTTTACTGTTATAAATTAGTCAGAAGAATTGTAGTGTTAGTCGACTATGATTTTATTAAATCGAGGACAGCCCTAATTGACTGATCGTTCAGGAGCTAGCATCGATGTTTGTCTCCATTCCCAATCTCACCTACATTACCCATAAGCTAAGAGGGCACAATATGTAAATAAAACAACTTTGGAATAACTGGGAGTCAATAGCAGCTCCCTGACCAGTCTCTGCACTGAACACACAGAGACCAAACTGATATTTGCTCTCCATCAAACTCCCAGTAAGACAGCAGGCAAGCTAACTGAATTTCAAATTGTAATACCTTATACTACTTGTTACTGAAAACAGTTATCCTTTCATCCTATGAGGCTTCAGCAAATTGAGGGTATTTGCAGTATGAAATTTGCTCTTTGTGTTTCCACTTTGTGAGCAGCGGTTTTTGATACTTCTGGGATTATTTAATCCCCATCTCTTACAGCGTGGTCATGTCAGGAAGGTACAGGAAGGTAAGGTTGCTACACCGCCTGTGTAGACAGGAGAAATGAATACAGTGAGCTCAAAATTCTGCCATATGCAGGGTAAAGTCTGAGATAGCTTGATCAGCCCCCATTCACTCCTATCAGCCATCGGAAGCACATTCATCTGCTCCTGGTGAGATTTGTGGAGCACCTATGCTTTAGCAGAACAGACAATCTAACGTTTCTGAACATGTGACATGCAGTTTATTTGCTGTTTGCTGTTTTTTTCGGTGCAGTGTCAAATGCATAACTCACTGATATACATCGTGGTCCAATTCTCAGTTTGCAGTCACGAGAGGGTCATAGTTTCATTCAGTGATTCTGAGATGTTTTATATGGTCACTTTTATATATTGTAAAGGTGCCAAATGATGCAACATTACTATAAGACAACTATTCTCTTAAAGTTGTAATCCGTAAGAATTGAGATAATTTGTTTTTTTGCAACTGGTTTTGCAGTAAAATCTAACTGCTGTCAATAAATTGGCAGCTCTCACCTCCATGATACGTGATGAGTGAGCCTGACTCGGAATTCAGACTTGAACGTTTTGTTTCATTTACTTTTACTTGTCAGAAGTTGGAAGTTCCCGATTTCCCAGTACAATGGAACGCAGCATAATCAGCAGTGACAAGCTCCACCTGGGCAGACCAACCACTGCTAAAATACGTTAAAAAAAAGCGTCACTAACCTTGCAGTGCATCTGAATATAGTGAGGGAATGACACTCAGATGGTATTTCTCAGCAAAGAGTCAACAAATGTTTCCATTAGTGGGTCATATGATCAATCACCTTGTTCTAACTCAATTAGTTTCAATTCAATTTTATTTATAGTGCCAAATCATAACAAAAGTTATCTCAGGACACTTTACAGAGTAGGTATAGACCACACTCTATGTCTATTATTTATGATTAACATATACATGTAACTCACTCTGTGATAGATTGAAACTTGATGAAGATCTTACGGAGTACAACTTTAACTTCGGACATTTGTGTCCTTTTACACTATATAGCCTTTGTTTATTCATTCCATTACAGTGTAAAGACTAAAGACCAAAGAGATTTCTTCTGAAGTGAGAAATTTGAGAGCTTTACTTTCACTGTTTTGTTTCCTTCATATTTCTAAATTGTGCATGAATTCAAATCAGACAGATTCAGTTCTAAAAGGTATGTTTAAAAAACTAAACACCTAGTCCTTTTGTCAAGTGTGAGCACCATCAGCATATCTGTGCCTACACTGACAGTCAGTAGACATTTCCTCTTTGTGTCAGTTATGTTCATATTGTTTGATTTTTGCTGTGTTGTATACATTAAAACTTGAAAAGGGACTCATGGATTAAAAGTAAATTGTGTTTATAAGCTCAGTTTGCCTTTCTGACAGTCAACCAGCGATGCAAGACCTGCTGCTTCCATCTCTCGGCATCACAACATACATACACACAAGTCCATCTGTTTTCTGTTTTGGGCACAATCCTCCCATTTATACCAAACAGAGAATGTCTCCATGATTGAATTGACTGCATTGACATGTTCCCTGTGTTTTATTTTGTTCACTGTAGGTCTACTGTATGTTCACTTGAAAAAAAGAGAAATACATTTAAGGTAATTAGATAGACTAGAGCATCAATGTTTAACATTAAAGATTCCCTTTGTAATTCAATTAAATTTTATCTATAGTGCCAAATCATAACAAAATTTATCTCAGGACACTTTACAGAGTAGGTAAAGACTACACTCTATGACTTATTTATGATTTACATTGACCCAACAATTCCCCCGTAGAGTACGGTGGCAACGAAAACCTTCCCTATAACAGGCAGGAACGTCAGACAGACCCAGCTCTATGGAGGACGGCCCTCTGTCTGCACCGGTTGGGGAAGAAGAAAAGGAGAGAGAAAGAGAGAAAAGACGGACAGATGGACGGAGAGAGAGACAAAGACAGACACAAAGACGGGGACAGGTTGACAGAGAGAGACAAAGACAGAGAGACAGTCCCAGAGATGCAAGCAACCACAAAAGTAACAGTAACTATAATGATATCAACAGTAATGTGAATATGACTTATATGTTATGGCAGTTAATATAGTAGAATAGTAGAAACAAGCACAACTAAGGTGATAGAATATGATAATCAGAATCCGAATCAGAATCAGGTTTATTGCTAAGTATGTTGGACATACAGAGAATTTGACTCCGGCTTATGCTTTGCTCACAGTTTCCAAACATTTAACACGACAAACCTAAACATAACAATAACAATAACATTTACATAACAATAACAGAACAATAACAGAACAACACAGAACAATAATTTAAGATAAAAAATAGAGGTAATATTAAAAATAGGTTAACAAGTAAATATGAGAAATTTAAAATAGAAAGATAGAATAAGTGTGTAAAGTAAAGTGACCAGGCTGTTATAAATATCTTTGTTATATTATTTTACAATGATATACATAAGGTGCATAAGGTGCATTTGTCTTTGGCATGTGTGTGTGATGTGTCAGGTGGGGTCAATTGTTCAGCAGTGTGACGGCCTGGGGGTAGAAACTGTTTTTATGTCTGTTCAAAGAGGTGATGTGCAGGGTGTGAAGGGTCTGCAGAGATGTGAACTGCCCTTTTCCTGACTCTGGATGAGTGCAGGTCCTGGATAGTGGGCAGTTTGACACCAATGATTCTCTCTGCAGTCCTGATTGTCCGTGTCAGTCTGTTCTTGTCCTGTTTGGTGGCCGATCCAAACCAAACTATGATGGAGGTGCAGAGAATAGACTGAACTATTGCCGTGTAGAACTGGATCAGCAGTTCTTGGGGCAGGTTAAACTTCCTCAGCTGACGCAGGAAGTACTGAGGTTAATAATGATAATAATTATGGTGGCAAATATGATCAATGATGAGTAGTGGCAATAACAGCTACGATACAGCGAGACATACCAATGATGGTGTTTTAATGGCTACAAATGTTATAGTTTATAAGACTAATGATAGTATACACTCACTGGCCACTTTATTAGGTAAACCTGTCCAACTGCTCGTAAACGCAACTTTCTAATCACATGGCAGCAACTCAATGCATTCAGGCATGTAGACATGGTGAAGAGGATGTGCTGTAGTTCAAAGCGAGCAGAGGTCAGAGGAGAATGGCCAGACTGGTTGTTGAAAGGCAACAGTAACTCAAATATCCACTGGTTTCCAACAGAGGAATGCAGGAGAGCATCTGTGAACACACAACACCACCGACTTTCTAGCGGATAGGGCAACAGCAGCAGAACAATACAGGAGAAATATGTTCTCTTCGATTTGTTTTAGTCAGTACACGAGCTGCAGCATTTTGGACCAACTGGAGACCCTTAAAAGACTTATAGGAGCAGTCTGATAACAAGGAGTTGCAATAGTCCAGCCTAGAGGTAACAAATGCATGGACTAGTATTTCTGCATCTTTCTGAGACACAATGTTCCTAGTTTTCCCAATATTAGGCAGGTGAAAATATGCAGTCCTTGTCGTTAGTTTTATGTGAGAATCGAAGGACATATCCTGATCAAAAATAAAACCCAGATTCCTTACTGTGGTGCTGGAGGACAACACAACATCATCCAGAGTAACAATATCTTTAGCTATTGAGTTTCGGAGGCCTTCGAGGGCAAGTACAATGACTTCAGTTTTATCTGAGTTTAACATCAGAAAATTGCAGGTCATACAGCTTTTTATTTTCTTAATGCACACTTGAAGTTTAGCTAACTGATCGTTTTTTTCTGGTTTGATCGACAAATATAATTGTGTATTATCAGCATAACAATGAAACTTTATGAGACAATTCTGCATCGACATTGATAGAGAGGTGATGAACAAAAACAAGTTTAAGGATGATGACGGCATAGACATGAATGATATTGAGTGACTTATTTCTTAAGTCTGAGGTCCTGAGCACTCTGGAAAAGGTTTTCTGCAAGGATATCTCTGAACTTGGCCCCATTCCTCTTACCTTCAATTGAACCAGTGGTCCTGTCCCTGCAGCTGAAAAACAGCCCACAGAATGATGCTGCCACCATCGTCAGGAACCTTTTGCTAAAATAATTTACTGTAAGTTGGGAGTCCTTATAATATTTCCTAAGGGAAGCATATATAAGTTGAATAGAATCGGTCCAAGGACAGAACCCTGTGGAACTCCATGACTAACTTTAGTGTGCATGGAGGATTTGATGTTAACATGTACAAACTGAGATCTATCTGATAAAAATAAGACTTAAACCAGCTTAATGCGGTTCCCTTAATGCCAATTAGATACGCCAGTCTCTGTAGCAGGATGTGATGGTCAATAGTGTCGAAGGCAGCACTAAGATCTAGTAAAACAAGTACAGAGACAATTCCTTTGTCTGAAGCTATTAGAAGGTCGTTAGTAATTTTTACCAGTGCTGTCTCAGTGCTATGATTCATTCTAAATCCTGACCTGAGGTCCTCAAATAACTCATTATTATGTAAAAAGTTACACAGCTGATTGGCGACTAATTTCTCGAGGATTTTAGAGAGAAAAGGAAGGTTAGATATAGGCCTATTGTTGGCTAGAACCTCTGGATTAAGACTGGGCTTTTTAAGAAAAGGTTTAATTACAGATACTTTAAAAGACTGTGGTACATAACCTGCTGATAAAGACATGTTAATCATATCTAATACAGGAGTGCAAACTAAAGGTAACACTTCTTTAAGTAACCTAGTTGGAATAGAGTCTAGGAGACAAGTAGAAGGCTTTGATGCTGAAATAGTAGCGGTTAATTTGTTAAGGTCAACTGCAGAAAAGCAGTTTCTAAGGTTCTTAGTACATCCTGTCTGCCCATTGGCTAGAAAACAACTATTAATACATGTTACACGTTACACACAGGACCTTTAAATGCCTAAAAACATGATATTTTGCACAAAAACAGGTTGTAGTGATCAATTTTCGCTTGGTGTAATCTCCTCTATGATTGGAATAAACTTGGATGTAGCAGCTGAAATCGGTTCAGGTGATTTGACTTTGAATCCCGCTGTTGCTGAGAAGAGAGAACAGCCTCAACTTTAAATAAGAGGCATGAATTCCTAGGCCATTTGTTAACCCAAACTACTTAGTGACATCGTTGTCTTTAAGAGGCTGTAGTAGGCTGAAGAATCAGTTGGTACCAACCAGGTCATGCTATCTCATCAGGAAGAGGGCTAAACTGTCTGTCCTATCTGATAAAAGGCTAGAAAACTGCCAGAAAAATAATCTTTAAAGTAGACTAAAATGTCCCCCCATTACTGAAAAGTTACCACAAAGGTTAGCTTCTTACCCTTCCTTCTCTTTTGGAAAAATCCAGTTGTCGTTCTAAAAGCATGTTGGACCATGGGCAAAGTGCCCAGATGGCCAGTCCAGCTCTGCAAACCAGTATAGAGAGGGAATAGAGATGAAGAGCTGTTTTACTGATGAAGTTATGTCAGTCACTGATTAAAATTCAATTCAATTAAATCATATTTACAGTACCAAATCATAACAAAAGTTATCTCAGGACAGTTACTTATGGAGTAGGTAAAGACCACACTCGACAGACCACACTCTATATCTTTTTATGATTTACAGAGACCCAACAATGGCACACAGTGGCAACGAAAACCTTCCCTTTAACAGGCAGGAACATGGGACAGACCCAGCTCTATGGAGGACGGACATCTCTCTGCACCGCTTGGAGAGGAAGAAAAGGAGAGAGAAAGAGAGAGAAGACGGACAGATGGACAGAGAGAGACAAAGACAGTTGCAGACAGACAGAGAGACAGTCCCAGAGATGCAAGTAACCACAAAGGTAACAGTAACTATAATAATATCTATAGTAATGTGAGTATGACTTATATGTTATAGCAGTTAATAAAGCAGAATAGTAGAAAGAAGCACAGTTAAGGTGATAGAATATGACAATGATAATAATTATGGTGGTAATTGATCATGATCAATGATGAGTAGTGGTAATAACAGCTCTGATACAATGAGACATACCACTGATGGTGTTTTATGGCTACAAATGTTATAGTTTATTAGACTAGTGATAGTATATATGGGTAACAGTGATAATAGCAGCAGGAAGCGTCATGCAGGACCACGGCAGCAGTCACCACCACGATCAGCAGAGACCTGCGAGACGACAAAGCCCAAACAACTCCGGAGAAGAAGTTGAATTAGTAACATGCATTGATGAGACATGAATGATACAAACAGAGCGGAGAGAAGCTCAGAGTATCAGGAAAACACACGCACGTGCACACGCACGCACATTCCTAAGACACTCCTTTGTCATTTCAGCTGTGTCCTCAGGGTCATTGTGCTGTTGGAAGGTGAACCTTTGGCTCTGTCTGGATCCTGAGCACTCTGGAAGAGGTTTTCTTCCAGGAGATCTCTGTACTTGGCCCCATTCATCTTACCTTCAAGTGCAACCAGTGGTCCTTTCCCTGCAGCTGAAAAACAGCCACACAGCATGATGCTGCCACCACCATGCTTCACTGGTGGGATTGGATTGGGCTGGTGATGAGGTGTCTGGTTTGCTCCACACATACTGTTTTGGCTTGCTCTCAGACAAGAGAATCTTATTTCTCATAGTCCGGGAGTCCATGTGTTTTTGCAATGAGGAGAGCCTTCTGTCGGTCCACCATAAAGCCCTGATTGGTGGAGGGCTGCAGTGATGGTTGACTTTCTCCCATCTCCCCACTGCATCTCTGGAGCTCATACACAGTGATCTTTGGGTTCTTCTTCACCTCTCTCACCAAGGCTCTTCCTCCTGATTGCTCAGTTTGGCCGGACGGACAGCTCCAGGAAGAGTTCTGCTCGTCCCAAACTACGTCCATTTAAGTATTATTGAGTAGTGATGGGACGAGCGACACTGGTGCATCAGCACTGTGCCGAGAGCTCAAGAGGGAAACCTCGTATCGGTGCGTGTATTGCTTTAAGAAAGAATCACGTGACCGATACAGGAACTTTGTCGTTTGGATGTGCCGCGCCAAAGTGTGTTTATCAGGAAACAAACTGTATCAACATGTCGTGGGTTTGTCGGATGGAGTTTTGCTTGATCATGGATCGCCCTAGGAAGTTTTCCCCGGTGTGGAATAATTTTGATCTCGTGACGCCAAACAAGGTAAATCTTTTTCTCCTTTATATACTATTTTTTACGGTGGCGCATTGCAATCACTTTATCAGTTTATCAAGTGAATGACCTGTGATTCATATGATAGTCAGTTAAAGAGCCTTACAGTTGGTTTATTCATGTCATCATGTAATTATGAGATCCTGATCTCGTAATCATGAGATAGGGTGTCTATTTTGTTTAACAAGTGAATGCAATGTTCTGGTAAGAGGTTTGAATTGTTTTCAGATAAATTAACTTTTCATGTTATTGTAGGTGAAGTGTCGGCTCTGCTCCACAGAGCTATCTTATATCAATAAGAGCACTTCATCAATGCTGAGGCATTATAGAGGACGGCATGGCAATGAAGAATTGGCAGATACTCGTGAGAGTACCCCAGGTATGTTAAAATTCTCTCTAAAAATTGTGCTAAAAAAAAACATGCTAAACAACATGCTGGGTATCGAACCTCCAACCCTCTTGCTGTGAGGCGACAGTGCTAACCGCTAGACCACCATGTCGTCTTATGATTATTTGATATTGTTTGTAAGAATTACAGTCCTTTTATTAAGCTTTTGACAAAATAGTTCCTTTTGGCTTGCAGTTCCTAACAAGCAAGCAGTGGATGAGGCAGTGGTCAATATGATCATCAAAGACTGTCAGCCACTCAGCTTTGTTGAAAATGAGGGATTCAGGGAGCTCCTGAATTATTATTATTGTACCCTCGTATGCTCTACCCAGCAGGAAGGTATGTTTAAGAATTTTAATTATATGTTTGTACTAACTATATAACTATATTTTATTGGTGTAACAGTATTTGTATGGTTATTTTCAGACCATCAAGGACTTGGTGAGCCAGAGATATGAGGAGGAAAAGGAGAAAACCAAAAAGGACCTCCAGAGTGCTGTTGCTGTTACTTTAACAGCTGATATGTGGATGTCCATGAATATGGAGGCATATCTAGCTGTTACTGGCCACTATGTGGACAAAGAAAGCCATGAACTCCATTCATCAGTCTTGGCAGTGCAGCATTTTCCTCAGAAACACACTGCAGAAAACATTGCCACGGTTAAAAGGAGCCTCATGGAGGAGTGGGGCATAGCAGGAAAGGTCAGGTGTCTTGTCACTGATGCAGCAGCAAACATGACTGCATGTGCTCGAATGCTGCAAATACGGCATACCATTTGTATAGCCCATTCCCTGAATTTAATTGTGAGAAAATCATGTGATCAAATCCCAACAATAACTGAAATACGCAACAAAACACGACACATTGTGACATACTTTCGATCGAGCGTGACTGCTAAAGAGAAGCTCACTCAAATACAGCAACAGCTGGGAACACCGGGCCATAAATTAATAAACGAGGTGCCAACACGATGGAACAGTACCTACCAAATGTTTGAAAGAATGACTGAGCAGAAGGAGGCAGTCTGGGTGTCACTGGCCTCATTAAAACCTGACATCACTCCACTGACTCCAGAAGAATGTCAGATCATTGAAGAGATGCTCAGGGTTCTTGTTCCTTTTGACCAAGCTACAAGAGAACTGTCTGAGGAAAAAAGGGTCTCTGGGTCGAAGGTCATTCCCATGATGAGAATGCTCCACATTGAGCTTCAACGTCAGGCCACAACAGTGACACAAACAGCTGCTCAGCAACTGGCTGAAAACCTGAGGAAGCGGCTAACTGACGCTATTTGCGGCATAGAATCTCTGTGTGATGACTCTGGCAACTCTGTTAGATCCCAGATTTAAAAAGAATGGATTTGTTAGTCAGCAAAAGGCAAGTGAAGCGGTGAAGAGACTGCAGTCAGAATGTGCAGAAGAAATGAGGAGCCAAGAGCCTGACCCAAGAGAAGAAGAGCCTAGCTCTTCACATGGGTCAGAACCCAGTTCAGGTATGAAAATACATTTTTGTGGCACTTTGTGATATGATTTATCATGTGATAATGAAGTAATGATTAACTATTTTTTTAGGGCACAATCTCGGGAAGACTTTAGATATGGAGGTTGCAGAGACCCAGAAGACGAGGAACGCAACAGCTGACTCCATTATTGAAGTCCAACGCTACCTGGCAGAAACAAACACACCGTGATACCAAGATCCTTTGCAATATTGGAAATGGAACCAGAACATGTACCCACATCTTCATCAACTTGCACTTAAAACTCTCTGCTCACCATCATCGTCTGTACCATGCGAAAGAGTATTTTCCAAGGCTGGGGAGCTGGTGTGTAAGAGGAGAAATCGCCTTGGAGCAAAGACACTCGAAAAACTTGTTTCTCAATAAAAATTCATGAACTGATCACTTTTTTGTCTTTTATTTCATATGATTTAACAGTTAAGTTGACAAATGTGCACATAAGTTAAAAAATTGTAACTCTGAATTTTTACTCTAATTTGCTATATTTTACATACCAACTCAGTTTTAGCATTTACACGAACAAGGACTTTCTTTACCTGCAATGATTTTATAACTACTGCAGGGGTCACTATTGGGTGACCAACACAGTATCAATACAGTGCCAACACAGTTTGTTTAGTGTGTCAATACACTCCTTGAGGTATCATCGTCCCATCACTCAATATTGAGGCCACTGTGCTCTGAGGAACCTGAAGTGCAGCAGAGATTCTTTTGTATCCTTGGCCTGATCTAAGTCTTGGAACAATTGTGTCTCTGAGCTCTTCGGGCAGTTCCTTCAACCTCATGATTCTCATTTACTCTGACATGCACTGTGAGCTGTAAGGTCTTATAGATAGGTGCCTGCCTTTCCTAATCAAGTCCAATCAATTGAATTAAGCCCAGCTGGACTTCAATAAAGGTTTAGAACTTTCTCAAGGATGAACAGAAGAAATGGACAGTACCTGAGTTGCATTGGCAGCTGCTGGTCCTTCAAGGAGGGGAAGCTAATTTTTCCAGCCTAGATCAAAAATGTGTTTGTTTATTTCTATTGTTACTTTCAAGAAAATGATCTGTGACCTTGCCGTACCAACTAGGCGTCTTTTCCAGGGACTTGACCAGTGTCCTCTCAATGGCAGCAGAGCTAGGCTGCTTAAACGGTCCTGGCCCAGCTGGAGCTGCTGCGCCAGGCTACTGTCAAGTGTGACCGCCTGTGAGTGTGAGTGACGGGGAGAGAAGCTCCGCAGCTGCCGCTGCTCGTTGGGGAAAGAAACCGAAGAGTGACAGAACAGAGTCACCAAACACAACGCTAGTCGTTTTTAACAAAGACAAAGTCTCTGGGGATCAGTTCAGAACAACGGAATGAAAAACTTGGAAAATGCTCCTCTGGGTGTTTATTCTTCAAGATCGCTGATTCGCTCATTTAGCTGTCAATGAAAAAAGGATTCCGCCTCAGACAGCTCATCCAATCATCATGCAGAAGCAATTCTGTGTTTTCTGTCAAAATGGGGTGCTGTGTGTACATTCATGAGGAAAAAACTATTTAAATGAGTATATATATATATATATATATATATTATAGAGAGGGAAAAAAAACTTCATCACAATATTTCATGGAATCATAAAGTACTTATTAAACAGTCACAGTAGACATTTGCTTATAGTTTATCTGAAATAAAGGTTTTACAACCAAATGTTGCCTGCAATGCAGTTGAGAGGTCTGATTCAGTCACAAGATGATAATGTTGCTGTCTGGTGGAAATGATGCCTGTGGGTCCCTTGTTTGGATACTTATGGATGGAGATGCTGACCTCACATATTCTTTAATTGTAGTATTTGGTTGTTGTTTTTTTACAGAAATACGATGTAATTCTTGTGAGTGTGCAAAAGTCTTTGAAACATCAATCTCAGGAAAACAATACAACAGTCAAAGTTGGCAGGATCCTCATCAAAGTCTCTCACTGGAATCATTTCATGTTCAAGGTCGACAGAACGGATCTGAGCTGGATGACACTAACCGAAGAACCCTGAGTTTTTAAAAGAAAGTATGGTGGTGGTCAGATGGATCAGTTTGTTAGTGTCACACACAGGTAGGAGACAGTCACGCTACACCTTCTTGGGTACATTAGTGATGATGGGTTTGGGGCGTGTCTTGAAGATCAGCTTCCTTTTGATGAGGGCAGACACAGAGTAAGAGGTGGAGGTGGGTGCCTGCTGGTTCGTTTCCATAGGTACCTGTGTGACATCATCGTTGTTACTGTCGTTGTCATGGCTGCCCAGACTGGAATGTTTGGTGAGGACAGCAAAGGGTTTCTCCAGTTTGACCTGCTTCCCATAGAGAATATGATGTCCTACAATAAGAACTGGCACCCCCTGGTGGAGGGAGAAAGAAAGACAGACAGACAGCTGAGTAAAAGGAATTCACCATCACATAAGAAAGAACAGCAGAAAATCCTCACATCTGAGTGTGTCTGGCATGTTTGCTTGCAAGAAATGATAAATCATCTAATTTTATCAAACTCACTACTTGAAGTGCCATATACACACATTTTCTGACCAGATATAGGTCATTTCATAATGGTTTTAAGAATTTCAAATGAAATTATAGAGAAACAAAGCCAGTTTTTCCCAGCTATACACTGACTATGTTTGCATGCATGCACATAAATAGCAGGAGTTGAACAATAAAACTGAATGAAGGAAATTGCTGTTGGAAAACAATACTCACTACTATTTTAACCAACATTTGGGTTCAAGTGGACTTTTACATGTTTTTCTCCACCACTACTCTACAGTTAACCCAGCCCTTAGCTGTATGCTGTTGTATTATAGTCTATGTATGGAGAGGCTTGTGACTGGAAGGTTTCTAGTTGGTGAATTTTATGAATCACACTGAACTGAGTGGTAATTTAAAAAACAAAATCTGCAATTGATATTCACTCAAAATATTTCACCCCTGATCTTAAGAGAAATTTGATTTACAGTGTGCTTATTAGCAATTTACACTACATATATGTGTAATGATTTCATCATGTGACGATTCCATTGAAAGATGACACACTATCATACTGAATTATTGCTCAGCCCTGTACAGAAAGACAACTTCGTGGGTTACTGCAATTTTGCTTGTGCTCCTATGATCAGGTGTGTGTGCAGAGATTAAACAGACACTTTTCCCAATCTTTACAGGTCTGTACCACTATACTTTTTCTCCACACAACATCTAGAGTCTTCAAAGAATATACACATTAACAATAAACTCTCAGGAAAGGGTAGGTATACTTTATATTTTACTGAAAAAACTTTACAGCAGGGATACATAAAACAGTTGGTTTATCAAATAGTTGACAAGTTAATCTGCAACTATTTTACTGATCAATTAATCACGTAGTTATTAGTAACAAAATGTAAATACTCTGGTTTCAGCTTTTCTAATGTTAGCATTTGCTGGGTTTTATGGAAGCCCTAAAGGTTCATTCATTAAAAAATGTTTATTTCCTCTGTTTTCCCGCGATACCGAGAGAATATCTACGTTTTATCATAACAAGATCATTTTCCTGTTTTCTCGTGATAACGAGATACCTGTAATTAATTTGAGATCTGGAGAAAACACGATAGTCTAGTCTAGTAAATAATTGCAGGAAACATCATTCAGTGTATCAATGTCAAAGAAGAAGGAGAATATGGATCACAATCACATATTTCTTTAATCGAGGCCTGACACAGGCTGAAACAGCTTTATTCTATTACAGATAATGTTCACATCAGTATGTGTCATCTATGGTTAGCAAGGCTTCAGCTTTATCGGAGGAGCAATCTAAGTGAGCCTGATGTCCTCATTAACCACATCAATTTTTTTAAACAAACTTTATTGTAAATAGTATTATATTACAACAATATAAATACAAGTACAGGGAGGACTTTAGGTGAGAGAACAGACCCCGACAAGTATGCTACGTTCATTTTTTACACAGTCTATGCTCCAGACGCATGTTAAGGTGTCCTTGGAGAAGACAGACCCCAAATGTGGGTGTGTGGATGTGGTTTGAATTATTATATTACATGATTGGTGATGGGCAGGTAGCCTCTATCATCAGTATGAATGTCTGTTTGAATGGGTGAATGTGACAAGTAGTGTAAAAAAAACACTGAGTGGTCAGACAAAAAGAAAAAAGTACAAGTCCATCTCCAGTTCATGCTTTCTTCACTTTAAGTCCAGCCTGAGCTCTATTAAAGAAGTAAATTAGCTGGTTTGGCCACAGACTAGACTATGTTGAAAACGCAGTGTGTGTGTGTGTGTGTGTGTGTGTGTGTGTGTAACGCATCAGTGGGCTTATCAGTCTTACCTCTTTGGTGTAGAGCAGGTCTCCCATCACATTTCCTGCCAGACCAGAGTTGTGTCTGGAAATCATCTCTCCCTGCAGCTCCACCAGCAGCCACTCTGGAGGCCTGCTGCCATCCGCACTGCACCTGCAGCAGCACAACATCAACTCAACACACCTGGAAAGTCTTCATTTCAAAAGTCCACAACATAACAGTGTCAATACTGTAATAGAAGAGGCTGGCAGCCCGTCCCATTACCCCTATTAAACTAAACTTAAATATTAGCTTCCTCTGCCAAAGTTAAGTAGTTTCATCACCAGTTCGCAGTCTTGTATCTGTGGTTTAATTTCTCTTCAGACTTGGCTAGTTAGTGTAGCCGTCCACCAGACACGCGGACCTTACCTTATGACTACCTGGACCATTGCCCCGTCACACTGCAGGTAACAAACGCTGTAAAAAAAAAAAAAGGTAACATGAAACTGACGCATTCAGTTTTGATCCCGGAGATATTTCCCGCTGTTGTGCGTGTCGCCAATGTGATGACGTATTTCCGTTTCTTTACGCTGCTTGAGTTTTTCATTTCCGGTTCAAAGGTTCTCAACGTGGCTACCTATTTTCCAGCGTGTGGGATTCACAGCGAGAGGAGTTGAGTATCCGTGGAGAAGTCTAGCGGGTAAATGTTGTTTATAATTATTATTATAAATACCGTAGAACTGAAATAAGTGTTAAAGCGTGACGTTCTGGATTCAGCTAACGGACAGCAGGTGTAAAGGTTTTCTTTGGCTATCGCCTGTTTGTGTATTTCCTAATAGTAAAAATGGTTGAGTTCAAAGTGCACCGTGTTCGGTTCTTCGATCACATGCCCGCTGCCATCCGAGCCATGGCGTTCAACAGCCACATAGAGCGGCTTGCTGTGGCCCGGGCTAATGGAGCCCTGGAGCTCTTCAACTTCGCTGACAGCTACTTCCAAGAGAAGGTAAGTGAGCAAACCTTCGACATGATTCACCTGTGTCTGGAAGTCTGAAGTCCTCTGTATAAACTGAACAGCACTCAATGAAGTCCGGTGTCTTCATTCATTTTTTTGGGTTGTGGGTGAAGACAGCTTTTGTAATGAAAGTTGAAAGAACGGTACACATTCAAAACTTAGCAGTAATAACATATGTAGAGTGTACATTAATACTAGGGCTGGGCAGTAATTCGATATGATATTGTATCGTCTTTTAATGGAACCGTATCGACATATTGTGATATTGAAAACAGTGCAGCCAGGTCAATGAAAACAAGCCCCAAAGAAGCGACTTTTCAAATAAATCAATGGAAGCCCAAAACGTTACCTACATTATCTACAATGTGTAAGCAACTTGTTCATACATTTGTTTACAGTCAACTTTTTCAAAGTTTGAAAGTTCACTTATGTGGCCTGTCCTATGTGTTAGCACGGTAAACCCAATGTCCGTGATCCTCACTGAATAAAAAGTTGTTGCGTTCTTGTGTGTTTCAGTGCTAGGATTGTGTGTGTGTGTGTGTGTGTGTGTGTGTGTGTGGATAGAGCTGAGAGAGAAACGGGAGGAAATAATTGCTGTGTTAAAAACTGTTCCAGTAGTCCCATCGTTCTACTCTCGAACAATTTACAACTTTACATTAATAATCAGAATCAGAAATACTTTAATAATCCCAGGGGGAAATTGTTTGTTTGAAGGCTGGAGCAGTAACAGGCAGCATGCAACTTTTGCGCATGTGCACTAGACCATTACAAACATTACAAGCTGCAAAACATGTTGGAAGCTACAATCTAACGTTTGTGTACAGGAAACAGCTTGTTACAATCTAGTGTTTATGAAACCGTTACATTACTTTATCACTTTGGTCAAGAAGTGTCTGCTAAATGTAATGTAATTATCAACACCTTCAAACTCCCCTTGATGGTGTTAAAGAGTTTGTAGCACTCTCTTTCACAGTGTAGCCATGGCAACCAATGGCCTGGGATTCCACAATGGCGGACAGGCTAAGACCCCTCCCAAATTGTCACGTCTCCTCATCCTCAGTACAATTACGCCATCTAAATTGGTAATAACAAGAGTTAGTATACTCACATTTCTCTGATAATCTGATGTGAAATATTTTGAGGGAATATTATTTGAAGAATGTTTTGTTTTTCGTCACACCATTTGTGTGTATCCATGTACACATTGTGTATAGCTGGAAACATGTCATTCCTCTGAGAAAATACTTTGAATTTGTCAAGTATTTAATTGAAACAAGAGTATACAAAAATAGGATTTATCATGAAGCTATTTCATTTAGACTATGTATTTTTTTAATTAGCAGAAAACATGCTATGTTGTGATATATATTGTTATCCAGATATGAAATTACCTACATTGAGATAGGACATTTTGGCCCTATCGCCCAGCCCCTACTTATGCTGTATTAAAGAGTGATCCTCAATGCTAAAATCTCACGTCAAAGTCTCCTTTAAGAACAAAGAAACAATATAATGCTCAATTTGTCAAGGGTTTTTGCATTACAGTGTCCTACAATTGCTGGACTTGAGGCTATAAGACAAATAGTTGGAGTTGGAGTTAAGATGTGCAGGATAACCTCCTGACTGGTTTGATTGTGATGCAGGTCATTCCAGGACAGGACGGCAGGGCTGTGGAGGCTCTGTGTTGGGTAGGCCAGCGTCTGTTCACTGCTGATTTGAATGGAAAGATCACAGAGTATGACCTGGAGAACCTGAGTCCCAGGTACACAGTGGAGGCCTACGGCGGACCCATCTGGAGCATCAGTAGCAACAGCCAGGGAACACAGCTAGCGGTCAGTGAAGACTTTGTGGATATTTTATTGACTCAACTCTAACTGTATGTATAGGCCTTTTGAGAGTAAACACAAACAATCTAAATGTGTCCGAGTTTACTTCCTGTTGCAGTGAATGTGCATGTCCCCCTCTCTCTCTCACCCCATTTCCTGTCTGTCCTATATAATAAATGCTTAAAAAATGCCAACAAATAATCTTAAAAAACAATACAATAAGAAAAAATACACAAACTACAGCTGCTAAAATTCTTCCGCCCAGGCTAATGTGACAAGCCTCATTCAGCCTTCAGCTTTGATTTTGAAGTGAATGGATGTCTCCTTGTCAGGTCGGTTGTGAGGACGGGACAGTGAAGATGTTTGAAATACTGGAGGAGAGCATTCAGTTTCAAAGAAACCTTGACAGACAAAAAGGTAAGTGGAAAAAACTGCTTCAGGATTATTTTTGCATTTCAACTGCCAGTTAGATTCCTAAACATATATTCATACATGTGGTTAATGTTTACATGATTAATACACAGCTGTGCTTAGCTAATTATACTTAGACTTGGAGCTCCTTGGTGTGACCAGTGTCCAAAATTCAACTTTGATCACACGGCAGAAGAACCTGAAAAGTTTTAAGAACAGTTTTTTTTTTTATCTAGAGACTATAAACAAGATTTGTTCATGTTCAGAATGTATTTGGCCAGTAGGGACTACTGGTTTGGTTTAAACTTTTTGTAGTGATAATTAACCATTTTTGTTTTCTTCCAGGGATACGTGTGATCAGTATTTTGTTTTCGATGGGTTATTTGTGACTTGGTGTCATTCAGTGTTTAATGTGATCCTCTAGGCCGCATCATCTCTCTCTCCTGGCATCCCTCTGGTACACTGATTGCTGCGGGCATGATGGACATGATTAGAATCTTTGATGCTGAGACGGGTAAGTAGATCCTGAAGTTATGAGCACCGAGCCCACATTCAAATGGAACAGCAGAAGTTGAGTTTTGTGTGCTCACTCCAACTCCAATAGGATTGTAACCTTTTCATGTTTGTTGTCTTTGGGCTTCAGGCCTCGCCACACACAGACTGCTGGTGGAGAGAGGTGTCGGAGCATCCAAAAGCAAAGAGGTGGTGGTTTGGAGCATTGCCTTCTTGTCTGACCACACCATCATTAGTGGTGACTCAGCAGGAAAGGTCCAGATCTGGGACGGACTCACAGGAACTCTGGTCAGAACTCATCTGGCCACCAAGTGGGACGTCCAGGCATTGTCTGTCTCTCAGGTAAGTGTGCAACCAAGACTTGGGACACACGACTTCTGGGCTGATGAAGACAACTTGTACTAATTGATGATCCTTCCCGATGATGAATAAAAAAGTAACTTGAAAGCCTCAGGTTGTTCTTACTTGAATATATACAACCCCAATTCACATGAAGTTGGGACGTTGTGTAAAGCGTAAATACAAACGGAATACAATGATTTGCAATCCTTTTCAACCTATATTCAAATGAATACACTGTTCCTGTCCCAGATTTTTTAGGAAGGTGTTGCAGGCATCAAATTCAAATGAGTGAATATTTACAAAAAAAACCAATGAAGTTTGAACATTACATATCTTTTTAGTGTATTCAATTGAATATTGGTTGAATAGATTTGTGAATCATTGTATTCAGTTTCGTAACAACTTAATGTGAATTGGGGTTGTAGTTTAATACTATATTTTTAGAAGCTTCAGGCACATGTATGTATAGACACAGACACCAGGAAATTAGTACACAAAAACGCACACAATGCATCACAATTATAGAGCCAACCATCTCAAGGACCAAGGTCCTGTTATCTGTTATGGCAGCAGATATATATAAATAAATAAAAAAAGACCCTCTCTAGACCCTTCCAAAGCATACACTCAATATTCACTGACGTATGAAGACTCCAGTACATGGGCTGAAGGCAGTTTTAGGTGCACATCCCCAGAGAATCAGTAATGTTCAACTTTATCTAAATCTTTCACAGGATGAGAGCAGTCTGGTAGCTGGGACATCAGAGGGTACAGTGGTCCAGTTTCAGTTCATCTCCTCCACTGTTGACCAGCGGGATAAGGAATGGGTCCGGACCAGGACCTTTAAAAATCACTCGCATGATGTGAGGGCGCTCGCCCACATCGAAACTGCTGTGGTCTCTGGAGGTCAGTGACACACACACACACACACACACACACACACACACACACACACACACACACACACACACACACACACACACACACACACACACACACACACACACACACACACACACAGGAGGTCACAATTAGAGAACAAAGTATTAATCATTGATTCATTCTGAAATACTGTTATTTTTTATTCATAATTTGATAGAATATCCTCTGTGTCTATACCACTGCTGTACTAGCATGTTTTTAAATAACCAAGGCACTTCAACAAAAACCTTTATTTAGTGAAAAACCAGTGATCAAAATTAGAGAACAGTAACCAATGTATCAGAAGAGAAGATTTCAACAATGTTTTTTTCTCTAGGATTCAAAAATGAACACGATGTGTAGAGGCCACAGCTTTGAATGACTTCAGCACATCTGCACCCACAGGACATCACTAGTTTCTCACACTGCTCTGCTTTGATCTTGGTCCATTCTGACTCAGTCTCTTCCTCAGTTCAGTAACTGGAGTGGGTTTCTTAGACATTACTTTGTCACCAAGGATTTTCCAGAGATTCTCTATGGGTTTTAGATCCTGACTCTGGACATTTAATTGTTTCAATATTCTTAGCTCCAAAGAACTGCTTCACCTGTTTTGCAGTGGGACAGGGGGCATTGTCTTGTATAAAAATTGCAGCTGATTGGGAGACAGTCGTGTGGAGGTATTACATGTTGTTCACATAAACATTTGCATTCACCCTGCCATGTAGCTGTACAAGAGGCCCAACTACTGCTGTAGAAAACATCCCCCAAACCATGACACATCCTCCTCCAAATGGAACTGACTTCTTTACACACTTTGGGTTCAGTCTTTCCCCGGTCCTACGCCCAACATAATGTTTCCATCAGACCCAAATAAAGTGAACGTCCTCTCATCACTGAAGTCACTCTGGACCAGTTCTCCTTTGTCCAAACATGCTCCTCAGCAAAGGCAAGTCTAGCCTTTTTATTCTTTCTGCTGATGAGAGGTTTGGTCACTGCAGAGTGGGCTTTCACTCCAAATTATATCTTAAAGTGTTCTTTAATTTTTCACTGTTTTTTCACAAAATAAAGGTTTATGTTGAAGTGCCTTGGTTGTTTAAAAAATGCTGGTACAGCAGCGGTATAACCACAGTATATATTCTATCAAATTCCGAACAATAAAAAAAACAATATTTTGGAATAAATCAAGTATTTATAATTTAATTTTGATCTTCACACACTCATTGTGAGAGAGAGAGAATTCATTGAGAGACAGCGGCTAACAACATGAGCTCCTGAAGATTCTCTTCTTTTTGTCTTGAAATGAGATTAACTTTCAACTTTGTCTCAAATTCTGAAGAGGAAACGCTTCTAGAGGAAAACTGAAAAGAAAACACCAAAGAAAACTTGAAAAAATCCATCTGAACAGAGGAGACTATTAGAAAAGTCCAGCCAACTGACCAACTGACAGTTGGCCAAAGTGTTCAGAAGACAAGAAACAGGAAGAGGAACAAAGCCAGAGAAGGAAGTGAGTGAGAGCACCAGACACAATACAGCCTGCACAAGGACATATAAGAAAAAAAAAAACCTACAAACTAATTTAAGTTAGTTTGGAGCTAAAGCTAAAAGCTTACAAATAGCTAAAAGATAACCAACAAGTTTGAAAGCCTTAGCAACGGTTACTAAGGAATTGGAACAACAACAGCCATGCAGCCTCAGCAGAGTCCTGGAGCCTCAGATACAGCTCATATAGAAGCTGTTCCTCTCATATACACACAAGAGCTCAAAAATGAAAGTGCCAGGAAGGCACACAAACAGAAAATATTGAAGGAAAGACCAGAGACACTCTTCTCTGACTCCTACAAGAATGGAGACACCAGCAACCTGATCTACTTCACAGAGCAGCCACTGGCATGGCACTCTGCTATAAAGACCCACTACCCCCTCTGTGAAGAAGGGGTTATATCAACCCTGCAGCCCAGGCTTCCACCCTGATACCATCCACAGGATAAATAGCAGCGTCTTCAGAGACTGCTTCCTGAGGCCGAACGTCCAGCTGGCCCACCACCACACCCTGGATCAGCTGCCTTCATGACCACGTCCATCTACTCAAAAACATAGTCCCAATCTTCGCCCGTACACTGAAGGACGTCGCTCTCAACCAAGTCCAGTCCACCCCCCACACAAGGAACAGGTCGGTCCGCAGCACCCCCAGACTGCCATCCAGACTATCCAGACCACCCACACAGAGACCTCACCATCTTCATACCCCTACACGACAACCCCACTAGGAGGACCCCCTCACACCCGACCAGGGCCCCTCCTGCCCCCAGGAGCCCCACCCCGGCACCGTCACCAGGAGCCACGCCCAGAGCAGAGCAGCAGGCCCCCCACTTACCCTCCCAACCTCCAACCCCACCCCCACACCTCCACACAGCCAGCTGAGAGACATCCAGCACATGCTCAGCCTGCCCTGCTCCCACCTGATTAATCAAACACAGTAGACAATCCTAGAGTGTTTACTTGCATATTTACTTATCCATCCATGTTAAAGGGTTATAATATTATTAGGTCCAAACTCCTGATACCTAACATGTTCCAAATCTCTTCCTTGACAATAAGGATTGGAAGTTTGTCTCATTTTACCACAGAAAGCTACATGTTGACTTTAATACCTAATGATATCTAAGTCGTTTGTTATTTCATGTTGGAACTGCTGCAGTTGTCGCACGCTGGATCTGTACATCGTCAACGGTCGGCTTCGAGAGGACTCCTTTGGTCTCTACACTCACAGCCCTCCTCTTGGCAACAGCACTGTGGACTACAGTATTATTATTATTACAGACCTGGAGCCTCTTAGTGTAAGGGCGCACTCACACTGTCCTCCCGCACCGCGACCCGGGCTTTAGGGTACTTGTCCCCCCCTCCCTCTCCCCCCGCGCCCCAGCCCCATTTGTACTCACACTACCTGGGCCTCGGCCAATGCTTCTTGCTGTCCATACGTCATCACGCCGTAACACGTCACATGCATTGGTCGCGTGTGTGTGGTTTTGTTTACAAATCTTTCCACAGACCTCAGAGATTTTGTGCGTCTTGTCGACTGTTTTTGAATATTTTCATCCGACCAAATCTGCAGTTAACACTCCACCTCCGCATCACACCAACGTGAACCTTTCACCGCCATTGTTGTTGTTGTTAAATGTCCGCGCATGGTCCCTCCTTCTATTTTCTATGTCCGAACAGGCGCACATACGCTACCGCCGTAGGGCTCGTGCTCGTACACGTGCGCATGCTCGTGCTCGTACATGTGCAAACGGCTCTGCTAAAGCCCACCTCTCTCAGGCGGGCCATAGATGGCCCGCTGTCCGCAGTTATGCGCGGAACGGGTGCACTTACACTGCTTAAACGTACTAGGCTTTAGCTGAAAAAACGGTTTTGTCCCGGGACAGAAAGACAGTGTGAGTGCGCCCTAAGAGCATTCACCGTCAGTTCCCTCACACCCTTATCTGATCACAGCAAAATAACCCTATACATGAGGAAGACCCCAACTGACCCCCCTGTAGCAGAGCCCAGTAAACTCAACCTCTCCAAACAACCCTATAGATGGACAAGGTCATCCAGCAGTCCAGTCCCATTTAGATCATTTTATCACCACCTCCTATCCCCACAGCACTGACGGCCTGAACCAGGCTGTGCGTGATATTAACTCCATATTTGACAGCACAGCATTGCTATCCAATCTGAAAAAATCAGAGTATCAAAGTTCAATAGAATAGAATGACTTTAATGATCCCAGACTGGGAAATTATTTTGTAACAGCAGTAGTGGGTCAGCAAATAAAAACTTTGTACATAACATAAATGGAATCCAATATATACATAGTGTATATATACAGCGCACAGTGTACTATAAACAGTAAACAATAATAATATATACAACAAAATATGCAAAATATACTGTTACAATAATTATATATACAAAACAAAACAACAACAACAAAAAACAGTAGAGAGAGGGAATGTTAGAATGCAGCGTCTGTATCTGTGCAACAGCGGAGTGGATGACGTCTCAGGCCAGCACCGCATCAGTTAAAGGAGGAACGTACACACCGATAATGATGGCAGACGTGAATTCCCGGGGCAAATAACAAGGCCTCATCCCCACAGTCAACAGTTCAATGTCCGGGGTGCAGAGACTTCTCCCCACACGAACGTGTCCGGGACCACACCACCTCTCACTCACGTACAGTGCAATCCCTCCTCCTTTTCCTTTCTGCTGCTTGTCACGTCCTTGTCCGCCCGAACAGTGCTGAAACCGGGAATCGCCACACTGTGGTCCGGGATGTGTGAGTGAAGCCATGTTTCCATGAAACAGAACACACTGCACTCAGGATATTCCCTCTGAGCCTTTATCAGCGCGGCAAGCTCTTCAAAGCAAGCTTTTCAAACTCAGCTAATGAAAAGTGGTTTGACTCTGACTGCAGGTGTCTGAGAAAAACACTCCGAAAATTATCCAATGAGAAACACCGACAACCTGACAATCATGAGCTCCGCCTCCAGTACTGGGAAACATTGAAATCCTATAGAAAAACACTGAGAGCTAAAAAGGAGCAGCATGAACAGCGTGAACTTGAAGACATTGAGGAGTCCATTGACTCAAACAATTTTTGGAAAAAATGGCATTCATTCAACAAATGAAGAAGAACAAGGAAGAATTGGCCATTCATTTTGAAAATCTATACAGTGCAATCACACTGGATTAAGACCAAAATAATCTGCTCAACAAACTAGAAAACCTTCAATCAATCAAAGACAACCAAAATCCTTTAGATTATGAGATTAATGAAGGGGAACTGCTGGCTAAGATCCAGAACCTGCAGCCGAGGAAAGCAAGTAGCCCTGATGGCATCTTAAATGAAATGCTCCAGTTTAGCAGCCAGAAAATCAAGACTGCCATGTTAAAATTATTCAATCTCACAATTAACATTGGACATTTTCCTGACACCTGGAGCCAAGGGCTTATCACTCCAATCTTCAAAAGTGGAGACAAATATGATCCAAACAATTACAGAGGCATATGTGTCAGCAGCAACCTGGGGAAGTTATTCTGCAGCATCTTAAACAGTAGACTGCAAAACTTCCTCAGGGAGCACAAAGTCCTGAACAAGAGTCAGATTGGTTTACACCACAACACAGAACCACTGACCACATCTACACCTTCCACAGCCTCACCCAGAAACACGTCCACCACAACAACAACACCATCTTTTCTTGTTTTGTAGATTTCAAGAAAGCATTTGACTCAATTTGGCATCATGGTCTGTTTCTGAAATTACTAGAAAAAGGTATTGGAGGAAAAATCTACGATATTATCAAGACAATGTATACAAATAATAAATGTGCTGTCAAAATTGGAACTAGGGAAACAGACTTCTTCCCACAAAGTAGAGGAGTGAAGCATGGCCGCAGTCTGAGCCCCACCCTGTTTAACATTTACATCAACGAACTGGCCAAATCCCTGGAAGAGTCAGAGATCCCTGGTCTCACCCTCTCTGACACACAAGTCAAATGTTTACTGTTTGCAGATGACCTAATACTGCTCGCTCCATCAAAGGAGGCTCTACAAAAGCAACTAGATCACCTGCAAAAGTTCTGTCAGACCTGGGCCCTGACCGTAAACCTGGAGAAGACAAAAGTCATGGTCTTCCAGAAACGACGCAAGAGTCAGAACCATCCCCACAGGTTCCACCTGGACTCTACGGACATAGAATACACACACAGCTACACATATCTAGGACTAAATATCACATCGACGGGAAATTTCAATCTGGCCATTAAAGATCTCAGAGACAAAGGCAGAAGAGCTTTCTGGACTATAAAAAAGTCTTCAAACATCGACAGCCCTGTCAAAATCTGGATCAAAATATTTCCATCCATAATTGAACTAATCATATTGTATGGTAGTGAAGTGTGGGGCCCTCTCATGAACCAAGACTTCCAAAAATGGGACAAACACCCAATCAAAAGCTTGCACACTGAGATCTGCAAAAGCCCCCAACAACGTATGCAGAGCTGAACTGAGCCAATTTCCCCTTTTAATTCGGATCCAAAAAAGAGCAATAAAGTTCTACCAACACCTCAGAGCCAGTGAGCCCAGCTCCTACCACTACAAAGCCCTACAATGCCAAGAGGAGAGCAAAGGAGGGAGTCCCCTCAGCCAGCTGGTCCACAGGCTGAGCTCCAACAGCACCGGGCACCAAGACCGCCCTCACACCATCCAGCCCCACCAAATTATAGCAAAAGAAAAAGACAATTACATCAACTATTGGACATCCACAACCAAAACCCAGAGCAAACTTCAATGCTATTTGGCCCTGAACAGACAATACTCCATGGCAGATTATCTGAGCTCTGTAACTGAGCCCAGACTGAGGAAAACGTTGACCATGTACAGACTCAGCGACCACAGTCTGGCTTTAGAGAGCGGCAGACACAGACAGACCTGGCTGTCCAGAGAGGAACGGCTGTGTCGCTTCTGTCCACACAGACAGGTGGAGACAGAGCAACACTTCTTGTTGTACTGCGACACATACACTGATCTCAGAACCCTGATATACACTAAAATCACAGGTTCAACCCCAGACTTCCCCAAACTATCCGACCAAGAAAAACTACAACATTTACTGGGAGAAAAAAGTTGCAGTGCTGTAGATGCAGCGAGATATGTGAACGCCTCTCTATCTCTCTTAAATATGAACTTCTCATGTGGCAACAAGCTGTTTGATATTTCTTATCCTGTCAGGTATGGACACCCAGCTGGTGGTACGGCCCCTGTTGGACAAGGTGGAGAAGAACACCCAAGAGTCAGCGCTGCGCAAAATTGCTTTCCCACATGTGAGTACATATTTAGGAGAAGAACCTCACAATGACATTTTTGGAAAGGGGCTTCAAAGGTTTGTGTCGTGTTTTATGTATTAGTCAATAAGCAAATGCTAATACGTTCAGAAAGTATTCAGACTCCTCTAGACTTCATTTACATTTTCGTTGTGTTGCAGACTCATGATAAAGTTCTTCAAATAATTTCCCCCCTCATCAATTTACAATCAAGCCCAATAATGACGACGCTATATCAGGACTTAAGAATTTATTTTTTGCAGCTTTCTTTTTTTTATTAAAAGAAAAAATTGATATCACATTGGCATAAGTATTCAGACCCTTTGCTATGAGCCTAGAAATGTAGCTCATGTGTCTCTCTTTTCTCCTGATCATATTGGAGATGTTTCTCATTCATTTGATTGTACATGATTTGAAATACAACGCCTGTCTATATATGGTTTGGGCAGCTGACATTGCGTGTCAGAGCAAAATCTAAGCCTTGAGGTCGACAGGAGTGTGTCAAGGTCCCCAAGATCTGGGGAAGGCTACAAAAACAATTCAGATGCATTGAAGGTTCCCAGAATAATCTATAATTCTTATATGGAAGAAGTTTAGAGCAACCAGGAGCTGGCTGCCCAACCAAACTGCAATGTGGAGAGAAAGGCAAGAGAGGTGACCAAGAATCTGAGGGTCATTATGGCTACGCTCCAGAGATCCTGTGTGGAGACTGGAGAGACTTCCAGAAGCACCACCATCACTACCATAAAGCCCCGATCGGTGGAGATTTGCAGAGTGGCCAGACAGTAGCCTCTCTTTATTGAATAAATCGTTAAAAAGCCAGTTTGGAGTTTGCCAAAAAAGCACCTGAAGGACTCAGACTGTGAGAAAAAAGATTCTCTGGTCTAATGAAACCAAGATGGAACTGTTAAGCCACAATTCTAAGTGTCATTTCTGGAGGAAACTAGGCATCTCTCATCACCTGCCTAATCCAATCCCATCAGTGAAGAATGGTGGTGTTGGCATCATGTTGTGGGGCTGTTTGTCAGCTGCACGGACTGGTCAGGGTTCAGGGAAAGCTGAATGGAGCAAACTAGAGATATCCTTAATGAAAACCTGCTCCAGAGTGCTCAGAACCTCAGACTGGGCCGAAGGTTCACTTTCCAACACGCAGGAGGCATGCAGGAGTGGCTTAGGGACAGCTCTGTGAATGTCCTTGAGTGGCCCAGCCAGAACCTGGACAATCAAACATCTGTAGAGAGACCGGAACATGACCCCATCACCTGACAGCAGCTGCAGAAAAGAATGACCGAAAACCCCAAATCAACAGTGCAAAGCTTGTCGCGTCATAACCAAGAAAAAAATAAATATATATATATATACATTTAATAAAAATCTGCAACATAACAAAGTGAAAAAACTGAAGGGGTCTGAATTCCTTCTGACTGACATGGCACCTCTAAGGCCAATGTAGATCATGACTGTTCCCATGGCAACCTGTTTACCACTGTCTGTCTTCATATAGAGAAGCCTGGTTTGTTGTGCAAAAAAAGCAGGACTGCTGCTCTTCCAGTTCCCTGATCATTTAGAGCTGTGGAGACTAGGGGAGAGCGATGGACATGGTGAGTGTTTTTTTATTTTTATGTATGTATACATGCATACAGACAGACACACACAGTAATGTAGGCAATGAACAGGAAGACCAATGTCGAACGTTTGTCTTTATCTGATTCAGCAGTTATTCCTGTGTAATGATTGTCTATACTGTGTATGATTAGGTAAGCCTGGTGACAGTCTACCTGTGAAGAGAGGACCAGAGAAACTGATCCAGCTGAAAAGGAAGGTCTGTACTGATAAGGATGTCACAATTTAGCTTTTCAGTCAATTAAAGTGAGCTTTCATTTTCAATTATCAATATCAGAAGCAGGGGCGGTATGAGTTTGCATGTTTTCCCAGTGTCTGCGTGGGTTCTCTCTGGGTTCCTCCCACCGTCCAAAGACTTGCAAAAAAAGCCTGTAGGTGTGAATGTGAGCGTGAATGGTTGTCTGTCTGTGTCAGCCCTGTCCAGGGTGTACCCCGCCTTGCACCCAATGTTAACTGGGATCGTCTCCAACCCCGACTGAGGATCAAAAGCAGTATCCGTGAATGTTATCACTACGTTTCTGTAGAGTCCTGCCCTCACCTATGTGCTGTTATTGGCCGGGGGCACCACACCAACTTTCCAAAGGCTGACGCCAATAAACGTCCAATAAAGACTCCATAGACTAAGGGCATGGCCTTCAGTGCTGAAATATATCTTTTAATTAAATTGTGGATTTTGAGATTTTTCACACCCCTAGTACTAATGTTGTGTGTATCTTTGTTTCACATTAAGTAACCTGACATCTGTAAGGCTCAGTGGAATAACCAACTGTGTAAGACAGGTGTTTTCAGTGATATCAAGGCTCTTATTCTGAAAAGGAGTACATTTGTGTTAGAACCACATGGTTATTTTTCTTTCTCTTTAGGTGAAAATACTCATTTCAACACAGTTTTGAGTATTTGAGCGGAAGGATTTTGGATGAATCGCAGAGAAAAGTTACCTTACATCTCTCGCTCAATCCTGCTCCAGTTTTGCTCCAGTACTGTTTCCACCATGAGTTCAAACCATGCCAGGGCACGTCTTTGCTCAGTACTGCTCGCTGGGCGTGCTGTAGTAACAGAGTGGCCCAAAGCAGTGGAGTGGAGGGGGACAAATGGCTCACTTCAATTAAATCTTATTCATAGTGTTAAATCAAAAGTGAAGTTATCTCAGGATACATGTACATGTACATATACCGACATTTTTGTTGCAGAGAAGGCTGCCTTACAATATCACACCACCTCAACAGCAATCATTCTTCTAGTATTGTTCAAATTTCGACTATTTGCAAAAATCTACGTAGCTCTGCAGGAGGTCCATATTCTCTGTAGGTTGACCTGACTGCCTCCGTCTGTTTTCTGCCCGTTTATTGAATCTCTGCCTTTAAGACGATATTGAGAGAGAAAGCTGACACTCTTCTGACCCTGCAGGGAGAGGACCATATCTGCTGCAGTGCTTTGTCTCCATGTGGAGAATGGCTGGCATACTCTACAGTCTCCAGTTTCCGTCTTTACAGATTACAGAACAACATCAGCATCACCAAGGTGAGCTCATCAGCTTCCTTACACTACTTTACAGAAGACTGTAAAACCTCACCAGCTCATTCATTCCAGCTCTGTTTAGAGCATGAGCTAAATGTAACAAACATTTGATATGTCTTTGAGGATTTCAATGTTACTCTCAAACACTGTGTATGTAGGTAGTGAGGACCATGATGAAGCCCATCCCTCTCTGTCTCCTCCCTCTAGGTGTCCAAACTACCTAAGGAACTTCACTCAGCCCGCCAGATCTGCTTCTCCTCCGACTCCTCCAGACTCTTTGTTTCCTCCAGTTGTTCTTCAGTCATCGTTGTTGCTCTCAATCATTCCGAGTGCAAATACCTTCATACCCTCAAACCCAAGTCGGGTAAGTTTCAGTCCAATCTGTAATATTGTAGAACAGTGAGCAGCAGATTTCACAGAGTCAAGAAATGTGCTCATATTTGTGGCAGCAGGGGAGACTTTACTAGCCTCGTGAGACCATTTTATTTTACTCTCAGATCAGTCTGGAAATGTTCAACAGAGAAAATTTGCCAAGAGACCAAATCAATCAGCGTTGGTTTGGAGGTGGATTTAAGTGAGGTGGTGACTGTTCAGTGTAAACAACATGGAGGCTTCCACGGATGAGATGAGCAGCTATGGAGCAAGCTGCTCACTAACTCTTTTTTTTCTCTGGATCCTTCTGTTGAATATGGACCGGGCTCCCGAAATTGGGCCTTTGATCTGTAAATTCACGTAAAACACAAAGGGAAAATATCCTTTACCCACATGTTGTTTACTTTTTGAGCTTTGTCAGTCCCTGCACGTGTGAAAGAGAAATTTCAAACTATCTCTAGACCTAGTTATCTTGGCATTGGAAGTGGTTAACCTAGCATCCTGCCGCTGTGTATTTTTCATTGTATAACCAAACTGACTGTGACTTCTAGGCTCCAGACAGCCAGTCCACCTACTGTCTGCCAGTGAGGATGGCAAATGGCTTGCTACAGCAAACACAGACTGTGAGATCCATGTCTACAACCTTTCTAAACTAAAGGTGAGTGTGAACTCTATCCATGTTATATCTTTGTGTCAAATTTTAATATGAGCCATAACAACAACAACAGTAAACTCACTGTAAATGTCTCTGTACATTTGCAGCTCCATTGTACAGTTCCAGTGTACAGCTCATGTCCCACTGCCATAGCCATTCACCCAACCACAAGCAACCTTGTTGTGGTGCATGCTGATCAGCAGGTAAACAATGCATCAGGTTTGGCCAGACTCTGTTATCTTATAACTGTTAATCATCTGCTCTGCTTCCCGCAATAACAAACGAGTTTCTCAAAGATGGATACACACTGCGGGTCTCCTTACAGTGTGTATTTACTATGTTTGCAGATCTTTGAGTACTCTCTGGTGCAGCAGGAGTACACCGCGTGGAGCCGGAAGCTACAGAAACAAGGACTGCACTCTCTGTGGTTGGAGAGAGACACACCCATCACCCACGTCACCTTCAATCCTAAAAATCCCGCTCACATCATTCTGCATGACACGTTCATGTTCTGTATCATCGACCAGAGTCTGGTATGTGGGCTGTCACAATTTAATTTCAATTCAATTTTATTTCTAGTGCCAAATCATAGCAGCCATTGTCTCAAGACACTTGAGATATAGATATAGAGTAGATCTCGACCACACTCTGTGATATATTTATGATTTACAGAGTGTGACACCTGTCTGTCATGTCCATACCAAACAAGTGATGCTTTTACTGCTTTTAGTTTGTCCATATCAAGCTCTCAGTGAAAAAAGGATGGTGATGGGGATTGAATAACTCTAAGTTTTTGTTTCCACATGCAGCCGCTCCCTGAAGCAAAGACTCTGCTCTACAATCAGATGACTCTAAGGAGTCTTCCTGAGCCAGAGAGGATCAAACACAGCCACGCCTTTAAAATATGCAAGAATTTCCAGGTATCATTATACTGGTCACACGACTCCTGCACACATGGACTGACTCTGTGAGGGCTGTTTTGGGATTTTTTTTTAACACAGGGCTACAGGGGGGAGGAGCAGTGGGGAAATTAGGGACCACAGCCCTTACTGTTTTGATTATTATGAGGTTTGAGTGTAGATTCTCCTGTGATCTTAATATGTTTTAGAGAAGTAACATTGTTGAAGGTCTCATAAACGTTCTGAGGATGAAACACTACTCACTGTTTCCATTCAGCTGAGCATGTCCTGTCTCAACTTTTTACACAAGGGTGTCCAACCCTTAACCTGACTCCTCCTGATGGATTGATTCTCATGATTTTCATTGTCTCAGCAAATCCATCTGGTAACCCTCGTTTGGAGATGAGATTATAATTGATTTCCTCATTGATCTTCCTTTGTTCTGTCCTACAGCACCTCATGTGTGTGAGTTTACTGGAGGACCATTCTCTGGTTGTAGTGGAGCGCCCCCTGTTGGACATCATGTCTCAGCTGCCTGCACCTGTCCGACAGAAGAAGTTTGCTACATAAATTAAGTGAAAGTGTGTCAGTGCAGATGTTCATGTCAGAGGAAAGGACTGTTACCTCAGTAACTGTCACATCTATAATCATTTTCAACTAGAGTTGATGTCGCCACTTTGTAAAAAAAAATAATAATAATAAAGTTTTGAGAAAGTAATAAATAGAACAATTTATTGTTGTGGTGTTGTCTACCTGTGGTGTGTTGAATTGTTGTAGAATTATCCCTTTAAGAGTTTGTTGGTAATGTCATAAACTGGTTGCGAGCAGTCAATTTCTTTAAAATGCATCATAAGTACAGACGTTATTCACATGGATTGAAACAAAGCTTGATATTAAATTGGAATAGAGCCATTAACTGACGGTGAATTATAAGATGGCATAACCATAAGACTCTTAACAGACTTACTGATAATGAGTTGCAATAGTCCAGCCTAGAAGTCACAAATGCATGGACTAGTTTTTCTGCATCTTTCTGAGAAACAATGTTCCTAATTTTTTCGTAATATTACGCAGGTGAAAATATGCAGTCCTTGTCGTTATTTTTATGTGAGAATCGAAGGACATATCCTGATAAAAAATAACACCCAGATTCTTTACTGCGGTACTGGAGGACGACAACACCACCCAGAGTAACAATGTCTTTAGCTATTGAGTTTCGTTTTATCTGAGTTTAACATCAGAATATTGCAGGTCATCCAGCTTTTTATTTCCTTAATGCACATTTGAAGTTTATCTAACTGATCGGTTTTGTCTGGTTTGATCGACAAATATAATTGTGTATCTTCAGCATAACAATGAAAATTTATGGAGTGCTTCCTTATATTTCCTTAGGGAAGCATATATAAGGTGAATAGAATCAGTCCAAGGACAGAACCCTGTGGGACTCCGTGGCTGACTTTAGTGTGTATGGAGGATGGGTCATTAACATATACAAACTGAGATCTTTCTGATAAATAAGACTTAAACCAGCGTAATGCGGTTTCTTTAATGCTAATTAGATGCTCCAGTCTCAAACAGGATGTGATGGTCAATAGTGTCAAAGGCAGCACTAAGATCTAGTAAAACAAGTACAGAGACAAGTCCTTTGTCTGAAGCTATAAGAAGGTCATTAGTAATTTTTATCAGTGCTGTCTCAGTGCTATGATTCGCTCTAAATCCTGACTGGAAGTCCTCAAATAATTCATTATGTAAAAAGTCACACAGCTGATTGGCAACTAATTTCTCGAGGATCTTAGAGAGAAAAGGAAGGTTGGATATAGGTCTATAGTTGGCTAGTACCTCAGGATCAAGACTGGGCTTTTTAAGAAGAGGTTTAATTACAGCTACTTTAAAAGACTGTGGTACATAACCTGCTGATAAAGACATTTTAATCATATCTAATACAGGAGTGCTAACTAAAGGTAAGTCTGACATGTGGTAACTATTTTGTTAAAATTATGTATTTCCCTCCCAAATGTCACTGGTGTTACTCACCTCCTAGTAACACCATTTACTTGACCTATCGTTGTCTCTCTCCATTATCTGCTACACACACACAGTACATATTTATATACGTTCAGTTAAAGCATGCATGTTTCTGTAATGCCCCTCTAACTTTCTTCCTTTTCTTTCAGAGTTCATCATTGCTAGATGTGGTGGAAAGTGCTGGACAACTACACCCTTCCACTGTTACTGTCCAGCTCCACTGATGAGGAGAGAGCACACTGTCAGGCATCTTTTTAAGTCACCAAGTAGAACATACAAATACAAATGTAATATAAAGATAATTTACTGTTGTCTTTATACTTTCTGACTTTGATCATGTGTTGTCTGTACATGTGAGACATGTACTTGATGAATAAGCACAGTTCTGGCTAAATAATAAGTTCATAGGAATATGAAATATCACCATATTTCCTTTTTCTGACATATTGTGTTTTTCATGTCAAGGACTTCTACACAGATATTTCACAAACTTTGTCCTCACAAAACGCTCTTTAGATATTGTATTATAGAAAGTGTATGAAACACGACCGAAACAGTCATGCATTCTGTTATTGTGCTACTTAGGGATGGAATTATAATTGAATGGTTCATTTTGTTGTGACGTTGACCCTTTTGACCCCCTGGAACCACCCAGGAGTAACTAGTCTGCATTTTGACCACTCTTTAAATGAACTGCAGTGCAGCACTTACAATACATGGAACAGAGTGTAAACAGTTATTAAATAATACATTCAAATAAGAAAAGCTAACTATATTAGATCACACTTAAATCATTAGAATGTATTATTAGTAAAAGGCATGTACTGTATATAAAATTGTTACAAATACACACGATTCAATAGAAACGTGTATTCAGATGGTGCTGTTGATGACATAATATCCATTTTTGGTGGTGGATTACCGCCAGTGGGCAATCCAATCAGAGCGGCTGGTCCCACACCCCGCCCATAGACCGTAGCCCAGCCAGTGGTGCTTGTGATGGGAGGCCTCTATGTTCCCAACACAGGGCACATGCAGTGCAGTCAATCTGTATAATTATTGTGAATACCTTCATTTCAACGTAGTGAACTGTGATCCCTCTGACATTCACACAATGTTTCTACAATGACCTCTGTAAACCCTTTCCACAGATATTTTTTTACAAAACCAACTTTTTTTTTAATGAACATATTCACACATTTAAATACATTTATGGGGGTTTCTTTTCTCCAAATAAGTGCTAGACAAGTGCAGTCTTCTAAATGATTTCATTTCCCACACTGAGACCATCCCAGTCCCACTCAGTGTCAGCAGAGAGCACTGTTGAGCCACTTTAACGTCCTCCCATACAAATCAGTCATGGCTGGTAGCTTTCCCATAGACAGCAGGTGGTGGTAATGGGGACTTTGAGTTTGAATTACAAGTATTGCAGCTTTCCAAAACGTTGATCAGTTGAACTGGTGAGCAAGTAAAAAAAAACTAAAATGACCACCTTGCAGTTGTATACATCCAGTCAAGTTGCAGTTGTGAACTGTCCAGACTTACATCATCACTTTATCATTTTATCCTGTTAGACATTTGTTGTCAGAATCAGAGAAGGAATCTTGAGTAATGGTCAAAATGTGTTTTGTCAGGTCACCTTGACCTTTGACCTCTAAAATCTAATCAGTTCATTCTTGAGTCCAAGTGGATATTTGTCCCAATTTTGACGAAAATCCCCCCAGGAGTTTTTGAGAAATCACAATGTATGGGGACAAATGGGGTGAGAGCTGGTTACTAACTGGGTGTCATTTTTGATTTGACTTTTTTTGGCCTTTCATGCCTTTATTGTGATAGTACAGCTGAAGGAAATGGGACAGAGAGGATGGGTAGTGGCGCCCAGGCTGCTGCAGTGAGGACTTTTAGCCTCTGTATATGGGGCACCTGTAAGGTCAATGGTGAATGATACCTGACAGGAAAACCGCACTGTGTCCTGATCCCACAGCTTCCCTAACCCGCTAACTGAAGCATTTTCCATAATCAAATCACTACTAACACTGACATGCACATGCACAATATTAGCTTTGAACATAGAAACAGAATCATTTTTTATTTTAAATAGTTGTCTTTATTTTGCTTCAAAGAAGCTGAACATGGTCTTTATTGGACCTATTAAGTCCCGCTGGGACAAGATATAAATTATATAGACATCAATAAATAAAAACCTTTTACACATTCACTCATGGGCATTTTTAAGGCATCAAATGCTCAAACATTTCACATGCAAAACAAACCAAATAAATATATAATTATTCAATATTATTAGTGGTTAAATTATTACTTTACAAAACTATATAATAGCTATTTTCTTCGATGACAAATCCATCATTACATTGGCTGCACTGGGCACAGCTGTAAACAAGTCTGAATAAAGGGCAAATGGCCTATAAAGACCTACAAAACACACATTATAGATGTAATTGCAATTAGGATGTCATCTATGATGACGATAAATAAGCCTATGAAAACAGGCTGATGTGACTTTTGAAGCCTCATAAGTGATCCCAGGGGTGTGGGCTGTGTGTTCAGTTCAGGACCAGTGCTGGACCAATGTTTCCTCTGAGCCAACGGTCTGTTCACTAAACACACTGTCCGACACCACTGAGTTAGACGTACCAGAGAACTTAGTGCATTTTAAAACAAACACAACGTGAAGTGTAGTATGCCACTGTTGCAGCAGGTCTGGATGAACATCTCTCTAGGAAGCGGTGTTGGCTCTGAGGCAGGTACAGCCCACAGCTACTTTCACAGTAACAGGCTTCAAATGGTATTTCTTCCCATCATCGCAGAGCTCCTTCTTGAGAAACACCCTGCTCTGCTTTATGGGGTATGAGTTGTAGTCGTGGCTCTCCACTGGGGATCTCTTGTCCTGGATCAGGATGCATCCAGAACACAGGCACTGAGCCTCAGCGTAGGTGGAGGGAAAGTGATCCGTCATATTTTTCAGTCTGGAAAGGAACAAGATGACTCAGTTAGCAGACTCATTCAAAGACTGTGAGGAGATGTGACTGACGTGACATCCAACAACATTATGCTTTACTGAAATGATACGGATTTCTAGGATATTCTACACCAGAGGTTCTCAAACTTTGTCCCTGACGTACCACCTCAGAAAATATCAGGCTCTCTCCAGTCCCACCACTAAGACAGATGTTAAAATACAGTGGCGTAGGCCTGCACTATTCAGCTACAGACAGGAAGGTTTATTCCTAATCAGAAGATTATTTATTGTTATTTATTGTTGACCTCAGTTTCAGAGGGAAAAAAACTTCTCTTCCTAATAGTTCCCATTTGGATCCAATCCTTTTTCCTCTGCTGATTCTCTTCCATCACAGTTTAGCTGGTGACTCATGAACATGACCACGTAGCAGACTGATATTGAAACAAAAATATTACAGGGGATGCTAAACTTATTTTAAATGACATTTAATGGATCTTAAAAGTTTAAGTATTGTCTTTTGAAATGTTTTAGTAATGATTTAGTAATGAATGTTTCCCTTTCATTCTGCAGATTCTCAGTGGTACAAGTACCACAGTTTGAGAACCAGTGTTCTACACCAATCAATATGAATAAATACAAAATAAATGAAATGTGTTTTAGCGATACAGGCTTTTCACAACTGCACTTTGTATGTTTAAACATCAGTATTAGCAAGTGACTATTTGAAGTACTCCTCTTTATCATGGCTCTATTATCAAACCCCCAAAGGACACAGCTGCCCTTGGAGCAGAGACCACGAGGGGTTTTTGCGTGTCAGCTGGACGGTCCTGCATCATTGCCTTGTCTGTGCCCTGTCTTGCAGGTCTGAAAGAAGTACTCCGATCCTTTACGTCAGTGAAGTCCAAAGAAAGTGTTCAGACCCCTTCACCTTTTTCACATTTTATGTTGCAGCCTTATTCTAAAATGGTTGAAATTCATTTTCCCATCAATAATCTACATTCAACAAGCCATAATCATAAAACCAACACGGGGATTTAGATGGTTTTTGAGAGTCTTGTTTCCCATAGTCACTGTTTGCCATGTTAAAAATGTGACTGGGAGCCCAGCCAGAGAAGCAAAGAGACGGGAATCACTGGTTTCATATTTAACTATGTAATTGTATTATCTAAACTTATCTTAAACTTATGATGATGGATGATATTAATGGATGGATCTTAAACTTCTCTAGCTGTTACATAAATGTAATGTACAGTTTCTATTTGAAATGTAGTGGTTTAAAGAACAGATGAGCCATGGAGCAGGCAATTTACAGTCATCATATTGGAGTGCAAGAATCTACAATCTTCTAACCACAGTTTGCTTACCTCTCTGGATTCTCATTAAACACCGTAAAGTCCAGTCGTTTTATGAGAAAAGGTGGAACAAACTACAATAAAAGCAAATTCAACGGATTTTCTATCCTCAGTATGTGCTGAATAAGGGAAAAACCTGAAGAATCCCAATAGGGGAAAGTTTCTAAAAAGATCCAAATATTCCCTATGATTCAACTATTCATTATTTTTATCACAAGAATAAGGGAAAAAAATAACCTTCAGATATCACCATGAAAATGACTGAGTTAATTACTTACATCATGACAAACAAAAATTTGCTTAAAGTCCTTCTGCCTCCATCAATGCTCATGGGTCGACTAAATGTGTTCATTCAGACCTGAACATTAAGTCTTTTACTGTTCTATGTCAACAAGATTCAACCAGACATTTTCACCTGTTTATACCCAATGTTCAGATCTGTTGGTATTTAATGAATTAGTACATATGTAATACGATTATGCCCTGTTTGCCCATGTGAACAAACTATGTAAAAAAAACTCTCTTAATGCACTTTATGTTTGTCTTGATGTAAGTAATTAACTCAGACATGTTCATGGGGATATCTGAAGGTTATTTTTGTTTCCTATTCTTGTGATAAATAAAATAATGAATAGTTGAATCATAGGGAATATTTGGGTCTTTTAAGAAACTTTCCTCTCTTGGGATTCTTCAGGCTTTTTTCCCTTACTCAGCACATACTGAGGATAGAACATCAGTTGAGTTTGCTTCTGTTGCTGTTTGTTCACCCTTGAGCCCTGTTTTGCCCTCTACGTCTGGACTATAGGGCTCCTCAGTGCGCTCCTGCAGTAAGGAACAGAGGCCGCAGCGCTCTGGAGCATTATTGAATTAGGACGACTGCAAGTAAACAAGGAAACAACTCCCCAATCACTGACCAACAGGCGCTTATTAAAGTCCAACAGAAACTGTGGATACAGCAACACATTCCACTCAGTGACGCCGTTCACGTTATTCCCAGCGGATATGTGGCAACACAGCCGCGGGGCTTGGATGCGGTGGGGACTTCCCCTTCCCCGGAGGTAGGAGCGCGTCACCGGAGCTCCGAGCCCGTGAGGTGTAAATGAGCCATCCCCAGCACAACACAACTGCAATAATATGAGGATCAAGAGGGAGGACGTGAGCCCGCTGGGCACCACGGCCCATTTGGAGTTGCTGGTGCTGAGAGAGGCCTGAGTTTGAAGCTGCATCATCCAGTCAAACGCAAACACGCGCTGCAGCTCTGACTGGGATGAGACAGTAGTGTGGAAGTGTCCGTGTGCAGCAGCCCTCTGTCCCCACGCGCTCCTTTGTGAGCCCTGTCTACAGCAAACGTGCTTCTGTTTTTCTTTTTAAGGTTCCATGATTATAAAACTTTTACATATGCCTGTTTTGTGGATAAAGTTGCCATGGTCTTCATGGGGAAAAGGGCTGTGGGAGGTCTGAGCCCCAGGTGATAGATAGTGTGAGGTCCCCCACAGGAGCACCGCGTTTGGGGGGACCGTGTTGTTTGTTGTTAGGGGGACATGTGGAACAATAAGGAAAGCCCCACTTATTCTTTTCCACCCTGGACAGGACGCCAGTCTATCACAGGACACATAGAGACAAACAGAGACCAACAACCATTCACACTCACATTCACACCTACGGGCAGTTTAGAGTCATCAGTGAACCTCACACCTGCACGTCTTTGGACTGTGGGAGGAAGAACCCGGAGAACCCGGAGAAAACCCACGCAGACACGGGGCGAACATGCAAACTCCAAACAGAAGGGCCCCAGCCGGGATTCGAACCGGAAACCCTCTTGCTACGAGACGACACCACACCACACCACCGTGCCGCCCTATTATTATTATTATTATTATTATTATTATTATTATTATTATTATTATTATTATTATTATTATTATTACTGTTGTTATTTGAAAGGGTTCACCTCGTGTTGGTATATTTAAGGACATCTCTATAGAAGTCTTCTCCTGATAAACTCGAGGGTGTGTTTTAATCTCAGGAGCTCCATGACAGAGCGTGAGCGGTTCAAGTGTGAGTGGAAGGTGATCTGATCAGCGAAATCCCAGAAGGAGGCAGCAACGTCCAAAGTCCCCTGAGCTCAGATGTAGGCAAACGTTAAGGCTTTATAGTCTCTATAGGATTATACTGCACTACAAAGCTTAAGTGCATCAACTACGCAAACATTTATGGTAAACCGTTTGTTTATTGTCCCAATAAATACACATTTGGCACACTGAAGGGGGGTTCTGCTTTACTAGTTATCCAATCCTAACCTCCGTACTTTCAGGCCCAGAATTGTGCAGAAATCATGTTCTTAGTGATTTCGTAGTTACTGCACTTATAGTAGTACAGAATATTTCTTATGGGACAGACTTGCAGACAGACAGACTAGAGGTATTACTCACACGAATCTCCAGGGGGACAGGGACCTCTCTCTGGTGTGCTGAGGCGGCTGCTGCTGGAAATGCTTCACGGGACAGATGACAGCGGAGTCGGGGGCCGCCGCAGCTGAGGGCTCCGGAGGTTGTGGGTAGTGGCTCCTCAGCTTCCTCTCCGCCGCCTCGCTCAGCTCCCGCTCCTCATAGCACCGGTTCATCTTGCACATCCATACGGGCACGATAAAAAGTCCAAAGATGAGAATCTGCGGAATCAGAAAAGACAGACAGTCAGACAGACAGACAGACAGACAGACAGCTGAAGCGATGCACAGAGCAGTGGTAACGCCTTTGCTGTCCCTGTGTCTGTCTTTGTCTTACTCACCTGCTTCATGTCCATCCTCTGTCTCTCTTCTGTCGGACTGTTAGGGCAGCTGCTTTTTGTCTTACTTGCCATCATCCTTACTCGGCTATTTATGCCGCTGCTCAGGTGGGGAAACCCGGCGACATGAGGAAATGGCCACGTAGTTCCTCCACTTCCTCTTTCCTAAGTGAAAGTCTCCCACAGGTAGCAGGTGTGAGTGTGAGTGCGAGGGCTGCTGTCATTGGATTACCTTCGACCCAGCGCACCACACACACACACACACACACACACACACACACACACACACACACACACACACACACACACACACACACGCACAGGCACACACTCACGCACATGCTGTCAAACAGTGTGTTGAAACTGGAGACTGTTGATGAGAGCAGTCACTTTAATAGTGCTCTCACCATGAGGTAATGATGTGTAACAATATAATTAGATCTAGCCGACCTGGAAGTCTGTCATTGGCTTCATGTAGGCCTGATGTAAAGGCCTGTGTAGTATCTGTCATGTTTACACACACTTAGAAATACAGTTATTGTTAGGCCTACTAATTCGTTTTTTATGGAGGTGTGCCTTTTTGTGTGTGTGTGTGTGTGTGTGTATGTGTGTGTGTATGTAGGGTTGTGTAGGTTTAACCATTTGGTTAAAGTCCCACTCCAGACACGTTTTAAGGTAGGCCTATATAAAAACTACTCTGTGATTAATATTTTGTGTATGTTGTTTACATTAGTAAAGAGATATCGTGTTTTAATTGTAAACACGTAATTCCCTTACACATGATAAATACCAGTGACTCTGTTACTGTTTACTGCAGGCGCGTGTTTACAGAAACAAACCAACGATGGAAAAACTATGGAAGACTACACTGCATTTACTAACACTTCACAACTATACTGCTAATGTCATCGCTGCTCTGATCACCAACTACAGCTGTCTGCTTTGAGTTCATCCCTCAACTCTCTCTTCACTGGAAAACACACAAACACACACACACACACACACACACACACACACACACACACACACACACACACACACACACACACACACACACACACACACACACACACACACACACACACACACAGACACACACACAGACACACACACACACACTCTTCGTACTGAGCTATTCCTGAAAGATGCTACGCTATGACTTCCTCCGCACCGGTGCAGCCTGTCACTGTCACTAACACTAGGGAGGACAGAAGATCAGTGGAAGGAGACACAACCTCTTTCATTTACAAAAGACAAAACTCTGTTTCTACATCACTCTACAAAGTGAGACGCCTTAGCTCCCGCCATTGCAGCTTTATTTCTTTAGGGGACTTCAAACTGCTTGTAGCCGCACCTGCGCAGTTAAGCAGCGGCGCCCCAGAACGAGGAGAATATGTATACATGCAGCAGTATCCCAGTTTCTGTTAGAGTACTCCAGGTAGCATATTCAGGTTTCACCCGATCATAGACGGGTTATTGATGTCCATTTAAACCCACTTAGTTCTGGATGTGGCCACGCCCCACCCCCACTGCTGGCACTATGGTTGGGACCATTGGTATTCAAGTCAAATTAAAAGAGGTCCATTTATTAAAATGCCCTCCTACAAAGGTCTGCACCTCATACTGTCTAAATTGCATCCAATAGCATATCGCTATTGCTGTTAAATAAAATCAACGATGGAGCGGCCGATGGCTGAGTGGTTAGGGTAGTCGTCCCATGTAAAGAGGCTGAAGGTCCTCGAGGCAGTGGCTGCAGGTTTCACTCCGACCTGTGGCTCTTTGCTGCATGTCTCCTCCTCTCTCTTTCTCCCCCCATGTCCTGTCTGTCCTATATAATAAAAGCTTGAAAACTGCCAAAAAAGAATCTTTGAAAAATAAAATAAAATCAACAATACCTTACCATAAAAAAACATTATTTAGCTAGAACAATTAGAGTGAGGCATACATTACAAGTAAAAGGAAACAGGATGACATTTTTTCACAATAAAATAAATCAAGTCATCTTTTAGAAAAAATGCAAACAGAGCTTTGAGCAGCCCTTTTCTCTTCTTTCCTAACATGAACACAACAGTGGCAGACAAGTCCAATAAAACACTCACATCTAAAGCAAAAAGGTAACAGGACTGAATCTTTTGAATGAAGTCCATTTAAAAAGTGCTGCTTTAAAAAAAAAAGCTCAAACAGAGCTTTGAGCAGGTCTCTTTCCCTTTAATATAACTGTTTTTAACATTCTTTTCTACTGCCTTACCAAGAGAGAGAATTTCCATTCAAACTGATTTACAGTGCCATATCATAACAAAAGTTATCCCAAGACACTTTACATATGGAGTAGGTAAAGACCACACTCTATGACTTATTTATGATTTATGATTGAGACCCAACAATTCCCCATAAGCAGCAGCAGCAGCAATCTTTAACAGGCAGGAACATGGGGAGGACGGACATCTGTCTGCACCGGTTGGGAAGAAAGAAGAATCAGCTTAGGCCCCGTACATTCAGGCTTTAAGAGCAATTGAATGTCAATAACAACATTGCTGAGGGCTCGTAAGCCCTAGCTGCAAGCTTTATCACAGAGGAAAGTTTTAAGTTTACTCTTAAATATGGGGACGGTGTCAGCCTCCTGAACAACACTTGGGAAAGAAATGTGCATGTGACTACCCTGCGAGTAGTTTAAATCTTAGCTTGAATGGAGTTAGTGCCATTTTCATGCCCATATGTTGTTGGTGAGCCTGGAACGGTACTTAGAAGAGAATGCTGACTCACAGCTGTAAGTAGATCCAAACATGGTCAACAGCTAGGAGGCCTACTAACAGGGGTGCAGATGAGCTGTCAGCAAATGATTTCAACTCATTATTTTTGTGTAATTTGGGCTTTAACGAGCGCTCAAGTAGTAACTTGGGTATTAGCCTATGGGCCAGGGGTTTGCACAAAAAAGCCATTGGAGAATTCTTATTTGAAATCGTAGATAAACAACAACGAACATTGTTAAACAAAGGCCGACCTGATCAACACTAGCCATGTATGATGAAACTGTTCTGGGTGCCAATCACCCGCAAAAACGTCATGCCTTATGCAAAAAAATTGTTTTATTTAAACATAAACCCAGAAGTGTAAACAACAACTACTTGTATTTATATAAATTAAAAAAAGTATGCATACTATAATCAAATCAAATCAAATCAACCTTTATTTATATGGCGCTTTTCATACAGAAAAGTATCGCAAAGCGCCTTACAGAGATGTACAGAAAAAGAGAAACATCAAATAAAATCAGGAGAAGAAAGTTAAAAGAACCCAACCCTCCCACAGTCATGCACAGAGACATACACAAATGTATATACGTTCATACACACATTCACATAAACACACACAGCCACGCTGACACACAGACACACAGACACACACACTCACACCTACGCAAACACTAGCTGTCACTACAGAGACATGGCCGGGCAGCGAGACCTGAGGTACAGATACTGTAAATGAAATTCACATTTTAAAAGACAGAAGTAGCAATATTAGGAATTATATAGTGCAGCCAAACAAATTTACTGTCGTCAGGAATTCTCTGCAGGAGGATAATGTTAACATTTTAAATCTTATATTTTCACAACAGATGCTTATTAAAATAACATTATACACAAAATATATAAAAAACATTAAAGCTATTCACCTACGGTCTAAAAAGACTTTTATTTTACATTTAGCCTAATTAAGGTAAGAGCAAATGCCATTTATTAATGTTAGACTAGCTAATCAACATTACAAAACAATCTGGGAAAGTCAACAGGCGTAGGAAACATTGCATTACATTGTTTGTTTCTTCATGAATTGAAATCACCCACTCTGTCATAGTACACAATGGTCTGACCACCGCAACAACAGGCACAGGCGCAGCTACCAGTTCCTCTTTAGGACCCTGGGGAGTGAGAGTCGTGCCTTATGGTGTGTTCAATTTACACTGAAAGTCGAAACTTGGAGCTCGGAACAACGTAACCCCAAAGTTGAGTGCTCCCAGCACTTCCTGGCCTCACAAACGTACAACAAAACATGTAACTCCTGTTTACGTGAGAAGCAGATAGCATGAATTCAATGCCTGGCTGCTGAGTTTAATCGGACTTTCAGGGTTGGAGATCTGACTGCACGAGCACAGGGGGTTATGATTAAAATTCTGACTTGAAGCTCGGAAATTTAAACATTCGTGCACAACTTGAACACACCATTAGTCGTAGCACACACCAACGCCAGGCCTTTGATGCGCGCTGCAATGTAAATTAGTCTGACTGACCGAACATAATTCCGGCGATGTTTGTCGCCTTAGGTAGGAAAAGTGGAGGGGCCACTGTGAAGCAGAGAGGGTCATGTCCCCTCGTCCCTAGGGCCATCTGCGCACATGCCTACTATGCCCCCTTCGTTTCCTAGTGGCACTAAACTGGATAACTAGGCAAGCGTATGGTGTTAAGAAGGTTGGAGATCCAGAGTTTGTTGATGATCTAGTTTTGCTCAGTTAGAAGATCGCCTATGCACGGCAGAAGTTTGAATCATTGCAGGTTGAAGCTTCCAAAGTTGGACTGAAAGGGAACACATCCGAGACCAAAGAAACAAGGATAGGTGATCAAATACAGGAGAAATGAGGCCAAGCTATTGAATGAGTTACCACCTTCACCTACAGTATCTAGACAGTATCCTCACCACTACTGGAGGTTCACAGGAAGATGTTTAGGCAAGGTGTAGAAAAGCACAAGCTGTTTTTTACATGCTAATAATACGTGTTTGGAGCTTTCAATACATTTACCTGTGGACCAAGTACAAGAACAATCTTCAACTCTATCGCAGAATCCGTTCTATTGTACAGCTCATAAACATGGCGACTGACCTTGAACATCCTAAAGAAGCTACAGACATTTATCAATTGTAGGCTCTGCTATATTCTAGGTATTTTCTGGCCGAACATAATTGCCTACGACGATCTGTTGCAGTGCACAGAACAGGAGAGGGTCGAAGTAATCATCAGGCGGAGGAAATGGTGGCAGATCGGGCACAGTCTAAGGAAACCTAAGACAAACACCACACAGCAGGCCCTAGAGTGGAACCCTCAAGGGAAGGAGGACGGCCAAAGAAATCGTAGAAAAGAACTTTCACAGAAGAACATCAGGAGATTGGTATGTTGTGGGAACAAATCAAATGGGCATCTCAGAACAGTCCGTTGGAGGAAACTTGTGCTACTGACCTATGCTCCGGTATTAGTGAAGACGATTAAGTTAGTAAGTTTAGCTGATTCAGTTTCAGCTGATTGCATAAATTAAGTGTAGAATGATAAATTATAACAACAACAACTAAACTGTTGACTGTGGGGATGAGGCCTTGTTATTTGCCCCGGGATTTCACGTCTGCCTTCATTATCGGTGTGTTGCCCAGATACAGCCGCTGCATCCTAACATTCCCTCTCTCTACTGTTTTTTTTGTTGTTGTTTTGTTTTGTATATATTATTATTGTTATATTATATTTAGCATATTTTGTTGTATATATTATTATTGTTTATTGTTTATAGCACACTGTGCACTGTATATATACACTATGTATATATTGGATTATATTTATGTTATGTACAAAGTTTTTATTTGCTGACCCACTACTGCTGTTACAAAATAATTTCCCAGTCTGGGATCATTAAAGTCATTCTATTCTATTCTATTCTAAACTCTGCTACATATATTTGCATATTATAATGTATTCATATTTACTTATATTATTGTATTGTCCACATTTCAATGTGTAACTTTTAGATTTAGTATATTGTTTCTGGGTAATTTCTGTATTTTTTTTTTGCATCTGTTATGAACAAACAACATTCAAATTGTTAGGATGTAATCTGATTTCATACTTGGCAACAAAGTTGATTCTGAGAAATGTCTACAGGTCGCTGTTGTCCCCCATGGTCACTTAATCTAAAGTAGGAGTCATCCATAAGGTCAGTCACTATACTTTGACAGGCTTTCTAACATTATGTGTTTTAACTTTTCCTTTGATCCTTTGCAGGAGCAAAAATGGGGCACTCCTCCGCATAGGCTGCATCTCAGCAGTTGGCCTCAGGTTTAGTCTGGTAGTTTGGTTTAAGTTTGACTGCTATTTTAGATTGGATGGTGACTTTTTTTTTGAAAGTAGAATGGGAGGCAGAGCCTTCAGTTACCAAGCTCTTTTCCTGTGGAACCAACTCCCAAGTGTTGTTCAGGAGGCAGACAATGTCCCCATATTTAAGAGTAAACTTAAAACTTTTCCTGTTTGATAAAGCTTACAGCTTGGGCTTATGAGCCCTCAGCAATGTTGTTATTGGCATTCAATTTCTCGTAGAGCCTGTATGTACGGGGCCCAAGTTGATTTTGTTCTGCTTAATTATGCTGCTATAGGCCTAGTCTGCCGGGGGATAATCCTGTTGCTCATCCTCTGACCTTCTCTCCTCTCTGTCTGTATCATTCATGTCTCATCAATGTATGTTACTAATTCAACTTCTTCCCCGGAGTTGTTTGTGCTTTGTCGTCTCGCAGGTCTCTGCTGATCATGGTGATGCCTGCTGCCGTGGTCCTACATGACGCTTCCTGCTGCTATTATCACTGTTACCCATATATACTATCACTAGTCTAATAAACTATAACATTTGTAGCCATAAAAACTCCATCAGTGGTATGTCTCGCTGTATCGTAGCTGTTGTTGCCGCTACTTATCATTGATCATGTTTGCCACCATAATTATTATCATTGTCATATTCTATCACCTTAGCTGCACTTGTTTCTACTTTTCTACTGAATTAACTGCCATAACATATAAGTCATATTCACATTACTATAGATATTATTATAGTTACTGTTACTCTTTGGTTGCTTGCATCTCTGGAAGTGTGTCTGTCTCTGTCTTTGTGTCTGTCTTTGTCTCTCTCTGTCTTTTCTTCCTCCCCAACCGGTGCAGACAGATGTCCGTCCTCCATAGAGTTGGGTCTGTTTAACGTTCCTGCCTATTATAGGGAAGCTTTTCATTGCCACCGTACTCTACGGGGGAATTGTTGGGTCTCTGTAAATCATAAATAAGTTATAGAGTGTAGTCTTTACCTACTCTGTAAAGTGTCCTGAGATAAATTTTGTTATGATTTGGCATTATAAATAAAATTGAATTGAATTTCTAAGAATACATATTTTAGCTTGTTGTAATAAATATTTTTTCCCCTTAGTTATCTGGTTTATTCATCTTGCCCACTAATCCTGTTTTTCTCCTGAGCAGTCTCAGTTCATGCCAAATTCTATTGTTTCTCCTTTTTTAAATAAAGATTCTGAATTCCCGTCTCTGTCCTTAATTGAACAAATCTGCTTGCCCGATCAGCCTTGTTAATAACAGGTAAAACAAAAGTAACATCCCAGTTCATACTGTATTTCCAGGGGTGGAATTCCCCTGCTGGCCTAGTCTGTTCCAACTCATCTACCCCACTTGGCGATGAGGGTTCGGTTGAGAGAGGTGGGATTCAACACGCCTTGAGGCACATGCACAAGCATTGACAACAGTCCTGAGACTATTTATATACGACTGTTTCTCACGATAAAAACATTTAAAAAGACTACACCAAGAGGTTCACGGTGGTCTGATGCAGAGGAGGAATGTTTGCTGCAGATTTGGTCAGATGAAAATATTCAAAAGCAGTTGGATGAAACAAAATCTTTGTGATGAGCAAGACAAGCGGCCGAAATGGGTATTCTCAGGAGGGTGGCTGGAGTCTCCCTTAAGGAGAGATAGGGTGAGAAGTTCAGCCATCCGTGAGGAACTCGGAGTAGAGCCGCTGCTCCTTTGCGTTGAAAGGAGCCAGTTGAGGTGGTTCGGGATCATCTAGTAAGGATGCCCCCTGGGCGCCTCCCTAGGGAGGTGTTCCAGGCACGTCCAGTTGGGAGGAGGCCTCGGGGAAGACCCAGGACTAGGTGAAGAGATTATATCTCCACACTGGCCTGGGAACGCCTTGGGATCCCCCCAGTTGGTTAATGTGGCCCAGGAAAGGGAAGTTTGGGGTCCCCTGCTAAAGCTGCTGCCCCCGCGACCCTACCCCGGATAAGCGGTTGAAGATGAGATGAGATGAGAGATGAGATAAGCAAGAAGCAATCATTCTGCAGCCTGGATCTTTTGAACAAACTAGTCCTATAGCGTGGCCCCTCGGAAAAGTTTCAGTCCATGCCCTCTCAAATGGCCCTTCACTCGCCATGTTTCCATTACAAAAACAGGCCCGAAAAGGATTTAGGAGACTCTGGAGGTGACGTATCACTCTGAATGGGTGTAGCTCTCCGGTGATCAGTAGTTGTCTTTTGATTTAAGGTGGCCATTATTATTCACAACTTATGTACAAGTGACATGAAAGAAAACACACTGTGTGAGTGTGTGTGTTTGTGTGTTTGTGTGTGTGTGTGTGTGTGTGTGTGTGTGTGTGTGTGTGTGTGTGTGTGTGTGTGTGTGTGTGTGTGTGTGTGCGTGCGTTCGCATTTGTAAGTAGAAGAGAGAGGTATGGAGCATGCAGCAAAGGACCACAGGTCAGAATCCAACCCGCTGCAGCACTCATTTTAACAAGCTCATGTAAAGATATTCGTGCACAGATCATTTTCTGTTCTGTGTTCTTCTTCACCACTGAATAAAAGTGTCTACTCTACTTCACAGTGTTGTGGTGGTGTCCGTACGACCACACGTCACATCCCACTGAGAGCTACATCCAATCAGCAACCGGGTCAATTTCAGGGGACAAAAGAGGCCGACAGGGCCGGTGTTGTGTTGAAGTTGTCGAATAGTGTTTCACACATTAGATATTGATTGGTTTACGGGTTAGAGATGCACCAACTAAAGCTGTAAGGATACGTTTGAATGTCAGAGGTCAGATTTGTGCACAACAAACACCTCTGTAGTGACAAAATGTGATCAGATACAAGTCACTGTAGACAGTGTGAGACATTTAAGAGGAGAGGAAGGGAAGGAAAACACCTTTTAGAGTGGAGGGGGACTAATATTGTTGTTATTTACATATTATTAAGTCATCTCTTCATTCATCCATTTAAATATTTATTTCAGGATACTTACATATGAAAAATAATTTAAAATATTTAAGAACAAAGGGACATTTAACTCAAACATTGAAAGTTTATACATTTGTATATCTGAGTACCTAGAAAATATTTTTTAATTTACATCAAACCCTCAGGAATAAAGACTTTAATAACCTTATTTATATCAGAACACAGAAAAAAACACTAACTATTTGTTTAATTCAGAACATTAATAAATAATAAATAAGTCATACAAGTTTTAACTTGAACATGAGCCTTTGACACACACACACACACACACACTCGCACACACACACACACACACACACACACACACACACACACACACGAAACAGCCCCCGGCTGTATCTGTTGTGATGAGGTAATAGCTTGTTCAAAAACCGGATTGTAAATCTCAGGACTGATCCAAAAATAGCAGGATTTTTTATTTTTATCTCCCCTGGTTTTTGTGCTAGGAATGTTTCCTGCCGACGTTTGTACAGCTGGCCCAGTAGCACTGCCAAGCCTCCTTTGTAAGCGATAAGGTGACAGCTATTATTAGTAAACCTTTGTGGATACAGCTCAATAGAAAATAAAGTCTTTGTTGTCATTTTTTTACAAATGATGTTGTGATATAATGATAGAGATCAGTGTTCCTACTCTGTTAACCATATTAAAGGATTACATCTCTATCGCTCTGTCTCTGTTTCTAGCTCTCACTAACATTTACAAAGAAGGTAGCTGAGCTACAGTGGAGAGTTTTACATGGGATAACAGTCAATGCTTATCTGTCTGTCATTAGTCCATATGTGAACTGTATTCCTCTGTGTGTCTGCGGCCATTGTTCATGTTGCTGGAGAGTTTATTTACAAAGGTTTTCTCCAAGCATATGTTAATTTTTGCTTTTAAATACAATAAGTCAGCAAAAAACAAATGTCAGCTCATTATCTTTATCTTGGGAAAAACAAAGATGGCGGTTTGTGTACCCCGTTTCCCAAAAAGTTGGGGACACTGTTTAAAATATAGGGATGGGATGATACGAGTAACTCACAATATGATACTGTCAATATTTGATGATAATTGAGAATATTTTGCCCTCGATAACGATAATATCCCAAAACACGGTATCTGCGATGATCGATATATTGCAATAATTTTTCCACGCCACTATATGGCCGAAGATCTTTGTAAATGAACACGGCAATGGACTTGGTATTACTGACAGCCCTTGGGGACGGTAAAGGAAGATTTGCTTTAAAAACTAAATCAAGTGTAAGCTGACTAGGCTGAGGTGGCTGTGCATGTTTGACGTGTGACTTGTATTTTACCATCGCAAGACAGTTTTTGGAGATTGCGTAGTCTTTAAGTGTTTTCTCAGACTTGGACGGATCACGGATGCCTGTCCCTAGATTGTCGCTGTTTGGCACCTGTATTCAGTCATCTTCTTCACCGCAGTTTAATTCTGCCCATTTTTATTTGATTAGCACCACCACAAAGACATTAAATAGTGACTGTCTAAATGTCAAAAATGGGAATCAGTAACATAGAACACCTGCATGTTGTAATAAAATATCGATATTTGGCACCAGTGTCTTGATAACGTGTGTAAGAGAAATGACGACAATATGCCGTAGTAAGGATTTTTTGTCCCACCACTACTAAAGCAGCTAAATGCTCCACTATATCGTTTAGCGTAGTATTACCAAGTTCATTGCTGTGTTCATTTGATAGGACCTTCCGCCGTACAGTGTAGTAGAAAACGAAGGTTTTCCCTGAATGCTAACAACACTGGAACTGAGATACAAGAGTCACACTGGCACTCACATGGCAGAAGAGTAAAGCCCAGTTCAGACCAAAGATTTGCGACGAGACAAGTTGAAACTTGCAAATACTTGCAGTGTTCAGTTCTGTAACTTTCTCAACCCTGCCAGTTCACACCAGTGAGATGAGGCGAGACACTGTATCATCTCCATAGCTACGACTCTCTTCTGCTTTTTCGTAGCTGGATATAATTTGTAGCATTATAAAATATAAATGAGGACAGAGATAGTGAGATACTTGCTACAGCTACATTTCTAGTGGTTTCTAGTCTAGTGATGAAACGGTGAAAATATCCTTTTATTTCCCTGATTCACTGTGTCTGGGCTGTTCTTTGTTTGAGCCGTAGTTACAGCAGACGGGGTCAGATTGACTAGCTTAAAAAAGATTGCGAAAAAACTTGCCAAATTATTGTGTTTATTTCACACTTCAAAAATTAACAAAACTGTCTTCCAAATTAAAGAAATAATACTGGGAAACGAATAAACCATTATAAGCTACGAGTGATCTTAATAAAATGGTCGAAAGACTTTTCTCAATCACCGCCTCTTTCACTTGACATTTGGCCTTTTTCTGATGAACACACCTGCCCTTATATTACCTGGCCGGTGTCCTGAGCCTGCACACAGACCCCTACAGGCAGCAAAAAGCAAAGCAGACTTAACAGTATTATATAACATGTTAAATAAACTATTCAAAACTTATCCTGCATTGCAAAATGTCTATTTTCATATAACATAAAGAAGTCAGACACCATCTTAAACAGAAAATTAATAGAACATTTGAAACAGCTGCGACATTCCGGCCTCTAATTGTAATACTCCAAATTATCAAACACCTTTCAGAAAATGTTTTAACACAGTAAAAAAACAATTCCTCTGTTTTTTTGTTTTTTTACATTCTATGCAACCTTGTTGGGTATTCAAAGTCCAGTAAGCAAAACATAACTGTCCAGGCACAAAATAGGGTAGGCCTAAAAGCTTACTTCCATAAACAGTTCATTCAAAAAAGAAAAAGAAAAGTGTCTCTTCTTTAACGAAAAAACAACATTTTCTTCATACTACCACGTGGTAGTAGTAGTAGTATTGCAATTCTTGTGTGTATGTGTATGCAGGGCCGTATTAGGGTAAGTGTTGAGTCAGGGCAGACTCGAGAACATGGAGTCGGCAATGGTCTCGGTAATGCGTCCCATGAGCCATGAGTTTCTGGGTGATGCATCCTCCACCACAAGAACGAGGTCTCCAACTGTGAAGTTTCTTCATGGTTTGTGCCACTTTTGCGCTCCTGCATCATTGTGAGGTATTCCTTGACCCACCTCTTCCAGAACACGTCTGCGGTATATTGCACTTGCCTCCATCTTTTGTGAATATACAAGTCCTCAGTATGCTTTCTGAACAAACCGGGTGGCATTATTGGTCTACCTTTGAGCTGGAGGATGTGGTTGGGCGTTAGTGCTTCAATATCATTGGGGTCGTCACTGGATGGGATAATGGGACAATTTTGCAGTTTAAGCACTGAATAGAGCGCTCTCTTGACCTGCTGTATGAGGCGCTCCCAGAGACCTCCATGGTGAGCTCTGTGGGGAAGATTAAAGGTCCACTTTATCTCCTCTTGCAAAAAAGCTTTCTGGATCTTCTCTTGGTTGAGATCCCCAAGGGCCTCCTTTAGTTCTCTATTTGCACTCACAAAGTTAGTTCCGTTATCAGACCTTATTTCTTTCACTTGTCCTCTACGACATTTGAATCTCCTGAGTGCATTTATATATGCGTCTTTGTCGAGAGTGTTGGCCACCTCCAGTTGGACTGCACATGAAGCCAGACAGGTAAATATTACCCCATATCTTTTAAATGTGTTCCCCCGTTTCATCTCAATGGGTCCAAAGTAGTCCACTGCAACTTGCGTGAACGGAGGGAGCGCTGGCGAGACGTGGTCAACAGGAAGGTCTGACATTTTTTGGTTGCCAACACTCTGGCGATGCAGCTTGCATGCTAAACATTTCCTGACGAATGCTCTGGCTGCTGCATTGGCATGGAGTATCCAATATTTGCAACAAAGAGTGGAAAGAACATGATTCCGCCCACTGTGGCTGACCACTTCATGTATGTGGTGAAGAATGAGTGTAGAAATATTGCTGGATGCTTTGTTTCTTCTGGAAGAGCTGCTTGGCTCAGCCTCCCACCAACTCTCAAAACACTGTCTGCCATTACTGGGTCAAGTTTGACCAAAGAACTTGTATTCTTGACTGTGCTTTTTTTCAATGAAGCCATTTCTTGGGGGAAGCTTTGTCTTTGCACAAAGGATATAATGGCCTTTTCTACTGTAGCCATGTCTTCAACAGCAAGCCTTTGTAACTTCAGGCTGGCTTTAAACTGCTGCATGTGTTTGGCTACCGTATCATCTTGCTTGCTGGAGTCCTGGTGCATGGCAAATGCTTCGGATTGTTCATGATGCAGCTGCTTAAGCAAGTCTTTATATTTGAGGATCCATCCCACTGCTCTTTTTACTTAGGAGAGTTCCTAGGACAATCTCGCTTGCATCACAAAAGTGATGCAGCTGTGTGGATGAGATACCTTCAAAGCCTTGAGGCATGATACATTTGCTCACAGAGAATTTATCCAACAGGGTCAGTTGACTTAACCATCTCTGCCACCTGTCGGCATGTTCTTGTGGAATTTTGTCATCCCGTCCCCACTTGGCCTTACAAAATTCCTGAAGGATCTGCTTGGCGGATAACACGACCGTTGCCAAGAACCCTAGAGGGTCATAGACAGAACTTACATCTGACAGGATGCCAAGTCTTGCTGTTGGCTGAGGTTTCAGCACAGTGCTGAAGGTGAAGGCATCGACTTCAACATCCCACTAAGTTCCAAGGGCCCGCTCCATGGGAAGTTTATCCCTGTCGAGATTCAGAGTCTTGATCTCTTTAGCTCTTTTTCCTCAGGGATCATGGCAAGGATGGAGCAATGATTACTGATTCAGTTATTCAAAAGGAACCCTCCTTCGCTGCACAGCCATGCTGCTTTTTTCACAGAGCTGACTGCCTTAAGACAATCATCCACATAGAAACTCTGTCTGACAGTGTCCACGACCTCAACTGGGTAATCATTCTGGTTATCGTCTGCAGTCTTTAGCAGGGCGAAAGTGGTGCAGCTGGTTGATGATACAGCTCCAAAAATGTGGACTGTCATCCTATGCTCAATGAACTCTTTAGTGATGTCCCCGTCTGGCCACTAGAGGAAGCGTAAGAAGTCGATGTCTTCTCTTGCCACTCTCACCTGATGAAACATGGCTTTGATGTCAGAAACGGCTGCGACACACTGCTTTGTTCTGGATCATGGTGCTCCCTCTCCTTATTTATTCCTGAGGCAGAACCGAGGTAGAACCTGTCTGTGAGGTCAGTGTCAGGACCAGCTGAGTTGGACTGAGTGAGGCGACTGCTCCCTGCTCATCGCGTGGCCTTGCAGGGCTTTGTGGTGGAAGGAGTGGGGATCACTTTGTTTTAGATGAAGTCAATATTTAATTGATCGGTTTTGGAGTTTTATAAGTAGTTGATATTATGGTCGTTTTCATGTTCACCTGCAGGATGCTTTTACAAAATTCAGTGTATGTAATTTCGGTTGGTTGTTTTTCCTATTGGTCATGATTAGAGTTTATTTGTGGGCCCCACACTTCGCTTCTATAGAGTAAAATAGGTTCAATAATTGCTTGAAGTAGTTTAAGCCAAATTAGAATAAGGATTTGGATGCAAATTTGACTTTTTATTGCGTAGAAAGCCCTGCATGCTTTCTCTCTCAGTTCATTGACTGCTGCATTGATACTTCCAGTGGAACTTATTTTCAGGCCTAAATAATTCTAAACAATTTTCTATTTGATGTGTTCCAATTATGAAGTGGTATTTGTTTCCCAGGCATAGGGACCTTTTTTGGAATATCAATTTTTTTTTTCTTTCTCTCTGTCACACACGCTCGTTGAGCCACCGCCCATAACGGCCAACCAGCTGATAGTTTGTGAGTGACTTGTCCAGCAGACTTTGCTACGAGGTGATTGGCTGTTGAAACAGGTGACGTGCCTTTCGTTCTAAACCAGCCTCTGGCAGGCTGCGACTCAACATCTGCTGGTTTGAGTCCAGACGAGACGGGTCAGTTCACACCACTGCAACATTATAAAACTGTTTTGTCTCGTCGGGAGTCTTTGGTTTGAACAGGGCTTAACAGAAAGCTACAGAGCGGTCAGTGTGTGTTAAAAGGGCACTATGCAATTTATGAACATTGTTTTATGTGCAATTGGCCAGTTTGTAATGCACACTAATGAATCACAGCTACATTCCAACAGCATTCCAAACGTTGTACTGTATGTATAAATAGAACACTGCACAGATGTTTACATTCCAACTGCACCTTGGTACATTGCTTTTTAAGTATTTATTCCTAACCGTATTACTTGGACATACAGTAGAGCCCCTACAACTTAGCAAATAGCAATATCTAGAAGTGTAATATCACAGCTTTTTTACTGGTTTTATAAATCCCAATCTTATTTCTCTTTAAAAAGAAAAAAAATGACAACATTGACTGTCGTTAGAAAACAGGAAACTAATCGTAAAAATAAAATGAGTGACACATCCAATCACCTCAACTTCCTCCTGTGGACTTTATAACAATGTCACACTACTTCCTCCTTTGTTTTCTATGGGCACGAGTCATAAATCGGTTGCTAGATGGCTTTGTAATTTGAACATGACAGATAACAAGCCCACCCCCTCCTTCTTGTGAAGTGCTGATGCCCTCCCCATAACACCGGTGGGCTCCAGGGTTGTGTTTTGAGCCCTCTGCTGTTCTCCCTGTACACACGACTGTATAACTTTCTACAACACCATCAAGTTCAAAGCTTCCTGAGGCCCGGTTGAGAGAGGTTCATGTACGAGCATGTACATAGAATGCGATCCTGATGACCAGAACCTGAGGTTAACTTTTTTGGCCACCAGACAAATTTGGGTTTTTTTTCCAGCCAAATTGTTCTGTGCCTAAAATAAAGGTGGAAAATGCATAAGAATGGTTCTTGAACTTGTACAGAATCCACATTAAAGTGCTGTTGAGTTATTAACCAACTTAATCTCATTAATGATTAGAATGACTTACAGCTGTGTCTGAGCTGGTGTGGCAGCATTTAGAGTTGAAAATAACAGAAATAAAAACAGCCAATCATCTCACTGAAAGTCTCATATATTTAGTTAACACCCAACTGTAATCCATTAGTCACTGTCACTGTAGTGTCATTAGATAACCAGGTAAAACATTTTTTTAATTTTAGATGAACAATAAACATTACATTTATAACAAATGACTTATAAGTTTATGCTTTTTTTTCAAGATAAGACATATTTAGACTATTTTGACTGAATAACATTTAGATAAACAACAACAATAACAATCATAATAATTAACAGAAACCAAACTACATTACACTGTAATGTGGAGGTCAGACAATGACTGAAAAACCCTTTCACAGAGCACAGACTGAGGGCTCTGAGTCCTCAAAGAGGAGGAGGAGCAGACTCTCCCCTCTGCTTCCTCCACTCTCCAAACACACGGCGATCCCCACAATGCATCTCCTCTGTTGTGGCGTCGTACACATCTGGTGGAGTCAGGTTAATGATAGAGGAATTTGGAAAGAAGCATGTAAGGAACTAAACCTCCCTCACAGTTTTTCTCGATTGCTAAGACACATTTCTTGAAAGCTTCTCTCCTTTTCACTAAACTGTGAACACAAACCCCAATTTTCAAGCTACGTTCACAAAACCTCAGACTCTTCTTGCAAAACCAAACTTTCACCTCAAAACAGTTCAATTTGTGCCCAAAACTGAACTTTGTTGTCAAATCATGCCCCAAGTCAATCAAAATTAAAAACACTACTGAGCAGCCACTAAACACTACATAGAAAAATAGAAAACACAATGCTCAGGACATGAAGCTGAATGCATGTTGCAAAACAAAAAACCTGTGCATTTAGCACTTGTACACAAAGACAAAAAACAGAAATCTTGGGCATTTAACGCAGCACAAACAGAAATCGTATGCATTTGCCACTTGTGTACATGTGCCACCTGTCCTCCCACCCTTATCTGGCAGTCTTTCAATTCTACAAAAAGAGAACATGCAGTTACAAAAAATATACATGGAATACTAGGCCTACAGACAGTTAGACTAACCCTCCATTACAATAATACAGTACATTGGCACAGTGATGTACTGAAACATATATTTACTTACAGTATACTGTGGTACAGTATATAATGTAATATGTCATACTGTACTATAATTTAAAAAAAATATAATTACCTGTTCTCTTCTCTAAATCTTTGGATTATGGTGGACACAATGAATCTACCAATGTTTGGTTGTACCCTTTGTCTGGCCTCCCTCATGCTCATACCATGGACAAGAACATGGTCAATCACAGTAGCTCTGATTTCGTCAGATATTACTGTTCTTTGTCTTCGCTGACCACCTTGACCACCTCGACCACCTCGACCACCTCGACCTCCTCGACCTCCTCGACCTCCTCGACCTCCTCTCACAAAAACTCTTCCTCTCAGATTTCTATCCATTGTAGTGCCTCACAAATCAGTGCTCTCTGAACTGGCTTTATATATTCCCTCACATCATTAGCCACAAGTGTGATCAATTTTGAGTTGTTGTGTTCAAGTAGTGACAACCGTGCTTTAATTGTGTTTGACTTTTGCCACCTGTGCTTACCATTATGCAGCACATGTGCATCACAATGAAAATGTGTTGGGAAGTTGTGTCTAAACAGGTGAAAAGTGCTCATGGTTTTGCCAAGAGTGATTGATTCAATCAGTGTGTTCAGGCAACAGAGAAATTGGTTCAGACAACAGGGTTTAGTGTTTTAGCAATTAAGAAAAACTGTAATATCAACAGGTCCTTAGTAGACAGCGTCAACATTGGTGTATTCATCCCTGAGGGCCTGAATTGGGCGCTGCTTACTGGCTCAGTGGTGAGAAATATGAATTTGATGCACCTTCACAACAAGACTTCTTCTATAACACATCTTTCATGATACAACAATGATGCATGTTATATATGCTATAACACGTGTGATGTATCTACTTTAAGGTATACAGTATATTCATGGGTAGGCTAATACAGATTAAACTAAAACTTTATTTAAACATCTACATCTTCACACTTCTGGCCATCACATACTGTGTGTGTGTGTGTGTGTGTGTGTGTGTGTGTGTGTGTGTGTGTGTGTGTGTGTGTGTGTGAGCGCGCACGTGCGTGTGTTTGTGTGTGCATGTGTGTGCGTGTGTGTGCGTGTGTTTGTGTGTGCGTGTGCGTGTGCGTGTGTGTGTGTGTGTGTGTGTGTGCGCGTTTTGTGTGTGCATGTGTGTGTGTGTGTGTGTGTGCGTGTGTGTGCGTGTGTGTGTGTGTGTGTGTGTGTTTGTGTTTGTGTGTGTGTATGTGCGCAGTGGGATAATCTTCAATATGTAGGTCCATCTATCAAGACAGGGGAATGTCCTCTTATCAACATGAGTGTGTTGGGGACATTCACAGTTAACTTTCCACTGGTCAGTCCCCTTTAGAGTCAGAATCACTGTGATGATCCTCTGCAGATGTAAACACCAATGTCTGTGTGTATATATGAAGGGCAGGGACTTCTGGGAAATTGCTGGCAACAAATGTCAGGTAAGCCAATCAGACGTTACTAATCAGAGGAGTAAACGAGCACTTCTATTTATTGAAGATAGAAAGCATACTGTCTCAGAACTCACCTGATTCTTGAATTCTACCTATTGTCAGTTATAATTGTGTCTTCCTCACCCAGTTTCAAACCACTAACATCTCGGCCTTGAGTGACTTAATCTCTCAAATGAAATTATCTACATGTGTTTTAGAGAGCTTCCCGATCAAGTTTTCTAAGACAAAAAAAACCAATCTGGATCCTCTTTTCCTTAGTAATTTCCATCCGATTTAATAAAATAAAACTCATCACTTTTTCTAGGGTACTTTCAACTCGATGAATCTCTTCTATGAATAACAACAATATTTTCCGCAGGTTTCAGTGGAGCTCACCACAGCACAGAAACAGCCCTCGTAAAGGTTTGTCCTTGTGCTGTGTTCAACACACAATAGATCACTCTGCTTTCCTACACTGTCTAGAAAATTAGGTTAATCTAAAGGGAACTAACTAAGAACTTTCTCTGTTCTTATAGAAAATGCCAGTTCCTCTGCTTCTCATTTAACGCTGGGGTTTCTCAGGGATCCACCTCTGACCCACTGTTGTTTTCCATATACATGCCTCTTAGACACATAATCAAGAACAATGGTGTCTCCCATCACCGTTATGTGGATGACGGACAGTTATATGTCCCACTGCAGATTTGTATTGCTCAAATCTAAGTTTTTGTTTCTTTTCACCTCACATCTTTAAATGTGGGCTGTCTACGGATTGCTGTGTGAACATTTTAAGTAATTTTTGCCCGCTCAGATGTGTATTTAGCTATAGACACAAAGTAGTCCCTGTCCTTCAAGTAGGATTTAAACCATTTTAATGCTGTGCCAGAAAGTCCTACCCAGTTTTCCAGACGGCCTAGTAATATGTTTTGATCGACTTTGTCAAATGCAGCACTGAGATCCAATAATACTAAGACTGAAATTTTGCCGTTGTCTGTGTTTAAATGGATGTCATTGAAGACCTTAACAAGAGCCGTCTCTGTGCTGTGGTGTGGTTTAAAACCTGACTGGAAGACATCAAAACAGCTGTTCATTAACATGAAGTTGTTCAGCTGCTTAAAAACAGCTTTTTCAATGATTTTACTGATAAAATGAGGTTTGATATTGGTCTATAATTGTTCATTAGTGAAGTTTCTAAATTGTTCTTTTTTAATAGACTTCTAATAAACTGCTTGATAACAGCAGTTTTCAGTGCCTGTGGGGAGACCTGATATTTAATAAGGCTAGATTTAGTGTGTTAATTCCATTATCTGCCCCATGTTTTAGGATTGGCTGTGACTGACGAGGGAAGGATGCTATATTTGATACATTTGCAGAATGATTTGAGTTGGTTTTTTTTGCTTAGCCTTTTTCGATTACTTATCAAGACTTGAACTGAGGAGGCTATCGACTTGGGCCTTGACTTCTCCTTAAAAAAGCCATGAGTACAGTCCGTCCTGTAGTTTGCGCCCAGCACATATCAGTTGGAGCTTGCTGTATTTTGTACACAAGTCACTAAACGTGTATGGTAGAACAATGTATTATAAAAATAGAAAGGTCTACAAGAAGGAGTCAGCAGAGAGGTCTCACAGCAATCAAGGAGAATTTATTGAATCAAGGTCTGACTCATCCCAGAGTTCCAAGATCCACAATACCAAAATTCCAATTCCAAGTGTCTCTTAACAGAACTTCCCGTCTTATACCGAGGCTGACAACGTTTACACACCCCGTCAGGTCTTTCCAATACACACTCAGTACATTTACAATTAGTAGCGTCTACTTTGTGTCCAGACGTCATCATGCCCAAATACAGTTCTATTGTTTTCTAAACAGAATGTGCTTATCAGCCCTATGTCCCCAGAACAGTGACCTAGCCCTGTTATTCACTTTCTCAATCATGTTTTCTTCCACATATCCCTCCTGTGAGGGTTTTTAACCCTCATTAAATTATTATCGTTAGAAATCAATTTGCCATCCGCGGCTCATGCAGGTGAAAAACCACCGGCCTTCATTTCGTCATCATGTAATCATTCTTGATCATCTCATCATTCTGTGGAGTAGAAAAGTCCTGCATGGTCCCCATGGCCTCTGTTTTGACATACATAGACAATGGGCGACTGCGCTGGGCATGAGCAACGGCTGCATTGATTTCTTCATGTTAATCTTTAGTTATTAAACTGTAAAAATGAACCAATGATAAAACATTTGTAAATGAAATTATACAAAACTAAGTTATTAAACTGTAACACTGTAAATTATAACTGCAATCATGATATAGTGTTATTACCTGTAAAACTTTCAACTGAAATCATCAAATGTAGTGTACGCCTGAGCAACTGTGGATTAGCGCTTGCCTGCGTTGTGCAGTTGTGTTAAATCATGTCTTGATTAGAATAAAAATTAATCTTAACCTAAACAGTTATTAAATCATGTTTTGATTAGAATAAAAATGAATGAATGAAAACACTGAACAACGAATGAAAATTATCTTAATCTAACTGAATATAATGACTGACTTTCCTGACTCTCAACTGTGCAGATAATCCACTGTGATCTGGTGATTATAACCATCTTATCTGTGTGTGTGTTTACATCCACCATACCATATCCCTCCTGAAGTCACTATATGTGATTTACCTTGATTGTCTTATTACCATAAAACCTGTAACTATTCTCTAGTGTATGATTATGACGTAACCTTTATACTGCGACTTACACTCTAATATTGGATAGCATCCACATATGAAATTCATGAACATTCTTGTACAGTCTTAAACAATAATGGAATAATATGTGGGTTAATATGTGGGTGCATGTGTCGGCATCGCCCATCATCAGTCCTGGAAGTCACCGACTCCGCCAATACCAAGATTCAGTGGTGCAATATTTCAGCGTGATAGGATGTCTCATGGCACAGTCCTGATGAGCCCTCTCTCAGTTAGTTAGTGTCCATTTCACCATCCTCCTTACTGCTCCATCAGAGAAAAAGAAAGAATCAGAAACCATGCAGACATTCATCATAGTTCATTTGCCCTGGGTAGAGGTTCAGTTAACCAACTCCAGTTGAGACATTTGTAGTTTTGTATCCTCCACTGCCCGCTTATACAACATTCCCTGGATCCACCTTTTCAGTATGGGTATGATGCAACAGTGTAGGGATGCTACAATAATTAACACTATGAAAATGATCGCAATAGCTTTTACACATAACGCTCCCCACTATCCGGCTTCTGCTTCTAGTCCTCTCCACTCACGTGCATCTCTGCCAGCATTTTTTGTCATTTCGGCCCGCAGCCCCTTCAATTTGTTCATAGCAATAGAAAAAGTTCCATTAGTGGCCGTATTGTTTGGTATGTATGTGCAACATTGCTCCCCATACTCCTCCTTGTTCGGCTAGCAGCCAATCTAATGCCAGCCTGTTTTGTCTCGTCATTTCGGAGGTCGCTTGTAACTGTGCACCAAATACTTCAAAGCCCTCTAAGGTGTAATTGAGCAGCCTCTGTTGGTTATAGTGTATGTAATTTATCCACTCTACTTCTTCTTGTTAACGGTGATCCACGGTATGATAGACTCAAGACCCGCTTTAATCTCATCTCGGGCCTTAAACTCGTATGGAATTCCTTGTGGTTGTCCTACCATATCCAAGTACACTTCCCTGTCCTCCATAAGACTTCTTATCATTCGGGTCCCTCCTGCAACTAACTCGTCCACTAATGTATTCTGGGTATTTGGCCCCCATTATCTCAATTGGTCGTGCAGTCATTGTTGTGTTGCTGTTTATTATGGCGATGCTAATATTTGATAGCACTTTTGCAGAAGTGAATGCTATTTCTATGTTTTACTGGTGGTAAGTTTAGGCCTAGTTTAACTTGGTTATGCTAAGCTCGTTTTTAGTGATATTTGAAATCAATTGAACCGTTAATTCTTTAGCTTTATTGCTAGCTAGTTCAGCCTTAGCTATATTGGTATGCTAAGCTAGACTATGGCAATACCCACAGTCTAATTTCATATGCTAGTTTTTATTTCTAAACTCAATGCTAATTAGCTTAGCCTTAGCTATGCTAGTTATGCTAAGCTAGTCTATGGTTATACCCAAAGTCTAATTTAATATGCTAGTTTTTCAGCTCAATGCTAATTAGCTTAGCCTTAGCTATGTTAGCTATGCTAAGCTAATCTATGGCTATACCCAAAAGTCTAATTTAATATGCTAGGTTTTTAGCTCAATGCTAATTAGCTTAGCCTTAGCTATGTTAGTTATGCTAAGCTAGGCTATGGTAATAGCTGTAATCAATTTTAAATGCTAAGACTTGGAGTTGGTGCTAAGAGTTGGTGCCATCTGTTACACCCCCCGTCTGGCGGTCTGCCAAACCACTCCTGGCAAAAATGACGTGTACCAAGAATTTAAACTGCACAAACGTTTGATTCAAAATGGCGGTCAGGTTTTAAAATGGCGGCCCTCCAAGCCACACCTAACTCCTAAATTTCAACTGCGCCACAACTCCAAAATGGCGATTGATAACACAATCACACCTATTTCCGATTTTCTTCTGCGCCACTGTTCCAAAATGGCGATTGGCCATTATAGCCACACCCAACTTCTGAAATACAACTGCGCCACAGCCTAAAAATGACAACACTCGCAAAACCTCATTTATTTAATTCAAAGTATGTATTTACACAATACAATTTAGCTGTTTTTCCTCTGATCACAGCTGAGCCACATGAACTTTTCTACTTGGAACCATGAAAACCAGCTGCTCAACATGCAGATAGCAGTTTCTCAAAACACATGCAGTATCTCAATACTCCACGCTCAGTCAAAACAGATATCAGACACACACGAACATATCCTTGTTGAAAAAGAGTCAGGGCGTGATTAACCCGTTCAAAGATTCTCTAGAATCCAGTTTATGGATCTACATATATATTTATAGGTTATAGATAGATTTTTACAGATCTATATATAGAGATTTTATTAATCATTTATTTATTTATTCTTTTCCGATGTTAACTTTCCCTAATTAATTGATGCTTTACATATCATACATGCTGTGTTTATATGAGTTTATATGTTTCTATGGGAGTTTTCATAAGCAATGTGTTCCCCTTAGCGACTGAATTACTTTATTTGTGAGCCTTTCAATAGATCGTTTGAGACACTTTTTCCTGTTTGCTGTGTGTGTGTGTTCATATCTTTATCCAGTGCTCAAACAGATCCTGCTAAGTTTCTAGTGAATTTCCTTTCACGTATAAATAAATGATTTAGTTCACTCTGTAGTACCACGGTGATCAGCCCGTGGCGGTAGCGGGTCAGCATGTGCGTGTGACCTATATAAAGAGAATGTGCTTATCAGGCCTTGTCCCCAGTACACGGTGACCTAGCCCTTTTATTCACTTTCTCAATCATGTTTTCTTCCACACGTGCTGAACTGTTATCAGGCTGCTGAGACAGGATGATTCTGTCGTCGAGGTGGGGGTGGTGCATGATGTGCCTTGGACTTGGGGCCAGTGATGGGAGATGGGTCAGTGGGGAAGGATGCAGTGGGTCATTTGAGGAATGGAACCTGGGAGGTGGGGTGTGAATTTGGTTGCAGCATTGACCAGAATTTTCTCGTGATCAGTGAACTCCAAGAGAGGGGAGGGGGAAAGGGGGGGTGTAGAGAAGGGGGACCCGACAGGGTTTGTGGGTTCTGACAGTTCAGACAATCCATAATGGCATTGGCATCAATAAAATCTTCTTAATTCCCATCCATATCCTTAATTAAACATGATTAAACACTAAGGTTTATTAGACACTTTTGCTTGGGTTAGAAAAATTGTAAAGCAGATCAATTGTCTGTCCTTGGGATGGAAGGTACCGGTACTCCTAAATTTTAATTCTTGGTTTTAAATTTATCTAAAACAACAGCTTTTTCAGCAAACACATCAGTCTGGGTTTTTTTTGGGCGAAATTAAGGTTCTGATGCGAGGTATATACTGTTATTAGGGATGAGGAAATCACTTTAGTTTGGCCAACTAATTTGATTTCCCTCAATTTCCCTCTACGGGGGAATTGTTGGGTCTATGTTTATCATAAATAAGTCATAGAGTGTGGTCTTTATCTGGTTTGTAAAGTGTCCTGAGATAACTTTTATTATGATTTGGCACTATAAATAAATTTGAATTGAATTTAATTTCTGGGAACTTTTGTTTGGGTAATAAATCCAAGAGTCTACACAGCCATTCTAGCAGCTCTGAGGCACAGCGCTGCCTTAGGCTAAGTGCTAATGTCAGCATGCTAACATTCTGAGATTTAGCAGGTGTAATGTTCACCATCTTAGCTAAGTGTGTGTACAGCATTTGACAATTAACACTAAACCCAAAGTCATGTGAGGCTGACGGAATGAGAATGTCATTAATTCTGCAGGTGTTTGGTCAGAAAGTATTGGATAAACTGAAACCTCTGACCTAGTGCTAGATGGAAAGTCACTGTTTAGCAAATATTATAATTCATCCTCAGGGGATCGTGAATGTCTGTTGAGCAAACATTGAAATACTTCACAGCATTAGTGAAAAAATCATCTTCTTTAGAATGAATCACCTGGACACATCTGTACAGAATTTTATGACAACCCATCGAATAGTTGTTGAGATATTTAAGTCTGGATAAGTCTGTCCGTCTGTCCTTGTCTCTCTCTGTCCATCTGTTCTCTTTCTCTCTCCTTTTCTTCCTCTCCAACCGGTGCAGACAGATGTCCGTCCTCCACAGAGCTGGGTCTGTCTGAAGTTCCTGTCTGTTATAGGGAAGGTTTTTGTTGCCACTTTGTGCTCAAGATGCTGGATTAATACTGTATACAATAACTATAATTATATTTAAAACTATTTGTATTAAAGATGTGCGTCTTGTTGCTGCTCATGGGGGAATTGTTGGGTCTCTGTAAATCATGAATAAGTCAGTGTGGTCTTTACCTACTCTGTAAAGTATCTAGAGATAACTTTTGTTGTGATTTGGCACTATAAATAAAATTTAATTGAACTGAATCAAAGTGGTGCCGACCTGGAGACAGAGCGATGGACCAACCAGCAGACTGGCATTGTCTTCTCTAGAGTCATGCTGCTAGCATGGCTAAATATGACAAGATAAAATTGATTTTCTGTTTGATACACGAGTGCAACACCTTGAGGGATTCAGAGGAAATGACATGGTGGCTATTATTAGTACAAATGGTAGAGAACACACATCTCACCCCATGTTAATGCAATGCTGTTTGGTTGCTATTTTTAGTATTCAACATTCTTTATGCCGTCATGTCCAGGGTGTACCCCACCTCACGCCCGATGTCAGCTGGGTTGAAGATGGATGGGCGGATGGAACATTCTTTATGCTGAGCAATGCTTTATCCTAACACCCACTCCTTCTGTCTTGCACAACAGCAAAGAAAAACCAGGCAACCAACCGTCTCCTTATCAAAATAGTTTATTTAGAAGGCTTTTGTGACAAAAGCAAGACATTTCGTGTCTCTAAATGTCCCCGGTCCACCTCTCACACTCCAACTAAAAATGTGACACAAATAAAACATTGGTTTATCACTTAAGAGCTAAGAAGAAAACAAAATACTGTAGATTAAAAAAAAAAAGAGCAATACTTCACATCACTGTCTATAATCATACGCTTGAAAGAATTTGATGACTTGCTATTATTGTACAAGGTGTGACAGTGAACACTGCCCTAAAACACAGAACGCAAACGAGTCATTGGTTAAACATGGACCCCCTATGGACTAAGCTTGGGCTCTGGATTGCTTACAGGGGCCAAATACGGATGCTCAAGAATTTTTAGATTTATACAAAGCTGTCAGTACCCTGCAGAGCTGAGCCAACAGTCACACCACTCCACTCAGAGGAAACTAAAGAAAATATGTGAGAACAAGACGATAAAAGGGAGCAGAGAAAGACAGACAGATGTAGATTCAATGTGTAGAAATGTGTCATTCATCACACCAGATGAGGAGAATGCTTCCTTTTTTGACTGAAGGAACAGTGAGCAGCAGGTGCACCTTCCTACCCTTCTGTTTCTGCAAAGAGAAAGCAGAAAGTACCCTCCATTCCTGAGATGTCCCTCTCTCACCAAATGCCCAAATGTTTCCTCCTGTTTCTCATTGAGCTAAACTGCAGCCACGAGATTCAAAGCCTTTTAAGGGGAGCTAAAGTCGGGCATGTGGCAGTGAACAACACTCTAGAATGGAGCAGAGCCTAACCTCTCTGAGGGCAAATAAGCAGTTTTCTTGGTAGCCACTTCCTGTTCACTTACACAATAGCCTTTATACATGAACCATACACCATTTTTACATGTTCACTGAAGGCAGGGGAAAAAACGCTCAATCCCGTGTCCCTCACTCTTGCCCCGGCTCACAAGGCCGCACAGGCAGGCAGACTGGCAGGCAGGCAAACAGGCGAAGAGCGGGCTTCGTTTATTTAGTGGGGATCTTTGCTCGTTTCCGGGCAATGGCGTCCTCCACAGCCTTCAGCTGTTTAAGCAGCTCCTCACGGCGGGACAGTGTGTTGCTGGGTTTGTTGGAGCCCAAGCCTGAGCCAGTAGCCGAAGTGGAACAGGGGGCAGACAGCTTGCCCGATGGCACCACTGGGCCTTTTCCAGATGACTTTGGTGGTGGTGACAGAGGACGTTTTCTGCAAAAGACAAACAGGAGTTAATCACAGTTTTACTCATGTCAGTTCGAAAGCAGATAGCGTGACATGTCTTTGGGCTACAAGAGAACATACCCAAGCAGCAACAATAAAAACAAGCGGTTGTAGATGTCCATGAAAAAAACTAAACCAACAATGAGTTGACCCGACTAACATATGAAAGTAAATCTGTGTCATCGGATTTTAAAATGAATAAACCATTGGATTTCTAGCACTGAATATTTATGCATTGAAATTATGTATCTGAAAGTTTTGACTCTGAATTTAACTCTTTATTTTTCAATGTTCAGAAATCCAGCATTAAAGAACTGTGTGCTTCAAATTTTATTTTTGTGCTACTTAATGTTTTTACCTGCTAGCAGCAGTGCTACCACATAAAAAAAAAGCATACAGCCCTGCTGGTCTAGACTTACGCATCACTGAATTAAAACAACTGATTTACAAATGAATAAAGCCTTGAAAACGTTTTAATGGTGCAACCCCACTTAGCAAATCACTATTTTGAAAGTAGCTAATAGTTACTAAGGACTTTAAACACAAACTTGGTGAAGTGTTTACAAATAGCTGGTGCAACTCTATTCATCCGTTTTAAGAAACTTCTAAGTTTTTTAAAAATATGAACTGGTGCACTTGTGATCTGTTTTGAAAGAGTCGTGTTTCAATAGAAAACAATGGGCTTGTGGCTGAGAGCTACAAACAGAACTCAGAAAGTACTGACTAACACGTATGGAAATGGGATTTGCTGACCATGACTAAAATACAGAATAGTGCAGGCTAGGGATGTGAACGGATACCTTTCGATTCTAAAATAAAAACACACAGACGAAAACCTATTTTTTGAGGCACCGGAAGCGCCGACGCTCCGTAAGTTTCGGTGCTGTGTCTCTTCCTGAACTAATAGTGGCAGTATAGAGTGATCCAGTCAGACTTGCATTCAGAAGTAGGAGGTCACAAACACATGTAGCTCACATGACATAACAAACCCCATGTGGAAGTGAACTACAGCGATTGCTTCGCCCCGACTCGCTGATCAAAAAGGCACCAAGAGTCATAAATGGAAGTATTTTACGTGTGAGGCAGATGACCGTGGAGTTGGCATCCATCTGCTGAAGCCACTATGCAAACAATGCTACCGTGGTCTTCAGACCAATACTTCCATTTTAGTGTTTACCGTAACAACAAGCAACGTTCAAAACACATTTCCTCAAACAAAACTATAAAGACGGATCAGATAGGTAAAGTTATTTTTAAGATTATGATGAAAAACTAAACAAGGAGGCATTCAGGACAGCCATGGTACAGCTGCTGATACAAGGGGATTTTTGATTCATATAGAAATAACATCCAAATGTTTTAACGACTTAACATTTTCTTTTTCATCTGTCATACTGAAATAAACGTTATATGATGTATGGGATGGCTCGCGGACACATCTGCTACAATAATGCCATATCTCATGTAGCATACGTTCTGTAGGTTTAGCCTGAACCTCGTAGTGATGCAGCCTCGGCTAATCAGTTAGCACGCCTCTTTACAATACAGTCGGTCTAATCAACTAAAATACTTTTGCAAATGTTTGCAAACATTTTAAGTTTTAACATTAACTACCTGCCACCACCATGTCTGTAAAAATGATGGTGTGTGTGTGTGTGTGTGTGTGACCAGAACGGTGTTCTGTTATATTCTTCTCAGGATCTGAACAGAGCTATTTTCAGCGAAGCCCTATTACCAAGCACCTATTTCACACAGGGTGAGTAAATATTATTGCAGACAAAGATGGTGTAACATGTGCTTCCACTTCTGTGGCATGTTCCTCATTTGGGCCAATCCCCTGGTCAGGCGGACTTCATGCTCTGAAAAACCTGACGTGTTTGGTGTGATTAAACATGATCACTGCGGGTGATAAGCATGTGACAGAAAGAAAGTTGAATTTAGAATTCCCCACTTCCAGCTGAACACACTTTTGCCATCACTTGTTGTCTGGTAACGTGTTTACGAATATTTTACAGTTATACAGCAGCAACATGCTGAAGGTTGCACCAACCTGTCTCCCTGTGGGGGCACAGGTCGGGGCCCTTGGCCTCTGGGTCGGTCCAATCGGGGGGAGAGTGGGGGTCGGCCAGGAATCCTCTTGTCACGGCCTGAAAAACACCACTTTCAGAGTTACTGAGGCTATTAATACTGTGTGGCTTTTTGTTATGAGTTAGTTCACTTAAAGCCACATATCAGTTGTTCTGAAGACTACACAGGTGTTTAAGTCTAACAGCTGTAAAATCTCTTAAGCTGGCACCTTTTGATTAATTTCTCGATTATTTTCTCAACTAATGGATTAGTTATTTAGTCTACAAAATGTCAGAATACGGTGAAAAATGTGGATCAGATTCCCAAAGCGTGCAGGTTGCACTCTTGTAAACTGAGCACAAACTGCATTAAATCAATCACAAACTGCATTAAATCAATCATGTCAAAGATGGACAACAGTAAATACATGTAAATACCTAAATCTGGTGAGTGTTTGTATTAAAACACACATATGTGAGAGTGAACAAGCTTGGATGCTGTTAGTCAACACATTTCTCACCTCTGTCTGGAGACATGGCCATTCTCTTGCTGACGGGGGAACCTGGTCTGTCTTTGTCTGAAGGCAAGTACCTCTTTCTGTTGCCCTTGTCTCCCTGCTGCTGGAAGATCAGGGACATATGGAGCCAGGCAACAGAAAAAGAGCAACATTTAAGGATGTAATCCAAGGCTACGTTCACACTTAATGCACAATTCAGATTTTTTGCTCAAATCTGATTTTTTGTTCTTTGATCTTTAAATGTGGCCTGTCTACGGATTGCTGTGTGAACAGCTCACACTCCTGAGGTGACCCACATGAGCAGTTGATCATTGATGACATCACGCCACAACGGTGTTTACGCAAGTGAAAACGAGCTAACATGGCAATGGCAACCGGTATTGTAAGTCTAGCATGCACCAAAGTTTCCCCCCAAATACTAATGAGGTCTAAACTGCCCTCTCCCTCCACTGGCCGCCTGCTTCACTGCAGTCCTCCATGTTTGTTTGGATTCTGTTCCTGGCTCCCGCCTGTGGCAAACTTTTTTTTTTTCATTTACAAAACAGTGCAGCGGGGGTCAGAATGACATCAAAGTCTCATTAAATGTGACCTGGCTGTTCAGATTGCAATCACATTAAAAAAAAATCTGATAAGTATCTGATTCAGTAGCACGTCTAAAAGTGGCCTAACTCTGATTGGAAAAGTCAGATTCAATGGGACTTGTGCTGTTCACACTGTCAAAAGAAAATCACATATGGGAGGAAAAATCAGATTCAGGTCACTTGGAGCTGCAGTGTGAACGGAGTCCAAGAAGCAAGATCCAGCTTGGGATCAATAAAATATTTCTATTCTAAATGACTTATTCCACAACTGTGAAAACATAAACCAGACATTTGCAATTTCAACTTTGTCATTTGCAGATAAATGTTACAAAAAACAGTGTGTGACCAGCCCGCACGTATACAGAAATACGGAGTACATATTGATGATAACTGCTGAATTAATGCTGACAAGACTGATAACTTAATATCCATTATTTTACCTCATATGAGAAAGCATGGACATCTGTAACATTTGTTTTATTATTATTATCATCAGAGGACTTTTTCTCAGTAAGAAAGAAACAGACCTTTTAAAAATGGAAAGAGGAGCAACAGTAACCTTATTGAGGAGGGTGAGTTTGATGTCTTTGTGGGAACCTGATCCTCCGTAGCTTCCTGGGGGGCCCATGTTGCCAGGTGGGGGGTGTACAGGGTGGCCTCCCCTGCTACCAGGTCCTGATCTGGGCATAGGGTTGCCTCCTCTGGGTGGGGCACCAGACGGGTCAATCTTCCTGCGGTCCTCCCTAAAGGGTTCATCTTTCTTTGACGGCCTTTCTATGATGAGGACAGACACATAAAAGGACTGATGAACCATGTAACGCTAATCATCAGTTCTATAATTCCCATTTACAGAAAAATGGAAAATATTTCAAAATCGTATTAATTGTATAGCAACAATTTGACACTTTTTTTCCATTCACTGAATTCTGTTTTTGTTTGCAATAAATACACAAATATATATATAATATGTGGGAGGATAAATATGGATATATCTGACTTCCACAAGCCCCCACCACAGCGACTTCCTGGTTGATCCAATCAGGAAGTACCAAAAACTGCAGTTCTCTGAGTGTCCACTAGGAGCAGGTTTCATAACAGAGCAGTTTCTCATTGACCCCCATGTTAAACAGGCCGTTTTCACAGCATCATTAAACCTGTTTAAGGCCTGGTACAAAAAACATTCTAGTCTGTATGTGTAGGTCATATCTCAATGACAACACTTTTATTTTATTGGAGGTTAAAGTTTATGAATAATTAGGGGCGTGGTCTCTTGAGTGACAGCTAGCCACTGGCCCTCACTTCTCCTCGGAGGTATGTCTTACAACCAGGCCATGTGGGAAAGAAGGCGAGCCCTCTCCTGGGCTACCTTAACCTGGGATGACGCATTTTATCATCATCAATAATCTTACAGCCTTGGAAGGCAAAATGTAGAAACTGCCTGTGGTTAGGCACAACAGGAAAATGGAATTAAGCATCACTAATTGTCGATTGAAGCAAAAAATTCTCCCCAACAGCATGAGGAGTTTGGGCATTTTTGTTGGCCACACTAACCCCTGTTCTTGTCTCTGCCATGTGGAGGCCGATCCCGCACAGCCCCTCGCTCCTTGCGGGGTTGATTTGGTGTGGGCGAACGGGAGCTGGCAGAGGACACTGGGCTGGCCAGGTCAGCATACATGTCATCCGAGTCAGCACTACGCACTGAGCTGCTGCTGGACGACGCTGATGACACCGATGACACGCTGCTCACACTCAGCGACCTACGGCAAAAGACAACAGGTTGACAGTGAGAGGTTGATTCTCAGTCACACAGGGGAGATAAGCGCGCGCGCACGCACGGACAGACAGACAGACAGACAGACAGACAGACAGACAGACACACAGACACACACACACACACACACACACACACACACACACACACACACACACACACACACACACACACACACACACACACACACACACACACACACACACACACACACACACACACACACACACACACACACACACAGAATAATAACTATCATACCTGGATTTCCTGGAGGGGTTCCCGACAGAGACAGCACATGAAAGCAAGAGAGAAGAAAACAGGATAAATCCATGAGGCTGTATGATCATGATAATATACTGTGTATATACACATTTAGATTCCTTTAAATTTTCAATATTAGCTTGTAGACTGACAAAGTGAGGATGAAGATGAATGAACCTAAAAGCAGCCATTCTGTTCTGCATCAATCTGCTTGTTCATTAATAAGGACATGTGCATAAGGTTGCTATGGCGCCGTACTAGGTGGCAGCCTGTAACAGCAGCTCCGGTGGGTTTTTAAGTTTTTAAAAAGCTTTTGTTGTGTTTGTGTTCTGGTTTTTGCTCAACTTTTGGCGACTCTTCTCTGGAGACTGGGAGGGGACGAACATCTTTCTTTTTTTTCTTTTTTTGAACTTTCACGGCACTTTTTGTGATGTTTTTGTTTTTGTGATGGTTTTGCTAACCCTAGCAACGGAGGGTCAGGAGCGCATCACTGAGGGCATTGTTTACACACGCGACCAGCTGATTGCGCTGTGTGAACCTGTACTGCTGCCTGGAGCCAGACCTGAGGTCCTGAAGGAGCTGCGGAGGAGACGCCGTGGCTGCAGAGCTGGAGTGCAACGGAGGGTGAAGAGGAGGAGACACAGACCAGCTGTACTCGCGATCGTCATGGGAAACGTGAGGTCTCTGGGGAACAAGACAGACGAGCTTGCCGCGCTGATAAAGGCTCAGAGGGAATATCGTGAGTGCAGTGTGTTTCACGGAGACATGGCTTCACTCACACATCCCGGACCACAGCCTGGCGATTCCCGGTTTCAGCACTGTTCGGCCGGACAGGGATGTGACAAGCAGCGGAAAGTAAAAAGGAGGAGGGATTGCACTGTACGTGAGTGAGCAGTGGTGTAATCCCGGGCATGTTCACATGAAGAAACATCTCTGTACCCCGGACATTGAACTGTTGACTGTGGGGATGAGGCCTTATTATTTGCCCCGGGAATATACGTCTGCCATCATTATCGGTGTGTACGCTCCTTCTTCAGCTGATGCAGCGCTGGCCTGTGACGTCATCCACTCCGCTGTTGCCCAGATACAGACGCTGCATCCTAATGCATTTATTGTCATTACTGGGGATTTTAATCACGTCTCACTGGATAAAACCCTTCCAACATTTCACCAGTATGTTGACTGCCCAACCAGAGACTGCAACACACTGGATCTGTTGTATGCAAATGCAAAAGGATGCATACAGTCCCACAGCCCTCCCCCCTCTAGGAAGATCTGACCACAACCTGGTTCTGCTGACCCCCAAGGGCGCACTCACACTATCCTTCCGCACCGGGCCAAAACAGGTTTTTCGGCTCAAGCCTAGTGCGTTTGACCAGTGTGAGTGCACCAGCTCCGCGCATAGCAGCGGCCAGCTGGCAGTCCACGGCTCGTCTGAGAGAGGTGGGCTTTTGTAGAGAGTGTTTGCACATGTACGAGCACGAGCACGAGGCCTACGGCGGTTCTGATGTCATTTATGTGCGCCTGTTCGGACATAGAAAATAGAAGGACGGGCCATGCGCGGACATTTAACAACAACAACGGCGGCGAAAGGTTCACGTTGGTGTGATGCGGAGGTGGAGTGTTTACTGCAGATTTGGTCGGATGAAAATATTCAAAAACAGTCGACAAGATGCACAAAAACTCCGAGGTCTATGGAAAGATTTGTAAACAAAGCGACGCATTGCGATGACGTCATCAATGCGTGTGACGTGTTACGACGTGATGTCCTATAGGCAGGCAAGAAGCATTGGCCGAGGCCCAGGCAGTGTGAGTACAAACGGGCTGGCAAGCGGGGGGAGAGGGAGGGGGGGACAAGTACCCTAAAGTCCTGTGCCGAAGGACAGTGTGAGTGCGCCCTAAGTATATTCCCCTTGTTCAGCGGCAGCCTGTCCACACTATGAGCGTGAGGAGGTGGACTCAGGAGGCTGCTGACGCACTACAGGACTGCTTTGAGTTGACAAACTGGGATGCACTTGTTGAGCCACATGGAGAGGATCTGGACAGCATGATCGACTGCATCACAGAATACATCAGGTTCTGTGAATACACCAACTTGCCAACCCGGACTGTGAGCCGCTTCCCTAATAATAAGCCGTGGATCACCAATGACCTGAAAGCCCTTCTTAACAAGAAGAAGAGGGCATTCAGGTCTGGAGACAGGGAAGAACTGAGGAGAGTGCAGCATGAACTCAGGGATATGCTGAGGACCTGTAAAGACGTCTAAAGGAGGAAGCTGGAGGCCAAACTCCAGCAGAACAGGGAGGTGAGGGTGTGGACTGGTATTCAGCAGATCACTGGGTGTAAGGTGAGTGGCAGACAGTCATCAGGCAGCCTGGAGAGGGCAAACGAGCTGAACAGACTCTTCAATAGGTTAAGCTCACAGCCTTCTGTTGTCTCCATGACACCTCCAGACCCCCCCACACACCCTCACTGCCCCAAATTCAAGATTCAAGAAGCTTTATTTATCCCGAAGGGAAATTATTGTGCAACAGTTTCGATACAAAGGCGGAAAAGGATCAGAGTAACAATAAGCATAAACATAAATCAACTCAAAATAAAGCTAACGTCAGATAAATCAAGCAATGAACCAAGTGTGACAGAGTGCAACAGACGTCGTGGTTAAGCGTAGGTATATACAATATACAACAATACGCAGCGTGCAGTTTAGCAGCAGATTGAAATAAAATAAGTACAAACTAAATAAGTGAGAAGGAGCGATAAGTTATGTTAAGTGTTAAAAATGTTAAAAATGTAGCAGCATTTCCTACAGAACTAAGTGACAGTATGGCACAGTGGAGTGTAGCAGCATTTCGTACTTAAGTCAGTTACAGTAAACCACAGTGAAATGTAGCAGCATGTCCTAAAGCACAGTAAGTGTATCAGCAGATAGTTACAGTACCATTAATAAATAAATAAAGTGATGTAGTGGTGATATAAAGTGACAGTGTAGTATAGCAGCATGCAAATGCTTCCTCCCCTCCCCCCTCAATCCCCTGCTGTGAGCTCTCCTGTGCAGCACCTCTCCTCCTCCACCTCTTCCTCCTCCACCTCCTCCTCCACCTCCTAGTCCTCCACTGAAGACACCAGAAGCCTCCCTCGCATGACTGTGACTGCAGGCCAGGTTAGGAGACAGCTGGAGAGACTCCACTAGCATAAGGCTGCAGGCCCTGATGGTATCAGCCCCAGGATCCTGAAGACATGTGCCAGCCAGCTGTCTCCTGTCCTACAACACCTCTACAATCTGAGCCTTGGTCAGGACAGAATACCAGTGCTTTGGAAGACTTCCTGCCTGATTCCTGTTCCAAAGAAGTCGTCACCAACAGACTTCAATGACTATCGACCAGTGGCCCTCACATCTTACGTCATGAAGGTGCTGGAGAGACTAGTTTTGGTCAACCTGAGGCCACAGGTGAGAGCCCTGCTAGAACCTCTGCAATTTGCTTACCAGCCCCACTCGGGAGTTGATGACGCTGTCATCTACCTGCTGCAACGAGCCCATTTTCACATGGATGGTGGAGGAGGTACTGTGGGAATCACATTCTTTGATTTCTCTAGTGCTTTTAACACCATTCAGCCACTGCTACTGGGGGAGAAGCTGCAGGTGATGGGAGTAGATGACCATGATCTCCTCGATTTACTGACTACCTGACAGGCAGGCCACAGTTTGTCCGTATGGGCAGTGTTCTGTCTGATGTAGTGGTAAGTGATACAGGAGCTCCACAGGGGACTGTACTGTCTCCTTTCCTGATCACCTTAGGGCATACTCACACTGTCCTTCCGTACCGCGACCAGGACTTTAGGGTACTTGTCCCCCCTCCCTCTCCCCCCCGTTTGTACTCACACTGCCAGGGCCGGCCAATGCTTCTTGCTGGCATACGCCATCAAGCCGTAACACGTCACACGCATTGATCGCGTGTGTGTGGCTTTGTTTACAAATCTTTCCATAGACCTCGGAGTTTTTGTACGTCTTGTCGACTGTTTTTGAATATTTTCATCCGACCAAATCTGCAGTAAACACTCCACCTCTGCATCACACCGACGTGAACCTTTCACCGCCATTGTTGTTGTTGTTGTTAAATGTCCGCGCATGGTCTGTCCTTCTATTTACATAGGCGGACATAACGCTACTGCCGTAGGGATCGTGCTCGTGCTCGCACACGTGCGCACGCTCGTGCTCGTACATGTGCAAAGGGCTCCGCTAAAGCCCACCTCTTTCAAGGTGCTGGCTGCAGTTGTGCGCGGAGCGGGTGCACTCACACTGCTCAGAGCGTGCTCACACTGTCCTTTTGGCCGCGGCCAAAACCGTTTTTTCAGCTAAAGCCTAGTACCTTTAAGCCATGTGAGTGCACCCGCTCCGCGCTCAACTGCGGCCAGCGGACAGTCCACGGCCCGCTTGAAAGAGGTGGGCTTTAGCGGAGCCGTTTGCACATGTACGAGCACGAGCGTGCGCACGTGTACGAGCACGAGCCCTACGGCAGTAGCGTTATGTCCGCCTGTTCGGACATGTAAATAGAAGGACGGAACATGCGCGGACATTTAACAACAACAACAATGGTGGTGAAAGGTTCACGTTGTGTTTACTGCAGATTTGGTCGGATGAAAATATTCAAAAACAGTCGACAAGACGCACAAAAACTCCGAGGTCTATGGAAAGATTTGTAGACAAAGCCACACACACGCCATCAATGCATGTGACGTGTTACGGCGTGATGGCAAGAAGCATTGGCCGGCCCTGGCAGTGTGAGTACAAACGGGGCTGGGGCGCGGGGGGGAGAGGGAAGGGGGACAAGTACCCTAAAGTCCGGGTCGCGGTCCGGGAGGACAGTGTGAGCACGCTCTTAAAGGTACTAGGCTTTAGCTGAAAAACCGGTTTTGGCCCCGGCCAGAAGGACAGTGTGAGTAGGCCCTTATACACCACTGACTTTCAGTACAACACTGAGTCGTGTCACCTGCAAAAGTTTTCTGACGACTCGGCTGTTGTTGGGTGTATAAGTGAGGGACAGGAGGAGGAGTACAGGGCACTGGTAGACAACTTTGTGAAGTGGACTGGACAGAATTACCTGCGGCTGAACATCAGCAAGACCAGAGAGATGGTGATAGATTTCAGGAAGAAGAGGAAGACGGCTTTCCAACCTCTTTCTGAGAAAGGATGTGGAGGATTACAAGGACCTGGCTATTACCATCAACCACAGACTGGACTGGAGATCTAACACTGAAGCTGTTTACAAGAAGGGGATGAGCAGACTTTACTTTCTGAGGAAGCTGAGATCCTTCAACGTGTGCAGCAAGATGTTGGAGATCTTTTATCAGTCTGTGGTGGCCAGTGTACTTTTCTTTGCTGTGGTTTGTTGGGGAAGCAGCATTGGAGCAAGCGGCACCAACAGACTCAACAAAGTGATCAGGAAGACTGGCTCTGTGATTGGCTGAAAACAGGACACTCTGGAGGCTGTGGTGGAGAGGGGGACACTGAAAAAGCTGTTATCCATCATGGATAATCCTCTCCACCCTCTCCAACTCACACTGGTCAGACAGCGGAGCACCTTCTCCAAAAGGCTGCTTCAGCTTCGCTGTCGTAGCAACAGATACAGGAAATGTTTCCTGCCACAATCCATCACTTTTTATAATAACTCTCTCACCTCTGCCTGACAGAGAACTCTGCTCCCTCTACTGTTTTTTTGTTTTGTATATATTATTATTGTTATAGTATATTTTGCATATTTTGTTGTATATATTATTATTGTTTACTGTTTATAGTACACTGTGCACTGTATATATACACTATGTATATATTGGATTCTATTTATGTTATGTACAAAGTTTTTATTTGCTGACCCACTACTGCTGTTACAAAATAATTTCCCAGTCTGGGATCATTAAAGTAATTTTATTCTATATCCCTAAGAATGCAATACAGGGTCAACAACATCTTTTGAAAGGAAGTTTTTGGCAAACTGCAGTTCTGATTACAATAAGGGTGTTCAGGGCGAGTACCTGGATTTTCTGGATCCAGAGAGCGAGAGAGAGTTGGATGAGGATCTGGATCTGGAGCTAGAACCAGAATAACTGCTACCACTTCCACTAACACTTCCACTGACAGTTCGCCTGGAAGACAGACACAGAAGTGAGAACACAGCAACAATTTTTTTTTGAAACCAAATTACTGAACAAGGAGCTTGGTAGGGCTCCTTGTTTAGTAATTATCCCACTTATAAGCACATTTTGAATAAAAAAAAAAAAGACTGGGTTGGAAACCTAGACTGTGTATGGTCAATGTATTTAATCATGGCCATATTTAGGAAGTAGATCAATAATTTAATAAACTCTGGTCTTACAGATTTCACCCTAAATGCACCACGGCAGTCTTGCGAATGTATACACTGTGCTTGATTGGTATTTTAGTTTTATCACACCTGACAGAAGTGCTTTTAAGTATGGGCCTCAGGGCTCAACAGTGCATCTGTTTCACATGCATTTACAACAACAAATAGATGTGTGTAAAATGTATTTAGGACCACGTGCAAATAATCTCCCAAAGGGTTTGTTCACACAGTAGCTCCCCTGAAACTCACTGAATTTTTGTTTTCATTTGTAGTACTTTTGCCTTTAGTAGTTCAGTTGTAAAATAGCAATGCAGAAGCCCTTTGCACGCTCTCAGATGACCCGTGCGATCGTAGGGGAGTGGCGGGAAGTTTAGGTTACAAAAATAACTGTGATACTATGTGAGACCAAGTGTAACTTTTCTTACAAATAGAGAGCTGTTTCACCAGACTGTAATATTTTAAATGAATCTGAATGAGTTTAAACTAACCTTGAACAATAATGCTTTTTAGTTCAGTATTACTGTAAGTATAAATAATTACATATTATGAAATAAATACGATTTTGAAGGAGAAATGTTTAAAAACCTAGTGTATGTTTCGCATTCAAAAACTTAAATTAGTTTGCTTGTAAATGTCTTCTTGTATTCAGCCAAAAAATATTATTTGATTTATTTTCATCACACCCCCAAAGTTTTTTATGCACTCTTAAATATTTCAATTTAGAAGCACATTTGCTCCTTGGGAAAATAGTGTCAAACCCTGGGCCTCCTTGGCACTGCCCTGCCTGACTTCACAACATCCAGAATGACTGGAATCACAAGTATGTGTGTACAGGGCCATGTTCCCTCTTTATGGAACTCTAAAGAAGGAGCCCTTATGTGTGCCCTTTAACACTGTATGTATAAACAATAGTGAATTCATTTTTGCAGTAGAGCTGTACTTGTAAATGTTCAGAATGTTATTCGATCCCACTCTCCCTGCCAGAATCACTAACCTTTATCTTTTCATATCTGTCCATCAGAGGGAAGTCTTTTATTAACAGACAGGTGGTGGAACTGGTTTTCCAGGATCATTTCCACTGTGTGAGCCTACGCTCACACCCACATGCAGAGATGGAATCTCTCTCTCTCTCTCTCTCTCTCTCTCTCTCTCTCTCTCTCTCTCTCTCTCTCTCTCTCTCTCTCTCTCTCTCTCTCTCTCTCTCTCTCTCTCTCTCTCTCTCTCTCTCTCTCTCTCTCTCTCTCTCTCTCTCTCTCTCTCTCTCTCTCTCTCCTCTCTCTCTCTCTCCTCTCTCTCTCTCTCTCTCTCTCCCTCTCTCTCTCTCTCTCTCTCTCTCTCTCTCTCTCTCTCTCTCTCTCTCTCTCTCTCTCTCACCATCCACCCACTCCTTCGCACATACCCTATCTCTATGGTCTTCCCCCAAAATGCACAGATGTGGGATACACCTGCACAGTCACTTGTGCCACAGACATGTAAATGTGTTGGAAATACAGTTCTGCCTATTGCAAATTCATCTGTTTAACAATGACATCCATTGTACCACTATACTTCCTTGCAAATTTTCAGTCCGGTAAACAAACATACAGGAAGAGCAACATTCTCCCACCCACACACACAGCACCTGAAACGAATAGCACAGCATCCAGACAGTTCACTGTATACACACACTGAATGCAAGACATTTTAAGGAATCCTAACCAGGTTATCAATTCACTGTGACACAGACACACAATGAAAACTCAGAACATATAATGCAGTAAATGATGCTTGGGGCAATTTAGAAATGGCCTCATCTATTTATTTTATTTTCATTCATTATTTATTTAGCAACTGACTGATACTGACCAAATCTTTATTTAGCTATTTATTTTATTTGTATTTATTCTTTATTTAAATGGTCAGCATTCTTAGCTTAGTGTTCATTTCTAGAATTGGTTGACAATCTTGTTAACATTGCACGTGTAATGTATAATGATAAATATTCTTTAATAAATAATACATTTAATAAATTACAGCGCCTTTTATTGACATAAAATATGTAATGCAAATTGTCAAATGTCAAATAAACGTGACAATTAAAAAAACAGTTTGGTCTGGTTTCCTTTCCTGATTCCTGCCATGACTCAAATCTTTGCAATCAAAAGATATTCTGTTGAGTCTGACCCATAGCAGAGAATGTCAAATGTAATGCATCATCTTTTTATTCAACAGCCCTTATACTTTTAACTCAAAGTGAGCAGAGAGCTTAAAGGTGAGACACCTACCTACGTGGAGGATGCTGCTGTCGTTCTTTACGCCTGTCTTCCCTCTGGTTGGGAGGTTTTCCAGGTTCTCTTTGTGGCAGGGGTCTTCCCACTCCCCCACTGCCTGCCCCGCCACCTGCGCCTCCAGCCTCCCGGGGATTAGTGGGAGGCTTCCCCCCCTCCGGCAGGGGTTTAGAAGGCCTTCCCTGCGGTCCACCAGGTGGAGGAGGGCTGGGCGCTTTTTTCATGGTAGGCTTGTCCCTACGGGAGGGGGCATGCCACCCGGCTTCAGCGGCATGCTTAGGGATGGAAAAAGGCACTTTTTCAAGCATGCAGACAGTGATAAGCAGGCATATGCTAGTAACTAGCATTTTAGCAGAGCACATGCAATGCTCTAGCTAATGATCAATAAATTACAATCAATATACAGGACTGAGGCAATGTGATGATGGAGCAAGCCCAAACTTCTCTCAACACCAATGACAATATGTATTTAAAGTGGAAATTTCAAAGATTTTCATTTAAATAAATGTCTGTTAGGTCACCATCTAATGCCAAACGAGGGTAACACAATGGGGGTTGAGCCTGTGGCCTACTGACGTAGACATGGCAATATTTATATGTTTGTTGAATTATGAACTGTGTGTCTATTGCCAACCCAACACTTCCTACTGCAGCAGCTTCATGGTAACACCATTTAATTGTCAAATTCATTTTTGACTTTTACTATAAAGTAGTTACAGGAAACTCAATGTATTTGTCAGTGAGCTTGGCACTGACCGCTATCATTCATCAAATGCATCTACAAAACAAGGCAAAGGTCATTTTGGGACTTTTTGAGAGCAGATCTGTTTGAAATCTTATAGGGAGTAATGGAACAATCAGGAACTGCCACAATGCACTGTTAGATGAAGAATTGCAGCTGAAAACAACAATAGTTTGTTTTGCTGCTCCCAGTATTCTGGGACCCCTAGTATTAAACCACATTTCCTGTTGACATGAGTAAATAGGGTGTCTCCAAATCAAGCTGTACTCAAATCTAAATGATTGCCACTTTAAGGAGAAACAAGGATGGAAGCATGTAATATAAGCCTGACTGTCTATGGATTTAATGGATGCAAGTGCTTAAGATTTACCCTTTATTTAACACAGGAGGAAGATCCGGTTTGTTCTTAGCATTCCTCTGTACTGCTGGACTCGGTGAGGGGGATGTGGAGAACGACCGAGACCTATACATAAACAGTAAAAGCAGGCATAAAAATTTCATCATGCAGTTTAATTTCAAAATAAGATCACCCCACACAAGTATATAATGGCTGTGTATCTCCAATCCTACATGGGTGATTATTGAGAAAGATATGCATGTCTCATCACTTTTTGCATAGCTGTTTGCTGGGCTGTCCCAAAACTATATATTTTTTTAAAAGAACTGATTGTCTTGTTTGTTTAATTGGTTGAAAAACAAAGTATAAATTGCAAGGCGCAGCTACATCCTGGAGTACCAGCCAATCACCTGCCAATTTCGTAGGGAAGGCAAGACTCCAGGCTACTGTCATTTTAATGCTTCAGTTTTCGTTTGGTTTAAACAAACAAGATAAAAAATAAAATGTCTAAATACTCCCTTTACCAAAGACAGAGTAGAAGAACAGTGAGTTATGAATAATTATACTGCCATACTGATGGAATTAGTGCTATAGAAATGTACTATAATGAATAATAATAATGGCCAAGAAATATTTACAGTATCTAGCCCCCATCATAAACAAGTGCCAGGGAAAGCTGTGGTCTGTAGTTCTGTATTCTTAATGCTTTAAACTTTATTTGTAAATGTTTAATTTCTGGCAGGAAATTATTTTTAAAACTTGGACAAAGCCCTTCTACTTGTTGAAGTATTGCAAACACTTAATAAACAAATCGGTAGACTGAAGAGAAGTAGAGGAAAAAACTGTATGACTGCATTAGTTAAAAGCAGCAGCTCGGTGTATTGACACGCACGCAAACACACACTTTTGTGTACCTAGAGCGGCTGCCACTGAAGGAGCTGCGCTGGGAGGAATGGCTTGAGTAGGAGCTGAATGAGGAAGAGCGGCTGCGGGAACGTGATGATCCAGAACCTGTATAGGATGTAGAGCGAGACGAAGACCTGCAACACACACACACACACAGCACATGTAGTTGTGTGGGTGAAATAAAACCTGCATTCATGTGTTTCATCAAGGTCTGCCTAATAATGTGTTAATTTCAATTAATCACAGACAAAAATGTGTGTCAAAAAAACAATGCAGATAAATCACACTATGATGCTCCTTGACCTGATACGTCATTGAACATATAACCGTCGACAATAGTTTTGTAATGATGGAAGCAGATGACAAAATGTTGCTTGGCACAGCGAATGAAGCAGCATAGTCTTGTCAGTGCAGGAAAAGCAGTTTGACTTGGGAGGGACACACCAGCCAGTGCCGTGTGAGGGCTGTGACATTACACACTACGTTCACCTTCATTATATCACCTGAAAATGATCCCAGGCTGATATAGCTCAAGCGGCAACTGTTTTAGCAGCAATTCAATAAAACCCTCCTACATTTTCTTTTTTATACACTAGAATCAACAGGATGTTTTCTCTTCAGTGGTCACTCACACATGACATAGTCCTGTAAGAAAAAAAAAGTTACAGAATCCACAGCACATCCTAAATGTTTCCACATTTTCAGGTTAACTTGCAAGATCACGCTCTTAAATGTTGTACGTCTGCTGTTCTAAGATACAAACAAAACAAGACAGGCTTTGACTGTGTTTATTTACATTTAAAAGAATGAGTAAACTAGATTTCTGCTATGGACTAACAGTCATAACCCCCAATGCTGGCGACAGGAAGTCACATGTCTTTATACTTAATTAGATTAATCAGATTTAACATGATCAACTTTAGAATCAGATCAGTACCATGTTAACACGTCTGATCAAGTGAGACTGAAAACTCTGACTTTTTGTTGCACTTGTGGGCGTGGCATGGTGCCAAAGTCAGGTGTACTGCCAACAACAGGAAGTTGTTGTAACTTGACATTAACATTCATTGTCCAATCTGACACAAATATTTCATGCATGACGAGAGCATAGACTGTATAAAACGAGACAAGAGTCATGTCCTGACCACACCTACATCTCCATATTGACTCACAATGATAACGCCCCCTATTGGCAGGGTGAAAAATGACAAACATCATCCGATTTACATGAAATTTCCATTATGGGTTCTGGACTTCATGTATGAAAATATAAGGCATGTTTTAAGCATGTTGCGTAATGGCAGCCATTTTGTGCTTCCCGCCATTAAACAGGAAGTCGCTGTAAATTGACATCAACATAAATTGTCCAAACTGCACTAAATTTTCCATCAAAGATAAGAGTCTAGGCCTGATGACAACGACATGCCAATATTGACCAACAGCAACAGCACCACCTACAGGCAAAAGAAAGTCTGCCTGATATGACAAACTTCATCTGATTTTCATCAAATTTTCAATGTGTCTTCTTCACTTGATACAGAACAACACAAAGTATGTTTAGTATGCACTCTCTAGCGCCACGTGGCGGATGCGGGAAGTGCTGCAAAAGTCGCAATAGATGGCCTGTGGCCCCACGTGCCCTCCGCACGGGCCCAGCCAGCTTCCCCAGCATGCAGCGAGGGTCTGTTCATCACTGCTCACAGCTTTAATTTAAATTGGTTTCTTTCATTAATCATTAAATATTTAGTCAAGAAATGATCTCTGCATTGGATGGAAGAGTGCACAGTGCACATGTAAATACAGTTAGTGTAAATTACCCCAAAATATTTTTTATTCCTCTTTATTGTCGTGAATTTTTATACATATCCATTAATTCCCATAGATTCCGATGGAAAGTTTCCAACTCTATTGCAAATAAAAAGGTCAAAATTCCCCTCCAAAAAACTCCCCCATGGCAAATTTCCAAGACTTTCCACCCCTGTGCAACTATAAACAGGAAATGTATTAATTTCTAAGACATCATGGTTAATTATTGAACAAATGATTTATCTTTACCTACTTCCTCATTACGGTTTAAGGAAGCATTTTACCCAACTATGCCTATAAAGTAAGGTAATATTGTAGGCATTCACCCCCCGCCTTGGACATGTTTTATACGACAATTCAACATGACGTCACAACAATTATATTCGTTCTTCCGGGTGGCAAAAGCCGAAGCGTTCTCTGATGGCACCACTAGTATACAAGCACTTCCATGACATTTAACCAGAGTAAATGTCTTGAATAAATGGGTGATCTGCACCGAAGTGGATGTAGAATTTATTTACACACTTCTAAGAATCTACAAGTGAAATTTCATAGTTGTACATAGGTATTTACTTGTCAAATTAGTATAAGAAATTGATGTTGAGGAGAGAAAGACTTTACGGTATATTTTGGAGCTGTTAAAGCATGTCCTTTTATTGTGAAGGACTGAAGTATGGTCCTAGTTGTTTTGACAGCATTGATGTTAATGTGGACTACCAGCAGCTCCTAGAGTTTACGGTGAGGAGATCGAGGTGTCCGACTAGAGAGGAGCACACGGCTAATTCACCGTTGTTAGCGTCCTTTTGACCACTCTGGTTAACATAAAGATAAATCGCTTTAACCTCCTCACCTACAGATCCGACTGGATAAATACATTTTTTTCTGAAGAAAATCGATAAAACCCTAAACTTTTTGCTGTATGTCAGGCGGCTCAACCCCAAACACAACATCTTCAGGTCAGTCGAAGCTGCTCGCGTTCTGCCACCTGAAAATGTCTTGACGCCTGTTGTTTACATTCTGAAATGCCCTATTGTTTTACAACTTTGTATTACAATGGATATGATGAGGCTTTTGACAGTGATTACCAGAAAGACTTACTGAACCTCTTAATTAATGACACACATAATGCAACTGTGTTGCATTCCATTACCTTGAAAGGATTTTATTATAAGAAAAAACAAGAATGTTTTTTCCATGGCAGGATAATGTAAATGTTGCTTGTTATTCAACCCATGAAAGCTTCTATCCCAATCATGATGACAGAAGGATATCCTGACCTTAAGGAGTTGTTCCTACCTGGAGGAGTTGGACAGAGAGACAGAGGAGCCTGAGGGCCGATGTCGCCGACGGCCTCGTGGTGGGGAGCCCAGCCCAGGGCGTCTCCTGGGTGATTTGGACCGACGCCACGGGTCCTTCCACTCATCTGGTCGCCTCATGACTGTAACAACCTCCTTCTTTGAGGGAGGCTCCATTGGCCTGCTGAGAAGATTGAAGATAAAAATCCAAACTTTTGGTAACTTCCCAAGTACCATCATTAATAAATTGGAAATTGTACATTTAAACTGTCGCTATATCCAGACAGCACAATGAAACAGAAAATCTGTTAAAAAGATTTATGTAACTTTGCCTCCTCATAGTGCTCTTAATGTCATCGGCAAGGTTCGACCGGTTGTCTGGACTGTTGGCTGGTGGGCGGGGCTTGGTAAAAAAACCCTCTAATTTCACAGCTCAATGGTAAACTAAAATACGTTTCTGAAAAATACAGCAAAAGAATCTTAATTCATATTTGATCAGCGTTGCCTAGTTTCACAGTTTGATGAGATTTCACAAGCAGTCATTGACTCTGAGTCAGCGACTCCTCTGCTCTGATTGGTTCATTTAGGTCGTAACTGGTGTGCCTTGAAATCAGTATTATTTAGGATGATTTACATATAATCGTGTGTAATTAATAACCCACTGACATGATATATTTATATATGTATGTAGGAGCTGATTGAGCCATTGGATAATTCACAGCTACGACATTTACAATCAGCATGTATGGGATTTTCCCCAGAAGAGAGGCCAATGTCTAATTCTATGAAAAAGACAGCAGGTTTCAAATGTTTATCTTCAAGGGTTTATCTAAATATTTGTTGGAGGAAATGAACAGGATGAGTGGATATTCCTGCATTACAGAAACTTTGAATGCTTGAGGAGACTCTGGGTCAGTCGCTGCCTGGTACAGGCAGAGCAAACACAAAGAAAATACGTAACAGACATCCCCCAGTGAATGAGAAATTCCGCAGGTGTGATGCAAGAGCAAACGAGTGAGCTCAGAGCTAAAAATAGAATGACAACACAGGAGCTATTTTAAGCTCTCAAATATTTATTCCTATTAACAAAGTGTTTCCTTTGAGGAAATAATTGGAGCAAATAAATCCATAAGGCCCACAGAATAAACAAAAGGTAATAGGATGTTTTCAGACATTTGTACGTTTAATGATTCTGCCTGCGTAGCATTCTCGAAAAGCATAAGCCAGTCTGGTGAAGGGGACTGTTTGTGTTGATGTTGAATTGGTGTATGAACCTAACATCATTATTCGCTTTAAAAAAAAGAAGAAGCTGAGACTAAAGAAAGACATCAATGTACAGCAATTGCAGAAACTCTCGCATTGTTATGAAATGTAAAATACAAATTTGATATTCACAACTATTTACAGTCTTAAGTTCAATTTACGTACGTATTAATTTAGACTTGTTAACGACCAATTGAAATAAGAATATACTTTACAACAAATAAAGTTCAACACACAGAACTTTTTCCAACCTTCAACCCTCTGTACCCCAAAACCTACCAGCGGGTTTGGGAAGCATGATTTTTTTTTTTTTTTAATAGCCAAAATTATGCCATAAATGATAGCCAGAAATAGTAAAAACACAGTCGGAATTCAAACTTCACGGTCATTGAATGCATCATTTCAGAAAAGTAACCAATTCTAAGCTTAAAATAGATACATTTCATCAAAATCACTTTATTCCATGTCTCAAAAGACAGTGTTTGTAGTAACCAAATCCAAAAGGAGACTAGAATTACCACATTACAGTTGTATTCCTCCACCAACCGGTCAAGCTGCAGTTTATATCCAAACTGTCCAGACTTGCATAATGTATGTAGTGAAGACTCTGAAGGAATTTAATAGAAGGCAATTTCTTAAATCTTTGATGTTTTTTTCCAATGGGGACCTCTTGACATTCAACACCTTCCACTGGAAATTTTGAGCCAGAAAAACAATGTTCATGATGTATACGTATTTCTGCATTTTACAAGTTCAAACTGGAAGGATTTCCACGTGGCCTCTGGCAGGAAATATTGCCTCAGCGCTTTACGTCACTCATCATTGAGCACAATAGCTAAACATGGGTGTTGGCTTAGAGTTGTTGACAGTAAAAGTGACAGGAAGGGAGCACCATCATCATTGTGAATGCCTTCATGTGGGATAAGAAATCCCAGTTAAATTCCACAATTTCAAAACAATGTCTGTGTTACACCACTGGCTGTGGTATCAGTTACAAATTACAAAAAAAAAGGCTCAGTTAATAATAATTGTTTGTGTCTATATTTTTGCTGTTCTAACTAAAGCTAACATTAGTAATAAGTAGGGATGGAATGGTTGACAAAATCCACTGTTCGGTTCATATCATGGTTTTCGGGTGACGGTTTTTCGGTTCGGTTGTTTTTTTCTATTTCTTTTAAATTCTAAAAATACCATGTATCAGATCTGTAGCCTAATAATTAAAAAAAAATGAATCAGATATTCTGAAATAATGAGGCAGCTTGTTTAGGGATTACTGTAACAATCTTAAATGAAAGTGAAGTGAGATTTTGAAACAGTAGGAGACACATTGCTGCATTTACGTGTTTATATATTTAGTTGGCAAAAAGGTAAACAATTGTTTGCCTTCTAGGGAAGAATATAAACACTTATACATGATCAAATCTTAGAAAAAATGAAGAAAATAGGTTTTCTTTCACTAGAATACACACAAACAGCAAGCACTGAACGGACTGAAATAGGGTTACATTAGGTCAATTAATTTGGAATTGAGGCTGGTTGACGTAAATGATCCAAAATGAGGGGCTGGAAAAATATGAGCATCACATTAATGGATATTGTAAAACAATGCAGCGACATAGGAGTGCATATATTGTCTTTATTTTATCAATGTCAATATTAGTCATAGGCCTCAAAGTGCAACAAGCTTGTCAAAAAACAATCCTTGTTAAATGAACAAACCTGTGAAACAGAGGTTTTCACTCAATTGTTGGACTAAAGTAAAGTTTGAGGCTCTTCTCCTTTACTTAAGTATTTTATTTACATGCTACTTTATACTTCTGCTCCTCTACAAATCAGTGGAAATACTCTACTTTTTACTGCACTACATTTATCTGATTACTTCAGTAACTAGTTACTCTACCAGGCTGACAACCACATGTGAAGCATTAGTTTATTCATCAAAAACTGTAAAGACAAAAATGAACGTAACATAAATGCAGAGTAGCAGGGTGTTTCTGAAAATGCCTTATTAACTTCCCTCTTTACACTCAGACATGGCTGCAGAGTAAACTCAGGCTTCACAGTGACAGAAACTAAAACTTCTCTGTCCATTCTCTGGTGAACTGACGGTTTTCTGTGTCAACCTTAGTAGAAAGAGACATTGATGTGGTGATTTAACCACCGATTTGACCAGACAGAAACGAACAAACAGAGCGGAGCTTAGCGAGCTGTTGCCAAGAGGATTCAAAAAACCCACGAAGAAGAGCGTGCGTAGCGTGAGTGTGCGTAGCGCTGTGGCCGCCAGCCTACAGGGAGAGCGTGGAGCAAGTCTCCGACGAGACGTAGCGCTAAGACGTAGCGCAGTCGTAGCGCTGAGATGGATACGAGAGAGGACAGCGGTCATGAAGGCTTACGCTACGTTGCACCGTACATGCACCGAACGCATGTACCGAACCGTGACATGCGTACCGAACAGGACAGATTTTTTCTGTAAACCGTTCCACCCCTAGTAATAAGCTAATGTTGATAGTTTATGAAGTTGAGCTTAACACAGACGTTGCATTCTGTGATTCTTTTGTTTTGGCTGTGCCTAAGATTATCAAAGCCAAACAATATGACAAACGGTAATGGAACTGCAGCAGCAGACCGGGCAGCAGCAGATGACTTGCTCTTCTCATCATCTGCGGAGTGTGCCCGTCTGTGCATCTCTCTGGGAGAGAATGACTTTCTGCTCCTGATGTTAATGCTCCAAAAAGTACAGAAATAAAAAGATTGTGCACGAGTCTCAAATATGGTGTCCCCATCTCTGCTGGACAGACAGCTAGAGATGCACTACAGCGACACTGGCGTCTGGCCGACCTGATCGCTCTTCCTGCAAAGCGAACAGGGATGAAATGAGCAGTGAGCAGAGTGCCAGGGGGATTTGAATGGGACTTGATGTATCGATACTTGCGGCCAAAAACTTGATAGATTCTGTGGAAACAAAGTATCGCTTTATATCGCAGAATCAATAAAATCCTACAGCCCTAGTGAGAAGGAATTCAACTTGTTTTGAGCTAAACAGAAACTAAAAATACATTTCTAAAAAACATTTGAGGACAGAAATAGAGAGTGAAGTTCGTGTAACAAATGGTATCAATTCAAAAACTGCTTCACCAACTTATAAGACATAATAGACCAGGAGAATGGCCATCATAGACTTATGTATATCATAACGTATTAATCCCTTGTACACTTTTACAATTTAGACCTCGAGAAAAAAGGGGTTAAACAAAGCAAAATGATAGTGATCAGAGCTAGATTGATGGGTATCTTTGTATACGTCGTAAAAAATAAATTGTAGCATACGGGGCTCTCAAGTGTCACGCATTGAGCTTGACGGCCACGCATTTTGGTCTTTTATCACGCACTGCCGCCACACATTGCATTTCTCGCGCAGACATTTTTTTTATAATAAGCTGCAGTGCAGTAGCTGCTCTCACTATGGAACCGGCAGGAATCCAGCTTGTCTCCTCTGGAGCTCAGTCGAGCTGCCACTTACCAGTGAATCAAAAAAGAAGAAGACGCGGCTACACAATGGCCAATCATAAAATTGCACTATTGTATCTGGGTAAGATTTAACGCAACAACCAATGAAAAAAAAGCATAGTTTTATTCATGTGATTCTTTTTTATCAATTCGTAACGTAATTTGGTGGTGTGTATATAGGATTTACCTAAAAATAAGAAGAGTATAATATCATACAACTTTTTTAACAGGAAATATATTTTCAAAAATATCCACCAAAAAATAAAATCAAGTTTGAGTTTGAGTCATATACCTAAGTTTCTGTTTAAAAAGAGATCATGCCACAGTGTTTGACTAAAAGAGCATTCCGTAAAAAGATGTTTCATCTGTGACGTGACAAAAGGAGCAGAGAGGATCAATATTTAACAGATATCTTACAATAACAGACTTAACAGGATAACATCTGTGCAATCTTTTCAGAGACACCTATTGCACCATATTTGAGAAAACATTTCCTGGGCAATAACCATGTTTTTTCACATTCTATATCAAAATAATTACTCCAAAAAATATAGAAGCTGGTTTACCAATTGTGCATTGTATTAATTGCCTTATACATCTATTATTAGTTTTATACTCAAAAAAGGATCTGAATGTCCTATATAAAGCTCTGGTAGAGAGGTTTGCTGGACAGTATCTATGATCACAGATGAAAGCATCATAATAATTGGATTTTACTGGCCTGGCTCTTTGATGGTGTCATAAGTGATGACTTCGAATCATAGATAGTATATAAAATGGATAAAGTTTTTACGTCGATGTCAATTATTTCAAGTTGATCCAATCGTCCTCGCCAATGGGAGTCACCATCTTGTCAGACTTTGACTCCTCCTCATTTCCTCTGACCAAAAAAGGCATTGGGAGGAGTCAGATATGCCCACCTGGCTGACGTATACCAAATCAGCAACATTAGCACCACCGCCACGAGCTAGGCAATGTCGAGATAATTTTCGGGACCAGGAGGGTACTCCTGTGTCAGTCTCTAGCTTAGAATACACCGCTTCCGGGAGTCAAGTGCAGGCAGCCATGATTTATGATCTATGATTTAAACTGATATTCAACAGAGTACCATGCACATAGACTGTAAAACACTGACCCTCACAGCCTGAATCCTACCTGTGCTCCAGATTAGCATCTAGTGTATGTTCCATAGATAGCAGGCTGTACTGCAAGTCATGTTGCAAGTAGGGCTATATAATTAGCATAACAGCGCTAACACGTTGTGACACTCACAACACCAACACCTTTTAATTAATTCTATAATATACAGTTTATGGTTGTAACATACAAATTAGTTGTAAATAAAGAACACTTATGGAAACACCACCACAGGAATGGCCGCAGTCAAGGTCAAGATGACAGAGCTAGCATGCTTATCCTGACAACTAGCCACAGAGGAGAAGTGAGGGCCAGCGGCTAACTGTCACTCACTAATTTTTAGTAAATGTTAACCTCCAACAGAATAAAAACTAGCCAGGTCTTAAATAGGTTTAATTATTTCTTGAAAACGGCCTATTTATCATGGGTGACAATGACAAATTCTCAATTATGAAACCTGGCCCTGGTGGTCACTCAGCGAACTGCATTTTTTTGGCACTTCCGCAGTGAATTAACCTAGAATTCGCTTCTTGGTTGGGACTTGCATCAGACATGTCTACAAAATAAAACAATCAACCTAAAGGCAACCTAAATGTCACTTACTTGGGTGGCAGGCTTAGGGGAGAGCGTGGTTTCAATTTGTCCTCATCTTTCTTCTCCCTAGCGTCTCGTGGAGGACGCATCCTCGGCCTCTCCTTTTCATCCCGTTTCATCCGGTCCCTCTCCCACTCTTCTTTCCTCCGCATCCTCTCCTTTTCACGCTCCCGCTCTCGCTCCCTCTCTCTGTCTCTCTGTCGGCGCTCCCTCTCACGGTTATCTCTCTCCCTTTCTCTGTCCCGGGGCCGCTCCCGAGGGTCACGGTCGCGTTCACGCTCCTGTCGAGATTAATATTTTCAGTTCCTAGCAAAGACTTTCTGGCTTCCCTAGCTTGTGTGTAGCACTCAGTGCCAGGCTTATTCCTTCCTACTGAACTCGTACGACTCACAAATACAAATGTAAAGAGTATATAGAGTTTCAGTATATAGTTTTGCTTGTTTATAGCAAGTGTTACTCCAACAACTATATTTGTCAGTATAACTGTCCTCATGTCTATCATTAGTAAGAGTCTGTTACTCTGACTAATATTATTTCATGTTTGCATTATGTTGCACTCTATGCTGCAAACATATTCGCCCTTCAGGGACAAATCAAGTTCAGAGTTGAAGTTGTACTATCCACTGTATGATTCACATGTTGTGCTCTGCTTGGACTTTATGCTTAGGCATTTGTTCTTTGGGGATGCAAACCTTAACATTAGAGAAAACATTTTAAGTGGACTGTGGAGGATACTCACACTGTAGTGGTAAGGAAGAGGAGCTTCTGTGTACTGCACTCTAAAGTTTTCATACTGGCCACCTCGCCACAGGGCCTCCATTTCATAGTCATAGTATGGATCAGCATATGGGTCACTGCGGAGGGAAACAATCTGAGGAACTGTACGATGTGTTGGTTAATTCCCTTCCATGTTATGGTGTTTCTACAAACTGCCCTTATATGTTACAGAATGATACAGAATTGTGAACAAGCTGTAAAAGTATATTTCAGCTGTCAAAATTGAAGTCATTGAATGGCAATTCATTATCTGAATCTGACTGACATGTTTCTTAACTGATATATCATATATGAATGACCTTACTTTGATAAGCAATATTTTCAACTATTACAAGAGACATGGAGCAAAAAGCTGTGCATAAATCACTATCAAATTAGTCTACACTTACCCATATATGGGATCTCTGAACTCCATTTCACTGAAAGAGGAAAACAAATTAATATTACTATCAACGACAAAAACTCAACCGTATCATATTTGGTACATTTGCTACACACTAATAAGGCATGAAAACGAGTCAGAGGTGAAAAAGGTGATATTACAACGGATACTGTAAAACACTACAGCGACAAAGGAGTGCAAATACTGTCCTTATTTTATCAATGTAAATAGTAGCAGTAGCCTAAAAGTGCATCAACATAACAGCTGATCAAAACAAGTAGTGATAGGCTAACGCAAACAACCTCATCAAAAAACAATCCTTGTTAAATGAACAAACCTGTGAACCAGAGGTTTTTCGCTCAATTATTGGACTAAAGTAAAGTTTGAGGCTCTTCTCCTTTACTTGAGTATTTTTCTTTTCATGCTACTTTATACTTCGACTCCACTACAAATCAGTGGAATATTTTACTTTTTACTCCACTGCATTTATCTGATTACATCAGTTAGTAGTTACTTTTAATTAAGATTTTTAGACATGAAACATATTGGGATTTATTCAAATTTTGTACAAGACCCAACAGTATGTATGCTGACAAGCACATATGAAACAATTTATTCATCCAAAACTGGACTGACAAAAATGAACATGACGTCAATGCAGAGTATTTTTGACAGTTCAGAGGGAAAGTGGTGTTGAAGTTGATGATTTTTCTGGAAATGCCCTATTAACTTCTCCTCTTTACTTTAATAATGGCTGCAGAGTAAACTCAGGCTTCAACGTGACAGACACAAAAACTTCTCTGTCCATTCTCTGGTGAACTGACGGTTTTCTGTGTCAACCTTTCTTTTTTTCAGAGTAGAAAAAGACATTGATGTGGTGCTTTAACCACGGATTTGACCAGACAGAAACGATTCAGAACAACAGAGCGGAGCTTGGTGAGCTGCTGCCAAGAGGATTCAGAAACCCATTCTCAGCGGTTCTACACTATTCACTATTCAAAACGGCGAATTTCGCCAAAAGGTGACTGATTTTCATGCCTTCTAATTGTGTAAATGGTTAAAGAGCAAACAGCAAACGGCCCGAATTACAACTAATTATATGGAGCTTTCATTAAAGAACACCATCATTTATTTTTCAGAGAGCATCAGGGATTTTCAGTGGCTTATACCTGTGAGAGAAGCTGGAGTTTCCTGGAGTAGCTATGTGACAACAAAGAATGTCCTGTGATGTAGTGTAATAAAGACAAACAACCGTATCTCTTAATAGACTATTACAGAGTACAAGATGCCTGGACTATATTACAAGGTCTTGGGAGTTATTTTTGGCTTGGACTACAACTCTGTCATGTTTAGTCTGCTGAGAGAAAGAAATAATTTAAACAAAAACTAAGTGACTGATAATCACTATGAAAAACCCTGGTACATGATGGATTTTGGATCTGATTGGGCTACAGCGTTCACAGAGCTGCTTACTGACTGATCACTTAGTGCTTATATCTATGTTTACATTTATGTATTGTAATGTGTGATTTTACTTTTGTAACTCAAGGTTTGTTTAAAAAAAAAAGGAAAGTATATCTCCTCTTCCTTGTGCAATGTGTAGTTCCTGGCGACAGGATCCAAGGAAATGGGGGGCAGTATTTCACAAGAATTCAATGATTTACAGAGTGCAGGGATGACACGGTTCAAGAATGTGTACAGCTAGATGCCAATAAACCTGCAATGGGCGGGACCCTGGAGAGTCTAGCTCCATCCCAGTGGAGATTAGTCATCAAGCAGAACGCACAGAAACCAACAGCTTGGCAGAGAGGAGGCACAGGTGGCGATGCCAGAGGAAGCAGAAGTTAGACATGCTTGGCAAAGAGCGTTCCTGCATAAACCAGCTGTACTTGTGTTTTTCTCACCAACAAGTTGGACAACATGAGACTTTGAATTACCAACGAACACAGATAGTAGGGCTGGGACGATATGCTTTTCTCCCAATTCGATACTATCAAAATACTTGGGTGCAAATTTAATTTTCAAGCAACTAAAAAAAAATCTAAGAATAAACACATTCCCTCACAATTTAGTGGTATTTTCTATTTATTTCTTTTTTAATGGATAGGGATAGAGATAGTTCCATTATCTCATTCATACATATTTTTGTATAAACCATTTTATTAACTTATTTTGAAAACCAGACATAGTATTTGTGGATGTACTACAGTTGTAACGTCAGCTGATTCGACTTGAATGATGGCTGGCTTGTCCGCAATCGAGGTACATGGGCACTTATGACAGCCGTATTACAAACCTGTCCATGGCAGAGTTTATAGTTTTAGTGTCTAGCACTGCTTTTTCTGGCAATTTCTGAAACTCAAAGTGTTTCCAGACTTTACTGCATGTGTACTGTAACGTTTACCATACTTTGGCTTTAAAATGGGTCTTGCCGCATCCCCATCGAGCGCGGACCATCCGCTATTTCATGCTTTCCAGCATTGGCTTGTTTTGGTTAAAACAGATGTGACATCATGTTACATATGGACTACAACAATGAAAGTGTTAACTTCCTCCTACTTCCACACTAAAATTAAGCAGTTATCACGGCACGGATCATCTCGGCCAAATGTGAGTGACATTCCCACACCTTCACACAAGCCTGCACTAAATGCGATGCACACCCAACTATGCATCGCATTGCGACCTGTGCTTCCTCTCTGGTCTACGTGCACTCCGCCGATCTAGTAAGCTCCACTGGTATGGAGCAAGACTCTCATACAACAGTCGCTTTGAACGCAGAATCTCAGTTTGGGTGTCCGGGCTGCTAAGTCTGTGCAGGGCAGCTATATTTCTTCCTCCGCTCATTTTGGACTGAGGGCAGAAGAGATGCTACAGTGACTCACTACCACCTCTAGACGTAAAACTTGAACATAGAAAATGGTTCTGGTAACTGCGAGTTGAAACACATAAGAAAAACAATATGTTCAGTGTAAGACGGTTATACTCTCTGATGATGCGGTAGCTGCGTTCTCTGAAGAAATCATTCTCTTTGTCAAATTCCCTCTCATCCTCTCCAATGGTCACGTTGAAACGTTTCTCCTCAAAGTCTGGTTCCTGCTCCTTACGAATGGTGGCCTTCTTCAGCACCTATGAGACACATAACATTTAAAAAACACTGATAGAAATGGCGGTGAACAGGAACTATACTAGTAAGAAGTATGCAGGTTTTATAATGATGTGAAGAGGTAAGACATCTATTTCAAACCACCTCGGGATGTTGCATTCAAGGCCACCTTGTGCTGTCAATTTCCTATTATGTGTTGTATTATGTTACATTACAAGTAATGCAATGCTGGTCCTATTTTTCATATGAAAATTAAAGTGAATCTTCCGTAACAAGGTAGAGATCAAAACCCAAAATAGGCTGTAAAAACATATCAGCTAAAGGGGAAACCTGTTCCAAACTGGTGACAGTAAAGGGTAGTACAATAAAACCACAAAAACTTTGCAATCTCTGCTGTTTGGTCAGGGGGGGTCATGAAACAAACAGGTCTACAGTCAGATTATACACTTAGCAGCTTGACAGCCGTTCCATTTGGCACAAGCTCAATATTGTTGTTTCCATGAGAGGCAGTGAAAGTTTTTACCTCTTTGGCATGCCTTAGACCTCGCTCCCAGGCACTCTCCACAGGAGGCTCCACAGGAGGAGGTGGTGGAGGTAGCTCCTCCATTGCAGGTCCAGCCTAAAACAGTGAGAAATTAATCCACTAGTTTTTCTATGAGCATTTCATTTTTTTTAATCTTTGATTTATCTGTATTTGTGTACTTTAACAGTGTTACAGCAGTCCGTGCACGTTCTTAAAATGATATGGTATGGAATATATTACACACTGTTTTAACTGTTACAAAAGTAAAACACATACCCAGGGATTACTGGGTATGAGTGGGTGTGGTCCTCCAGGAGGTGCTCCATTCGGTGAGAAGAGGTCTGGCTTACTGATGAGGAGTAGTTACCTTTGTCATTGACTCCGGGGTGGATGAACCTACAGTTCATACCCCAAGTGCAATTTCCTGGAGGAAACAAAATGTACCAGTATGGTTCAAAACCATTTGAAGGTAAATCATTGCAGACACAGTTACCCAGAGTGGCAAAAATAATTATTTGTGGTTAGGGCTGCAGCTATCGAATCTTTTGTAATAAAAAATATTTTATGTCTGGGGTAGGCCTATTTGGTGTGGTAATCTAACAGGGGTGGGTGTGTGCATGTGTGTGTGTGTGTGTGTGTGTGTGTTTGTGTTTGCTTTCAGCTCAGACGCTGAATCATCGATGTTGTGCTGTTGTGGTAGAACAGTTCTAGTTCTCAGGAGACACATTGCAACTTTTTGGCTTTTTTTAAGTGTTAAATTATCCCAAACTTATCCTCTGCCTTTTCGGATGAAGTGGTGTGCATCCGCAAAAACGGTCCGTGTGAAACAATGATCCCTGCACTGATCAGGCCGCAGAACGTGCGAGACAGGAACTAAACGATTCATCGAGGCAGAGATTTTGCCTCAATGCATTTTTGTAATCGAGTTACTCGAGTAATTGTTTCAACACTATTTGTGGTACTTTATTGGATTAAGACCCAAAACGTTTTAATTTCTGCTCAAGAACATTACAAAAGCACAGAAATTGTTGATGCAACAATATTTTAAGACAAAAACCAATAAGAGACATTCTAAATGATATCAATATGCCTCCTTGTAAAAATCTTTCTACAATTAAAAATTTACGAGCAGTGAAAAAAACATAGGACCAATACAGACATTACTGCATTACTGTGCTGTATCCCTATTATCTAATCTTTACTTTAGGTTTACGGTAATCAATAGACCAATGGTGAACCATAAAAACCGTGAAAAATAAACTGAAAGCTATGTTTAGTACAATGGTTCCCCTGTTGTACAACAACTCACATAACAAGAGCTGACAGTCCTCTTCCTGTGTTCAATCAATGTACACAGGAATGTGACTGAGTACCCGAATATCCGTTGGTGACGTCACTATTTGACTGAAACTCAGGGTCTGCTCACACTGTCCTCCCGGACCACGACCCGGACTTTAGGGTACTTGTCCCCCCCCCCCCCGCGCCCCAGCCCCGTTTGTACTCACACTACCTGGGCCTCAGCCAATACTTTTTGCTGTGCATACGCCATCACGCCGTAACACGTCACACGCATTGATCGCGTTGTGTGTGGCTATGTTTACAAATCTTTCCATAGACCTCGGAGTTTTTGTGCGTCTTGTCGACTGTTTTTGAATATTTTCATCCGACCAAATCTGCAGTAAACACTCCACCTCCGCACCACACCAACGTGAACC